>NC_133772.1:6311421-6526898 GCF_003597395.2 Chelonoidis abingdonii
AAAAAAGAATTGGTTGCTACAGTCCCAGGGCTGTTACAGAAAGGAGGTAACAATAGAACAGGTGCTTTTGGTGAGCTGGGCAAAGAACACAGGACGAGGGGGAGAGTTTTTGTTCTTCGGACCCAAGCAAACATCCAGGCTGTGGTGTGCCCTGTGCATTGGCCTGAAGCTTGGGTGCCTAATGGGAAATTATAACGCCTGAGTTATTTCATGTCTGGTTTAGGTGATATACCTCGCCAATGTGTCTGAGGCGAGACCCTTCTAGCCTGTCTGGCGGTTTGAGTGGCTCTAGGCAACTGTAGCCGGGAGTCCTGCTGCAAGGCATGTGATCAGTGCTGTCACTCACTGTTCTCTCGCCGATAGGTGGATGCTGCCTTGACTCTTCGCCTCTATCTTGATTATGCCTTCTCCTGGAGGAAGCTCGTCGGACTTGGTGTTGGAGTACTGTGGACCGCCTTACTGGGTGGAAGGGCCCTATGCACACTTTGGGTATTGAGGTTAAGGCGATGGCTGAAACACGCCCCCTTTGGTCCCCTACTCCTGCGACCATTTCCCCTGATTGCCATAAGCAGCTTGTGCAGCCAGCTCGAGCCAGGTCAGACGTCCGAGGCCCTGCTGCCAAAGAGGAACTCCCAGCTCACACTTCAGAGCCCTTCTGGCTGGGCCCCCTCCGGGCAGCACCTCCTTCCCCCACTTGGGATGAAGATGGAGGAAGGGGAAGTGGTGCCCAGTGCAGTAGTGGAGCTGCTTGTCTGAATGCATGAGTGAGGCCATTGCGGAGGTGAGCCCTGCCCAGGCCCATTCTGGCTGTGCTGGCTCCGCATGTGTTGGTGGGGAGTTCGTCTGTGCTGTTACTGATCCTGGGTTCTGTGTAACAACTCCCTGGAAGGAGGGTGAGGCTCTTCAGAGAATACCCATGGCACCTTCCTGACTGGTTCATGTGATCACAATCACGTGCCTCCTGGGAACATAAACTGGGTTTCAAGCTGCCTCCGAAGCACCATTGGCTGCCGTATCAACTTCCTCTCTTAAACTTCAACTTGCCCGTAAACTGCTACAATCTCTGCATGAACCATAAACTCCATTTTAAAAGGAGAGACACGTGTGGTCCCACGTGGCTATGAGCACTCGTGGAAATGTTGGAATAAATAAAAAAAAAACGATGTCTCGTTGAGACCTTTCTGCCAGATGTGGTTTCTGCTAACTATTGGGCTCTGGAGTGCCACTGGCCTGTTTGGGTGCCCAATACAGCAAGTCACCAGACTTTGTTATTTATCTTTTTTTTTTTTTTTCCCCTGTGCCTTGGCTTCACCTAATTCTGACAATGGGGATAATGACCGGTCTATGGATTAAAAACGTGCTAGATAAGTGCTAGTGCATGGGGGGCGGCCTTAATTTAGTACTAACGGCTGCTCGCTCTTAGGCTGTCGTCGTTGTTGGGTCTGTGGGCTGATAGCACCAATGGGTGTGGCTGCCTTGTACTCCAGCCATTGATTTCAGCTGCTTCAGGGCCCCTTGGGAGAAGAAGCACGCAAACCATCACCTGCTTATGTGGTAATCTCTCATGGTGGCTTCGCCTACCCAAAGTCACGGACCAGGTGTCTCTGCCCGAGGGGATGGGAGCAATGCCATATTAGGTGCACGGGTGAGGAAGGGAATCAGGTGGGAACCTGCTGACTTTTTCGTCGGTGCCTGAGCGAAGTTGGAAATTGAACGGTGCGCATTGTTTTGCTGAGCAGGCAAGTGATCCTGATGTAATCATTTGACTGAGATGATGGGTGTTATAATCCATCCACTTTCTTACCCCCTTCTCAATCCCATTCTTAACCAAGTTAACATAGACATGTTTTCAACGTGAGTGACCCCAAAGCTTGGACTGCGTCAGTCCCTGATGGTGTGAGTTTCCGTGGCCGTCATCCCGGTTGATGACCAAGAACGGGCCCTAACCTGCATCTATCTGTCATGATACAGGGTGTGGAGAGGGACTCAGTGAGGTCATTCTAAGTTTCCACCCCTGTTCTCAAAAGCACGGACAGTCCCCAACTAAATCATCCAAGCCCAAGGCTTTGTCAACGCCTGACCCTTACAAAACCTCTAAGTGAAAGGAGATCCACCACCTCCCTAAGGTAGACGCATTCAAGTGCTTCACACCACCTTCGCCCCCCGTCCCCTACCTGAAAAAAAAGTTTCCCTATATATCCATTCCACTTGCTCCTTGTTTCTGTTCATATGGCCGTGTCTCAACGTTGGTAGCAGAAGTCATTCACATTCTCTTTGGAACGCCCTTCAGGTAGTTGAAAGCAGCTATCAAATTCGCCCCCCCAGCTTCTTCTTTCTGCAGACGTAAACAATCCCAGTTCCCTCGGTCTCCTTATCATAAGTCATTGTGCTCCAGCCCCCTAATCATCGAGGGATGCCCTGTGCCCTAGCAGCGCTTGCGGCTACTGGGCTTCTTTTTTTCCCTTCCATCCTCCAGGGCGAGAGGACACCTCCGCAGAGGCTACAGCAGGCTGTCCCAATTTCACTAACCACCTACCTGGCGTCACCTCACAAGCCACAGGTACTGTCAACTACCACCCTGCGTGGTGTGGTCCTCTGTAATTCTGTGTCCTAAGAACGAAACTTCTGGTGTGGAAGGCCAGGGGAAAGGGAAATGGGGAAAGGTGTGGAGATGCCTAACGTCAGCAGCTGACTTGCTGGGGCATCTGGCCAGGTGCAGCAGAAATAAGCAGCTCTCTCCACCAGCAGGACCCAGTCTGGGTCGTTCATCAGGGATGTGATGAATGATGGTTCTAGGGGAGACTTTGAGGGGGGAATAGTGCGGTGTTCTTAATACTTATTTCTGCTTCCCGGTCCGCTCTACATCTCCCCCCTTATGCTCTTGGGCCCCTAGCTCTTGTCCTCTATCCTAGCTGTAAGCCCCGAAGGTGCAGGACATAACTGGAGGACTACCCACAAAACGCAGTCGAATAGGTAAATATAACTTGCATGGATGATCTAGTGAGAAAAGCAGGGACAAGCAACTCCCGACGGAATCTCTTGTTCGCCGGATACTATCTCTGTCTGTGTGACCTGACGGGGCTGGAAGACCCCAGCCCCAGGCGAGAAGCTTCATGTTCTGCATGTGACAAGGCCTTTATCGCATGGGGCTTTGGCCGGGGGAGAGGGGGCTCCCGTGTGCGTGGGAAGGCTTTGGGATTCATACCACACGCCTGCCCCGTATGCGGCGGTGGTTGCTTAAACTACAAAATCTATTTTTCCATAAATGGTCAAAACAGAATTCCCCCCGTCCCCGAGTCAGGGATCGGAAGCTTCTATTTTTTAAACTGCGTTGGAGACCCATTCTAGTATCGGCTTTGGATGTAACTCTTACAAATCAAGAAATGAAAAAAATTTTTTCTGTTATTTTTATATATTCTTTGTTTATTTTTAAGTAGGTAATTTTGTGGGCTTCGAGCAATGATGGGAAGGTCGTAGTGACCACTCCCCCTATCTATTCACCACTACTATACCGAACACTTTCATCCCATTTAAAATACAGGGCAAGAACGACAGGACCTCCGTCGGCCCAGGCATTCGGTAAAAACAGAAATGGAGGAACTTGAGTTACGGAGTAGAGAGACATGAGTTTGTACTGCACCTTAAATTCACCCAAAACAGCACCCGCACTCATACCTTTCCCTGATCTGAAAGTAGTCGTCTCTCCCATCTCCATATAGTATACGACTAGAATGCCAATGTAGGCCGAGGAGGGTCCTCCGCTCGAATCTTAACAGCCTGTATTAATTATAAAATAGGGATAAGAAAAGTGAGTATGAATGCCCTTTATTATTGCTGGCGGTTTGAATGACCTTCTAATAAAATTGATGAACTTCGGTCTTAACGAAGGCGCGAGAGATTTTACTAGTTTGCTGTGTTTGGAAGCCCTTAGCGAACAAGGATACGTATCCAAAGCTCAGGCACAAGGAAAGGCACTGACTTGGCAATTCTGTACGAAGACTCAATGGTGACTGAGTTACTAACTGACTAGACTAAATAATGAATGCCAATGCCTCTGGACCTCGTGGCCTTTTGGGCCGGCAATGGACAACGTTCATTGCACCAGTGGCGAGGCCCATAAACACTAAGCGGCAGAAGACGAGGCGGCTGATCCCTTACACATTGAGGGCACTCCCACAGCTCTCAACCCTGTCATCCGTACCAGGACAGGACCATCAAATGCGCCTCCAACTGTGCACTCTTATAGAGAAACCAGTGTGTCAATTGCAGTAGTGTAGATCAGCTAGCAAGCTTGCGGCATGGACTGTCTCCTTCTGTTCTGCGACCCCTAGGGCTGAACCGGTCTCCAGCCGCCTCGTGCAGAGCATCATCACTGTCGCTACAGCCTAAGAGCACTACATTCCGCGGGAACTAATAACAATAAAGAGAAATCTACTATCGGCCTGCTGCCATGACAGAACATACCTTCTCAATACGGTGAACAGTGCTGAGTTCTTGCTGCGCTCCTAGGCCGTTCTCTGTCGTAAAGCCTGTCACCCTTTCACCGGTACAGCTAGGAGAAGAAGAGGAAGGGCAGCCTAGGGGAGATAGATAGGCCAGGGGACGGCTCTAGCGCGGAACAACTCATCATTAGATAAACCATCGTCCTGACTCCATATCCGCGCACTCTCGCCTCATAGTTACATCCCGATATAGCCAACCATGAAATATATCACAAGCTCCCCCGATCAGACCTCGTCCCACCTTGGCGGGTCGGTGAATTCTTGAGCGATGAGCTCCAGGGGGAGCTTGTAATCTTGGGGGAAGTGCTAGACGAGGGCAGCCGAGGACTTCACATAAGCCAGAGTACAGTCAGCGACCAGTTAGAGCCGACTGGACATCCGCACCTTTTCCAGCCCAATTTCCCCTTAGAAACCAACGGCACATGCAGCATCCACCAAGAGAGCGTTTAAAGTAGGGAGGAGTAAGTCCCCACACAGATGAGCCACATGAGTGCAAGGAGGAACACTCACTGGCTCGAGAGATTGTGGGACTGGAACAGCTCCAACTACGTGCAGTTCCTAATGACCTCGTAAGAGCCCCATGCGATGGATTCACATAAGGCACAACTGAGTCATGTCCGGGTGCTAATTGCTGATCCACGCTGAGTCCTGCGAGTACGGCCAGCTGCAGCCGACAGCGGTCAGCCACTCTCACACCCTATGCTCATTAGCCGGATGCACGACGGTAGCCACGTCACAGGTAATGGCCATCGCGCCAGAAGCAAGGCGTGAGCAGGGCCTGCGCGCGAGATTTGCATTAAGCACAAAGGAGTGTGAGCATAGGAGATGACATCTATCCACTCCCCCATGAGTCGAGCCCTTCTGGAACGAGTTGTATTCCTGACAGGAAACACATAGTGTAGTTGAATTTGTCTAGCCACAGTTGCAGTGGCTAGAAGTCAGAGAATGCATGAGTGCAAGCGAAGGACACGAGAGTGCAGAGTCTGACACTAGGCTAGGACTAGAATTGGTACTGCAGCGCTACCGACTAGGAGACGCGAGTGACTACGGAGCGAAGTGCGTGCCAGAAAGACCTAGGTTACAAGTGCATGAGAAGCTGGATATGAGTCCACCAGTGTGCCCTTGTTACCAAAAGGCTAATGTATTGTGGGCTGTATAGTAGGAGCATCGCCAGCAGATGAGGATGTGATTATTCCCCTCTATTTGACATGGTGAAGGTCTATCTGAGTATCGTGTCTGTTGGGCCCCACAAGTACAAGAAGATTGGAAAATTGGAAAAGTAACAGGGTGGAGGGCAACAAAAATGATTAGGGGGCTGAGCACATAAGACTTATGAGGAGAGGCTAGGAACTGGGATTGTTAGTCTGGCAGAGGAAGAATGAGGGGGAGTTGATAGCTTGCTTCCAACTACTGAAAGGGGTTCTAAAAAGGATGGAGATAACTGTTCTCGTGGTAGCAGATGACAGAACGAAGAATGGTCTCAAGTGCAAGTGGGGGAGGTCTAGGTTGGATATTAGGAAAAAACTCTTTTTCACTCAGAGTGTGAAGTTACTTGGAATGAGTACCTAGGGAGGTGTGAATCCATCCTTCCTTAGATTTTATAAGGTCAGGCTGACAAAGCCCTGGCTGGGATGATTTAGTTGGGAATTGGTCCTGCTTTGAGCGCGGTGGCTTAGATGACCTCCTGAGGTCCTCCACCCCTGATATTCTATCCCAAGATAAAGGCCTGTCTGGTCAGCAACTCTGACCTGCCAAGTAACCTCACCCACTCAGGGCTGTATCCACTGGTCACTCACGATTGAGACTAGTCTATATCATTTAGGTTAAGGGGGGTGGGGCCAAGATTTTCCCATCACTCAGAGTCCGTTAATGAGCGTCAATTTGCTGCTCAGCAATGTGCACCATTCATCCAACTTCAGCTCAGGCAGACAGTTAGTGGCTTGAATAAAGATCAGCAGGTAACACTTCATTCACCACTCAGGGTCTGACTCCTGTCTTCGTATTCCTGAAGATCAGAAGTGCTGAGGTCTGTGTACTTTCATGACCCAGTAGCAGGACCATTCAAGCTCAACTGCAGCCACCTCTTGTTCCCCAATGAAACCCCCAACCCCATCCAGCAAGCTTAAATTTGTGCCTACCCTGGTACATTCCCCCTTCCCACCTCCCTGCAAGCTCGGCTGTAGCTGAGATCCTCACTGCACTTTAACATATCAAGGACTCCTGCTTTCAAAGACAAACCATCTCCCTCCCCTGGGGTCATGGTTCTCTATAGGGCGCTGGCCCACCAAACTTCTCAACCAAGGAAGTGGGGAGTTTGTGTAACAGTGAAATTTTTTGTAATATTTTTGATTAATATGTGCCCTCAGTTTTCCCTATGCGATACATGTTAGGTGATGGGAAAGGTGTATAACACGAAGCCCAGAACGATACAGGTGTGCCTCGACGCTTAAGTGCCTGTCTGCCCCCTGCCCAAGGAGATCCCAGAAGATCAAAAAATGGCGACATCTCCACATTGCCTTGACATTTTGCACCTGGCAACAAATGACCCAAGGACAGCCCACTCCTCCGGAAGCTAGCAGTGTGACCGCTGGAGACAAATTACAGGAGGGGCCAAGTGAGGTTAGTGTGGCTGCTCAGGCAGAGGCTGCTTCTGAACTGGCCTAACGGATCAGAGGCTCTAACTGGCCCAGAAAGGACTTTGCTGTAACATCTCCGTTGTTAAAATAAGGCTTTCTATGCTGGTTCCAGACCTTAATAAACTCTTTCCTTTTTACAGTCGCTGGCTGAAGAGTTCACTCAGGTTTCCAGGAGTGGGGAATGCATTGCTCTCTTGGTGTGCAACTTCCTCAGGTGCCCATCTCAGTGGACTCACTGTGGGACTCAGGATGTGAAGCAGGGTGCTGCAGACTTGAGGTCCAGTCCCAGGTAGGCAGTGAAGCCAAGGGGCTTATCCCTTGAGCGAGTGTGACCAATAGTGGGCGCTGATGCATGAGGGGTCCCCCAGGGACTGTTTTACAGAGCTTGTACCCGAGCACCGAGCTGGGGAACTCTGTGACCACGCTGGTACCTAGCTTCATAGCTATTGCCCCCTCGGGCTTTTCCATCTAGGCTAACCCAGCTCACCTGCCTAGGCCTCCGGCTCCCCCACTCCTGGCTGCAAGGCAGAATCCAGTCTTCTGGACTTCCAGGCGGCCGCTGCCTGGGTCCCTTGCACCTGGCTGGGCAGCGTCAGACTGGACTCCCGTTAACCTGCCACAGGAAAGCAAGGAGACCCCCAACAACCTGCCAGGGGCTGGCCGGCAGCAAACTCGGGCAATGGCCTGGGCTGTATTGCAGGGCGCAGAACCAACATAAGCCCCGCTCAACCGCATGGCTCAGCAGCCCCCCAGCGCGGGCTGTGGCTCTGGCCGACCAGACACGAGTGTGAGAAACTGGGATGGGGGTGCGGGGGGGGGCGGTAAATAGGAAGCCTATAAAGCAAAAAGAACCCAAAAATCAGACCTGTCCCTCATAAAAACTGGACAGGAGCTGGGCAGCCTAGTGCAGATCCCCTTGGACCTGGCTGTCCCCGCAGCCCAGCTCTAGGTCAGAGCGGGGCAGATCCTACATCCTGCCCCATCCAACCAATGGCTTACCTGGCTCTTGCCAAGACCCCGCCCTGTCCGTGTCGTCACACACTCCCACGCCAGCCGCCCCGCCGTGTCGTCACAGGTCGGCCCCGCCCTGTCGTGTCGTCACCCACACGCCCAGCCCGCCCACCGTGTCGTCCACATCCGGGCCTCCGGGTTGCGGCCCCGCCCTGCTCGTCCAACACGCCCCCACGCGCGCTAGTCAGGCGCCCGCCCCCCGGCCAGCAAGGCCGCCCCGCGCGCGGGGAAGAAGGGTCGTGCGCGCGGCGCGGGCCGCCCGCCCATACCCTGCAAGCTCTTCTCCGCCCGGGCCACGGCCGCTCGCGACCGGGCCTGCCCGCTTCGACGTCAGCTGGGCTCGGAAGCCGGTAGGGCCGGACGCACGGGGCGGCGCCGGCGCGGGAGCCTGGGGCCTGTTTGTGCCTGGCTCGGCGGGCGCGGGCTTGGGGGTGTCTGGGGAGCGGGAGCGAGGCACGGCCGGTGGGAAGGGAGGCAGGGCTGGTGGGGAGGGCGGAAGGGGTGACTAGGGGGGCCGAGGCCAGGGGGTGTCTGGGAGGCAGGCCGTCGGGGGTTAATCGGGGAAGGGAGCAGGCTGGGTGGGGGTGTCTGGGGGCGGGCCCAGGGCAAGGAGGGGGTATCCCAGAAGGGGCCAGGGGGTGATATGGAGGTAGGGTTGGGGGTATCTGGGGAAGGGAGGCAGGGTCTGCGATAGGGTTTGTCGAGGGATAGCACTGGGTGGGGTTCTGGGGGAGGGCCCCGGCAGGGGGGGTATCCAGAGGGGCCAGGGGGTGTAATATGGAGGTAGGGTTGTGGGGTATCTCTTAAATGTCAAAATGGTTAATTTTGACATTTCTGCACTAAATATTTTGACTATTCATTTCAGAAAGACATTTTGTTTCAGAATTTCAATGTTTTATTTAATTTTAAAAAAGATTTAGGAACCTCAAAAATTAAAAGAAACATTTGGTTCAACCTGAAACACACTTTTAACTTTTTCATTTTGCAAGAAAAATAAAATTCATTTTGGGTCAACCCCTTTTAGTTGCTCAGTTCATCCACCAAACTGAAAAGTGGGTTATTCTCACAGCTCTAATTCATTTTGGAGGCAGGTAAATGCTGACATAGCCTTTCCAGGACATTGACTGGGACCTGGAAGGTCTTCACAGGCTCCAGCGGTTATGATCATCCCAGTAGGCAAACACCTACCGCTCGCCAATTTACTGAGTGGCATTGAAGTTGGGCTCAGAGACAGTCACTGTCGACACGGTGGGGCGGGGCTGGGAGTGTGTGACGACACGACAGGGCGGGGCCGACTGTGACGACACGGCGGGGCGGGGCGGGGAGTGTGTGACGACACGACAGGGCGGGGCTTGGCAAGAGCCAGGTAGCCATTGGTTGGGGGCAGGGGTAGGATCTGCCCCCGCTCTGACCTAGAGCCTGAGGCTGCAGGGGACCAGCCCAGCCCCAGGGGATCTGCACTAGGCTGCCCAGCTCCTGTCCCAGTTTTATAGGGACAGTCCTGATTTTTGGGTCTTTTTCTTATATAGGCTCCTATTACCGCCCCCCCCCCCGCACCCCCATCCCAGTTTCTCACACTCGCTGTCTGGTCGGCCCAGAGCCCACAGCCCGCGCTGGGGGGCTGCTGAGCCATGCAGGCTGAGACGGGGGCTTTGGGCTTCTGCGACCCTGCAATACAGCCCAGGCCATTGCCCAGTTTGCTGCCGGCCAGCCCCTGGCAGGTTGTTGGGGTCTCCTTGCTTCTCCCTGTGGCAGGTTAACGGGATTCCAGTCTACGCTGCCCAGCCCAGGTGCAAGGACCCAGGCAGCGGCCGGCCTGGAAGCCAGAGCTGGATTCTGCCTTGCAGCCAGGGAGTAGGGGAAGCCGGAGGCCTAGGCAGGTGAGCTGGGCTGCCTAGAGAAAAGCCCAGGGGCATGAGCTGATGAAGCTAGGTACCAGTGGTCACAGATCCCCAGGTCCGGTGCTCTGGTACAGCTCTGTAACAGTCCCTGGGAGGAGCCCCTCAGTGCATCAGCCCCACTATGGTCACACTCTCTCAATGGGATAAGCCCCTTGGCTTCACTGCCTCCTGGGACTGGACCTCTAAGTCTGCAGCACCCCTGCTTCACATCCTGAGGTCCCATCAGTGAGTCCACCTGAGATGGGCACCTGAGGAAGATTTGCACACCCAAAGAGAGCAAATGCATCCCCCACCTTCCTTAAACCTGAGTGACTCTCAGCCAGCACTGTAAAAGGAGAAGAGTTTATTAAATGTCTGGAACACAGCATAGAAAATCCTTATTTAACAACGGAGAGTTACAGCAAAGTCCTTCTGGGCCAGTCTAGAGCCCTCTGACCCCGTTAGGCCCAGTTCAGAAGCATCCCTCTGCCTTGAGCAGCCCACACTTAACCTCACTTGGCCCCTCCTGTAATTTGTCCTCCAGCCGGTCACACCTGGCTAGCTTCCTAAGGAGGTGGGGCTGTCCTTGGTCATTTGTTGCCAGGTGCCAAATGTCCAGGCAATTGGAGTGGCCATTGTCTTCTGGGACTCTCCTTGGGCAGGGGGGCAGACAGGCAACTAAGCGTCAGGCACACCTGTATCTCTGGGCTTCTGTATACAACCCTTTCCCATCACCTAACCATGTATCGCATAGGGGAAACTGAGGCACAATATTAATCAAAAATATTACAAAAAATTTTCACTGTTACACAAACTCCCCCACTTCCTTGGTTGAAGAAGTGTTTGGGCCAAGCTGCCTAGAGAACATGAGCACCCAGGGAGATGGTTTGTCTTGAAAGCAGAGTCCTTGACTCATTGTAAGTCAGTGAGGATCTTCAGCTAAGCCAGAGCTGCAAGGGGAGGTGGGAAGGAAGGGAATGTACCAGGGTAGCACAAATTAACGCTGCTGGGATGGGGTGGGGTTCTCATTGGGGAACAGAGAGGTGGCTGGCAGTTGGTTGAATGTCCTGCTACTGGGTCATGAAGTACACAGGACCTCAGCACTTCTGTCTTCAGGAGATGAAGCACAGGAGTCAGACCCTGGAGTGGTGAAATGAAGTGGTTACCTGCTGATCTTTATTCAGCCACTAACTGTCTGCCTGAGCTGAAGTTGGATGAATGGTGCACATTGCTGAGCAGCAAATGACTCTCATTAACGGACTCTGAGTGATGGGAAAATCTAGCCCCACCCCCCTTAACCTAAATTATATAGACTAGTTCAATCGTGAGTGACCAAGCTGGATACAGCCCTGAGTGGGTGAGGTTACTTGGCAGGTCAGAGTTGATGACCAGAACAGGCCCTTATCTTGCATAGAATATCAGGGTTGGAAGGGACCTCAGGAGGTCATCTAATCCAACCCCCTGCTCAAAGCAGGACCAGTCCCCAACTAAATCATCCCAGCCACCAGGGCTTTGTCAAGCCTGACCTTATAAAACTCTAAGGAAGGAGATTCCACCACCTCCCTAGGTAACTCATTCCAGTACTTCACCACTCTGAGTGAAAAAAGTTTTTTCCTAATATCCAACCTAGACCTCCCCCACTGCAACTTGAGACCATTACTCCTTGTTCTGTCATCTGCTACCACGAGAACAGCTTATCTCCATCCTTTTTTAGAACCCCTTTCAGGTGGTAGTTGAAAGCAGCTATCAAATCCCCCCTCATTCTTCTCTTCTGCAGACTAAACAATCCCAGTTCCCTCAGCCTCTCCTCATAAGTCATGTGCTCCAGCCCCCTAATCATTTTTGTTGCCCTCCACTGTACTTTCCAATTTTTCCACATCCTTCTTGTACTGTGGGGCCCAAAACCAGACACAGTACTCCAGATAAGACCTCACCAATGTCAAATAGAGGGGAATAATCACATCCCTCAATCTGCTGGCGATGCTCCTACTTATACAGCCCCAAATACCATTAGCCTTCTTGGTAACAAGGGCACACTGGTGACTCATATCCAGCTTCTCATGCACTGTAACCCCTAGGTCCTTTTCTGCAGAACTGCTGCGTAGACACTCGGTCCCTAGTCTGTAGCAATGCATACAATTCTTCCATCCTAAGTGCAGGACTCTGCACTTGTCCTTGTTGAACCTCATCAGCCTCATACATGTGGCTAGGAACAATACACTTGGCTTAGGAATAAATTTTCCAGCAGGGCGCATGGGAGGAGGCAGATGTCAGCTCTATCTCAAATCCTTTTGTGCTACAAATCCCAGCTGCCCACAGCCTTGCTTTGGAGACTGGCATTCCCCTTGAGACGGGCAGGCAATGAGCCATTTCTTCTGAAGCAGTGGCTGCTGCCTAGGACAGAAGAGCCGGACATGACTCAGTTGTGCCTTTAGTGCTTGCAGGGGGCAGAGTCTAGGAACTGGTGCCCCACATTCAGCACCTGCACCATGCAATGGGGGGAAATATTCCCCTTTATGGGCACCTCTGTGCCCTTGGTTTCCTCCTTCCATCTCCAGCCTTCTTTGTGCTTCTCTGCCTTATGTGATCTCACCTAGCCCCTCTGCACTTTCCAATTCCCACCTCCCCTGGGCTCACAGCTAAGAACCTCAGCAATGGACTAGCTGACCCTTAATGTGCTGTCATCTGACTTTAGAGCAGATGCTCCATTGGGACAGAGAGGCTAAGAGAGAGTTTGTTCCCCCAAGCCTCTGCCTATCTGCAGACTCAGGCAGAGACGGCAGCAGCAAGACGCTGTTCACGTTTGGAAGGTTTTCTTCATGGCCACAAGGATTAGTAAATATTTTTATTGCTGTAGCGCCTACGAGCCACAGATCATGTCCACGAGGTGCTGGGTAGACAGAACAAAAGGACAGTCCCTGCCCCAAGTGCTTACGATCTAAACAGAAACTGGTTTTCAAGGCAAGTTGAGATTCTGAGTCTGCCTGTCAAGCAGGTTGAGTCTGTGATGCCCCCAAGTTAAGGAGTTTTCTTCTGCCGCTTAAGTGTTTATGGCTGAATGTGCAAAAGTTGTCAGCCGGCCCAAAACGCCACAGGCCAGAGCAATATCTTTTGTCGTCAGTTGTTACTCAGTCACCTGAGTGCTCGCACAGATGCCAAGCCAGTGCTCCTTGGCTGCAGCTTTGGGACACGTTCCTTTCAATGGCTTAACACAGCAATCTAAAAACTCAGGCTTGTAACAAAGTTTCATTTTATTAAAGATCATTCAAAAACACCACAATAAATAAAGATGACAAACCCTTTCATTCCCATTTATAATACAGGCTAAGAACGACAGGACCTCTCGGCCACAGGCATTCGGTAAAAACAGAAATGGAGGGAACTTGAGGTTTACGGAGTGTGGGAATTACAGTGCAATAAACTAACCCACCATCTTCTTGATTGAAAGAGGTTACATCAAAGCGATACAGAATGGGTCTCCAACGCATTAAAAATAGAAGCTCTCCGATCCCCTGACTCGGGCAGGGAATTCTGGTTTTGGACCATTATGGAAAAATAGATTTTGTATTTTAGCACCACCAGCCGCATACGGGGCAGGCGTGTGATCCCAACCTTCCCACTCACGGCAAAGCCCCATGCATAAGGCCTGGTCACTGCAGAACATTGCAAGCTCTCCCTGGGGCTGGGTCTCCAGCCCCGTCAGGTCACACAGACAGATAGTTCCGGCGATACAAGAGATCTCGGGTTGCTGTGTCGACCTTTTGTTGGTAGTCCTCCAGTTTGTCCTGCACCTTCCGGTACAGCTAGGAGAGAAGAGCGAGGGCAGCCATAAGGGGAGATAGAGCGGCACCGGGAACAGAATAGAACAGTCACTTCCCCCCCTCAAGTCTCCACTTAGACCATCATTATCACACTCCCTTCCCAAGACCTGGCTCCTGCTGGTGGGAGAGCTGCTTTTCTGCTGCACCTGCTGTCAGCTCTGCGTTAGCCATCTCCACACCTTTTCCTCCATTTCCCCTTCCCCTGGCCTCCATCACCAGAAGCGTTTTAGGACACAGATTACAGAGGACACACCACGCAGGGTGGAATGACAGTACCTGTGGCTTGTGAGGAGCCAGGTGGGTTAGTGAATGGGACAGCCTAGCTGTAGCCTCTGCGGAGAGGCCCTCTCAGCCCTGGAGGATGCAGAGAGCCAGTAGCAGGGTGCTAGGGCACAGGGCTCCCTCATGATTAGGGGGCTGGAGCACATGACTTATGAGGAGAGGCTGAGGGAACTGGGATTGTTTAGTCTGCAGAAGAGAAGAACTGGGGGGGCGGATTTGATAGCTGCTTTCAACTACCTGAAGAGGGGTTCCAAAGAGAATGGAGATCTGCTACCACTGAGAACAGCCTATGACAGAACAAGGAGCAGTGGTTGAATATTAGGAAAAACTTTTTCAGTAGGAAGGTGGTGAAGCACTGGAATGGGTTACCTAGGGAGGTGGTGGAATCTCCTTCCTTAGAGGTTTTTAAGGTCAGGCTTGACAAAGCCTTGGCTGGGATGATTTAGTTGGGGACTGGTCCTGCTTTGAGCAGGGGGTTGGACTAGATGACCTCCTGAGGTCCCTTCCAACCCTGTTATTCTATGCAAGATAAGGGCCCGTTCTGGTCATCAACTCTGACGTGCCACGGAAACTCACCCACTCAGGGCTGCATCCAGCTTGGTCACTCACGGTTGAACTAGTCTATGTAACTTAGGTTAAGAAGGGATTGGAGGGGGTAGAGTGGATGGATTTTCCCATCACTCAGTCTGTTAATCAGGATCACTTGCTGCTCAGCAATGTGCACCGTTCATCCAACTTCAGCTCAGGCAGACAGTCAGCAGGCTCCCACCTGTTCCCTTCCTCCCCAGTGCACCTTGGCATTGCTCCCATCCCCTCGGGCAGAGACACCTGGCTCAGGACTTTGGGTGGCAGCACCATGGAGATGTACTCACATAGCGGTGATGGTTTGCCGTGCTCTCTCCCAAGGCCTGAAGCAGCTGATCAATGGCTGAGTACGGCAGCCACACCATTGGTGCTATAGCAGACAACGGACGCTAAAGAGAAGAGCAGCCGTTAGTACTAATTAAGGCACTAAGCACTTATCTAGCACTTTTAATCCATAGACCTCAATTATCCCCATTGTACAGATAGGGAAGCCAAGGCACAGGGGAAAAGTGACTTGCCTTTGGTCACCCAACAGGCCAGTGGCAGAGCCAGTAGCAGAACCCACATCTGCAGAGTTCCCATCCAGTGCTCTAGCCACTGGGACACACTGTCTCTCCTTTAAACTGGTTTATGGTCACTGCAGAGATGCTTAGCAGTGTTACGGGCAAGGAGGAAGTGATACGGCAGCCAGATGTTGGCTTCGGAGGAGCTCTGAACCCAGTTATGTTCCCCAGGAGGCACGTTGTGTCACATTAACCCAGTCAGGAAGGTGCCATGGGTTATTTCTCTGAAGAGCCTCACCCTCCTTCCAGGAGTGTTACACAGAACCAGGATCAGTAACAGCACAGACGAACTCCCCCACCAACACATGCGTGAGCAGCACAGCAGAATGGGCTGGGCAGGGCTCCTCCGCATGGGCCTCACTCATGCTTCGACCAGCAGCTCCACTACTGCCATGGGCACCACTTCCCCTTCCTCCATCCTTCATCCAAGTGGGGGAAGGGAGGTGCTGCCCTAGGGGCCCAGCCAGAAGGGCTCTGAAGTGTGGAGCTGGGAGTTCCTCTTTGCAGGCAGGGCACTCTGGAGGACCTGTCCTGAACCTTGGCTCAGAGCTGGCTGCCACAAGCTGCTATGGCAATGGGGAATGGTCGCAGGAGTGGGACCGGGGGCGTGTTTCAGCCCTCGCCTACCTCAATCCCAAAGTGTTCATGGCCCTTCCCCAGTAAGGCGTCCACGTACTCCAACACCAAGTCCACGGCTTCCTCCAGGAGAGCATAATTCAAGTAGAGGCGAAGGAGCTCAGCAGCATCCACCTTCTGCGAGAAACAGTTAGTGACAGCCTGATCACATGCCTGCAGCCAGGACTCCCCAGGCTCTGTTGCCTGAGCCACTCAAAACCGCCAGACAGGCTGGGGTCCGCCCTCAGCACATGGCAGGGTTTCACCTAAACCAGACTGATCACACTCAGGGTTATATTTCCCATGGCACCAGCCTCTCAGGCATGCACAGGGCCACACAACAGCCTGGGATTTGCTTGGGCCGAAGAACAAAAACTACTCCCCTCGCTCCTGTGTTCTTTGCCCAGGCTCACCCCAAAAGCACCTGATTCTATTGTTACTCCCCTTTCTAACAGCCCTGGGGATCTTGCACCAGCTGGCTCTTGCCTCTCCCGGCTTCTGAATCTTCCTGCAATCACACCCCCCAAGCAGCCCCCTTTCCAGCTCACTTGCCCCCCAGCTAAACCTTCCCAATACACTCACACTACAAACACCTTGCCCTAGTTCAGCCCCACCCTCTTATGCCCCCTAACTCCTCCTAGCCCTTAGAACACACCCAATTTACAAGCACAGATAGTGGCTCATTCTCAGTCACACAACTTGCCTTACAACCTCACTGGATGAGCCAGGATAGAAAGAAGCGCTTTCCCTCTCCATTATACCGTGCTGAGCAAGGGACGACCACACGCCCAGCACTTTACAAATGGGTCTGTTACTCAGACTGTATATGGCACACATGGGAACGAAGTTATGTCTGCCATGGAAAGCTTTTCTGGTTCCTGAGTGTACAGTTTCAGAAGTTTCTTTGCATTTCCTTTCCAAAGGACCAAACATTCAGAGGAGGCTCACTGGAGAGGGACGAGTATAAGATTTAGCAGAAAATACAGCTGCTTTCTGAAAATGGGGTTAGCCACACTTCAAAACTGACTAGAGTCATCTCCCCAGGAGCCAGAGAAATCCAAGTTTCAGATTTCCTAGTTTCAGAAAGGGACACTGCAACCTCTGCAGAAGGTTAAAGCCAGTCAGTCCATTGGCAGCCCTTTTCATTCCCTCAAGTATCTTCCTTTTGGGTTGAAATTTAAACCAACCAACCAAGTCTCCTTAGCTGATTTCATAGTAAGAATGAGTAATGTTTTTCCAATCAGCTGGACCATTTTAACTTTAACCAATCTGAACAGATTTGGTGCACAAAGTATCAGCAGCACAGGTAGCACCACCAGTGGCGAAAGTAGCCCAACACTTCCCATTGTAAGGCCCTGCTTTCAGTTGCTTATCACTTTGTCTAACCATTCGTGCTGAAGTTTCCCACGCTGAATGTTACTGGAAAGTTTCACTTCACAGAAGAAGAGCAGCAATAACACCCTTTTTTGCCCATGATAAAAGATTCTTCCAACTCTTTTACAGATAAGCTCAAGTGCCTCCGTGCTTTGGACTAGGAGCTTGAAATTTGCCAGAGTGGGGGAGCCACCATGGTATCATGGATGTGCCTTTTGTGCTCCCATAAACATCTGCCCAAATCATCAGAAAGTCTCAGTTTGCACCTGGTCAGCAGAAGCTTGTTAAAAGTTTAACAGCTAAACTATTCAAAGATTCCATTTGCACTGAGCATGCTCCATCCCACGACTGTTTGACATTCCCTGCCTAGTCCAGGCAATCAGGTGCTGTGGCCCTGTCTCTGCTGTGCTATCACAGTGCTCCCCCTGCTGGTGCCTACACCCCCAATGAAGGGGAGAAGGAAGAAGCTACCCATCTAGAACATAGAGGTGTGAAGATCTGGACAGAAGAGGCATGAGACTGGGACAAGGGCAGCTGTGAAACTCACTGGCAAGATGTGGACCTCATCCCCCTTTAGTGTCTGGCCCACACAAAGGATGACAACCTACTACTGCTACTAGGTCAGCATGATCTAACATGATGGAATAGCTGAATTTTCAGTTTGCTTTTACAAAACTTAGAAAACTACATAAAAATGTTAAAAGAATAGTAAAACTGCAAAACAGAGCAGGTGAGAGTTTCCAGGGGCCTGAGCAAACTTAATTCAGCCTCCTTGTAATTACAGCATCACATACTATTTTCCTCACAGTCCCTGCCTCATTCAGTGCACCCTCCACCCCTGAAGAGCCCCTACCCTCTCCAGGAGACCCCTGGTCCCTCAACACGCTCTGCCCCCCTGGAAGAACCCTCAAGAGCCACTGACCATGCACCCTCTTTATTTCAACCCCATACAAGAGTCCTGGTATCCACCCGCACCCCCCTACTCCCAGCAACCATCTAAGTTCCTTATCCAGAAGCCCCATCCTCACCCCACACAGCAGCCTCCTGCTCCCCCCCACTGACCTCCAGCCCTTCCACACCCCCAAACACAGCAGCCTCCTCAACAGGGAAAGTTACTCCTTCCAGATCCTAACTTCTGATGCCTCCCCACACCCTCAGCAGCCTGGCCAAACCCAAGATGTAGCCAAGATGCCTGTTCACCTACCTGGCTTTGTAGCAGCTAAGGAAGTTGCCTGTTTCCAAGGCTGGAGAAGGGGAAATCTAGTTTTGAGATCAGACTCTTTGGCCCTTGAAATTATTTTAGTTTGGTTTGGCTTCTGAACTACAATGGGTGCATGATAAACTGCATGAGCACAAAATTCCTGACCAGCAGATGTACTGGAAGCAATCACACAGCCACACAATTGTCTCTCCCCCTTCTCTATAAAGACAGGGTATGTCCAGATTACCTGCCAAATTGGCGGGTAGCAATCGATATATTGTGTCTCGTCTAGACGCGATATATTGATCCCCACCGTGCTCCCCATGGACTCCGGAACTCCACCAGGGTGAAAGCTGGAAGTGGAGTCGACGGGGGAGCCACGGCCATCGATCCCGCGCTGTGAAGACGGGAGGTAAGTCGAAATAAGATACATCGACTTCAGCTACGCTATTCCGTAGCTAAAGTTATGTATCTTACATCGACCCCCCTCAGTGTAGACCAGGCCACAGAAACATTTACCTTGTAACTGTTGATAAGCCAGTTGGGCAGCGGCACCCCATGCGAGAGGAGCTTGTTGATTACACAGTAATGATACAGATGGTTCTGGGATTTGTATCTGTCCAGGTAGGAAGCTAACAGCCGCCAGGCTTCATCTGTTGCACTAGAAGACAGGATAGAGTACATCATTTGCTATTCCTGCACTTAGACTGCGAAGAGGTAGCATGTGCATTACCAGCTGTGCGTTAGTCCCCAATAAATACATAGGTGGGTGGGATCCACATGGAAAACAGCAATCACAGAGACCTGGAGCTGAGAGGGGGAAGCCAATTGGATTTGAGCTTGTAGCAAGATTTAGAAGTAAGAAAGGAAATGCAAGTATCAGCAGTCCTAGTGCCGGTTTTACCTGAGGTGTGATCAGGCCAACAGCATGTGCTTAATGCCTGCATTTAAAACAGTGCATTTATAAGTACACCTAAGTGAGGTATAGAGGAAAGGCAAACACGCTTTGCTGCTGCTTGTGTGTGGCCGGTGCCTTGGGGCGTGTTTGGATTGGATTGCCAGAGTGCCATCCTCTTCTCCAAAAGCTTCGATGCTACAGGCCCCTCTGAAGCAGCTGCAATCCCGGGATTTTTATGAACCCACAAATCTTGGCTTTGGTAAGAGATTTTTACCACAAGAAGCTGCAGCAACGTCTACCTTTGAAGAGCAGCCCCGAACAGTCTCCTCCAGGAAGAACAAGCACCCTTACCTGGACTCCTTGGTGGTAATGACAGAGGAGAGCTGGTTTGCTGCTAGCCAATCCCAGGCCTCTGCCTGAGCCACTTCCCCGCCAAACTGCAGTTTGATGCATCTGGAACACACAACATCCAGCATCACACACAGCACACTGCACACAAAGCTGGGGTCCCCATGCCCTCCCCTCCCACAGCTACACCATGAAACTGTTCAGTTAGGTTGGTCCTCCTCGATGCTGTTATACTCCCAGCAGTTCCTGGCATTGCTGGTATAACAGGAGATGCAGGGGTAACCACTTGGTTGAAGTTAAACTCTTCAGATAGGTCAATTTAAAAAAACAATCACACCCTAGCTCCTAAGTGACAAGAGCCCCTCAATAACTAACCTGACCCAAACAAACGTGACCTGTTCTGTGGGCACTAGGAAAAGCCAGGACACTAAGCATGGGAGTGTAGTCTGCACATGCCAACAAGCAGGAATGGCCTCTCAAGCACTCCTAGCATGGCCCCCTTGTGATTCCAATACACCCCTGCAGAATCACAGCATTTGCCCGTGTGAAAAGAAACGCTGCAGAAGTACTCCAGGTGTATTCCAGTATCTCTCTCTCCAATGTAGGAGAAGCCAGCCCCACACGTGCTCCAGCAGGCACAGTTTGAGAACATGAGCTACCCAGTGAGGAAAGCCTCTATGTACTCAGTTAACATCAGTGCTGTCAGCCCTAGAGCCCAGACACCCCGTGTCAGAGCCACAACACCAGGAAGGATTTAACACACTCCTGTTTCGACGTTTTCCGATTTTTAGATCTTAGGGGGCAGCCTCTCACTCCTGATGTGTTGAAGATCATTTTAGGTTGAAAATTCAAGCTTAGATGTACACACAAGTGTGGGACTCCGCCACAGTGGCTCAAAGGGGTGGCTCTTAGACCTCCCCACTCCAGCTGCGAGAAGGGGATCACTAACCATCTCCTTCCCTTATGCTGATCCCTGCCCTCCTCAGTTAAACCCAGCTGTTTCCAAGAGCACAACACACGCATCCCTAAAATCCGCAAGCTTCTGAAACAGCTGAGAGTTGACAGGCCAGGTCATAATTCCACAAAGCTTAAGCTATACAAGTTCTTCAGTATTTGTGTTATACAACCTTAAAAGCATGATAACGTGTCACATACTTGAAAGTCAGCCCCTCAAAGACAGGTGTCAAGGGGAGTCTGAAGGTCTGGCAGAGCGAGACAGCTGTGTCAAAGAGGCCAGCCTGAACCAAGAGGGTGACCATTTCCTCTGGCGAAGAGCTTCCTGCGCAAACAGAACATCCAGTCAGCGCATACCGCGAACTGACTGTTCACACATACCTTCTTCAAATGCAGCACTGCAGCATGGAACTACGCCTTACTGAGGGATTCGCTGGGAAAGCTACACGGGGGTAATACCTTAGAAGTCAGGGAATTCTCCAAGGCAACATTGGACTGTGGCAGGGTTATAAACAGTGTAAATAAAAAAGTGTTAGGAGACTCTGGGAATTACAGAAAAACAAGTCTGACTTTGGTGCCAGGTAAACTGGCTGAAACTAACTCAAAGACTAGGAAAGTTTGATGACTCTTTAACCTCATTCTCCTAAACTGCTGGACTTTATATATATTAAAAAAAAACACAGTCCGAGGCAGAGTGCAAGCATAGAAAGCCTCAGCCTAATTAGTTTATAATTTTGCCAAACTTTGACCAATCAAAACATTATAACCAAAAAGTGTTCAGCAAATTTACACATAGGCATCGTTCGGCTGTAAACCAAAACCCTATTTGCTTCTTGGCAGCAGGGAAGAAGCTCGATGGGGATAGTCTTACTCTTAAGTAGAGTTTGTACTATGCTGACAGCCATCAGTATTATAGGCTAAGGAGTGACCCTGCCTCTGAGGTGGAACACAGCAGTGTTTAACAGCACAAAGAAACACAAGTGTACTGGTTCTGGACAGGCAGTGAAAAATACTGTATCCAATTAAAACTGCAGGAGACATTAAGGAGGCAGAAGGTAATTACTTGAGCTGGTATTTATCTAGCAGAAGAGCCACCTACTCTTGAGAGATTTAACCTCCCCCTACTCCCGATTTGCCTAGATTTCTGCATGACAACAGCAGCAATGCCCCAGGCATTCTGCAAGTGCACCAGTAGACAGAAGAGAGGCTCACCGTTCATACTTCTTGTAGCAGCCTAGAAGGGACCCCTCTGATCACCTAGTCTGACCTCCTAACACAGGCCAGAGACCTGCCCCCAAACAATCCCTAGAGCAGAGCTTGTAGAAAAACATCCAGTCTGGACTTAAATTGTCAGTGATGGAGACTCCACCATTGTTTCAATGGTTAACTACTCTCATTGTTAAAATGTAACACTTATTTCAAGCCTGCATTTGTCTAGCTTCCACCTCCAGTCTTTGGACTGTGTTAGCCATTTCTCTGCTAGACTGAAGAGCTCAATATTAACGATCTGTTCCCAGTGCAGGTACTTCGAGACTGATCAAGTCACCCCCTAACCTTCGCTTTGTTAAGCTAACTAGACTGAGCTCTTTGGGTAAGTCTATACTGCAACTAGACACCAATGCCCCAGGCTTGTGGGGCTCAGGCCATGAGGCTGTTTAATTGCAGTGTAGATGCTGGGGCCTGGGCTGCACCTAGGGTCGCCAACTTTGGTTGGACATATTCCTGGAGGTTTCATCAAATGACATCTTTAATTCCTGGAGACTCCAGGACAATCCTAGAGGGTTAGCAACCCTAGCTGCAGCCCAAGCTTTGGCACTCTGCAAGGCAGGAGGGTCCCAGAACTCCAGCTTCAGCCTGAGCTCAAAGACCACAAGTAAACAGCCCCTTAAGCCTGAACCCTGCGAGCCCAAGTCAGCAGTGGGTTTTTAATTGCAGTGTAGACATACCCTTTGAGTCTCTCACCATAAAGCAAATTTTCTAATCCTGTAACCATTCTCCTGACTCTTCTCTGAACCCTCTCCCATTTATAAACACTCCTTGTAGGGTTCCCGTTCCAGTATAGCCAGATCCATCCCAGGTTTGCTTGTGAGATCTGATGAGATCACAAGACAACCTGGCTGCAGATGCAAAACAGCTTCACGTCACCACACCATCTGTACGAACTACACCCTGACTCTCTAAAAGCAGCTCGGAGCTGCTGTTCTGAGCCCTGAGGGCCAATTCCCATCCCTACCTGCAACAGCAGCTGTCGATGGGTCATGCTGCGCAAGAGTTAGTCGGATGTGCGCCAACATGCACTCCTTTTCCAAATCCTCCAGCTCCAAGATTTCTATCTGCCGTGCTGCTGTAAAAAACAGATGTTTATTTAGAGAAGCCCAGTGCAGGCCAGGTGTTTTACAGACAATGGGGATGGGAAAGGTCCTACTTTATAGAGCTTATGGTCTAAACAGTCAATAGATAAAGGAAAACTGAGATGCACACTACCAGTGTCTGAAGAGTGCACATATATGGTCATTTAGGATATATGTCTACCCTGTAATCTGGTGGGGTGATTACAGCGCGCACAGACAGCTCTGACCTAGCACGAGACTCGATTATCTAGTTAAATCAAAACTATCTCGGGTATATTGATATACGCTGCAATCACTCCTCAGGACTGCAGTGCAGACCTACCCTAAGTTAACCCTTCCACAAGAGGATGACTACCCTTTTCGAGACTTGGTAAAACCCATTTTTTTAAGGAAGGACTTGCAGGAGAGTGTGGAGGCATGGCAGACGAGGCCAGACAGGGAGCTCCAACCTCAGAGCACCCTAGGAAAGAAGTTGTAGCATCTGCAATTACATATAAAAACAAACCAAGTTTAAAACACCCTCAGCCGTGGTGACTAATGAAACCCTCTATCCATCAAGATGCATACATTAGGTACTTGAGTAGCCACCTGACCTTTGCCTGTAGCCCTTACCCTACCTCCCCCCGTGCTCACATCACAGCTGAAGTACATTGCAGGATATTCAGGGCAGTGGTCATGTCTTCTATGCTTGGATGGCACCTAGCACACACCGCAGCACTCAAACATGCAAGTTACACACATGCTCAGTCAGTGAAGCTAAGCGTGAAGAAGCCCTGGGGAATGGCTTTATGAAGGCTGCAGAAAAACTGATCTTCTGGAGATGCCATGTGCTGTGCTCTCCCTTAATCAAAGATGTATCTGGGGCACATGATAAAGCAGATCTAGACTCCAGAACACACTCACTCCTTTTAGCCAGCAACAACTAGACTTTGCTCTCCATGTTTTAAACAAGTGAAGGACTTTTAGACTATAGGTCTTCAAAATGGCTTCTCTGGACATTATGCACAGCGGCTAGCATGCCTATGTGTCCCTCTTAACCTATGGAGTCATATTACAGCAAACAATTGAATTCACCTTGACTGACTTCTCCTTGCTAGTTTTTAACTCCTATGCAGCATTTAGACAGATCCAGTTAAGAACATTACAAATGCCACACACTGGTTAACACAACAAGTAGTTTTTATTAATATTCCTGTCTTTTGAAATGTTAAAAAAACTAGACATGGTGCCCCAGGCAGACCCTTTGTGGTGCCCATTTCCCACTAAATCACATGCCTTCAGAAAATATTTAGATACTGAAATGAAGATAAATACACATGCAAAACAAGGCAGAGTTAAGTTTGTTGTGCTGAAATATGCCCTTCCCTGAACTTGCTAGGAATATGTTTGTTATGCAGACAGTGTAATACAAAATGAAAGGCCATTGTTGTCATAAGTGTGATGTTTTTGTATTTTTTACAAATCAGTCTGCTGGAATTTTAAGAATGTGAACACCAAGACCACAATGGGGATTAGAGAAAGGCAGCACATTTTTCAAGTGCTCCTGCAAGTGGTACAGAGGCTGTGGAAGGAGGGGAGCCCTCTCCCAGGTTACTAGTAAGCGGCACAACTTTTAAGTCAAAAGCAGAGTGCTGGAATACAAGCATTATAGGAGGCATTAGTGACTTACTTGGGACAGCTGGGCACTCCCCATCATGGCTTCTCTTTGGGGACGCTCCTGGGCGTTCATACTGCCAGGAAGAAAAAGGTTTAGTTGAAGTTGGATTTCAAAGGGTAGGCTGCTTCCCCTTCCCCATCTAATGCTCCATCTCAGACGCTCACACTGGGAGAGCTGTAGGCTATAAAGCAATTCCAAAGGCTACATCTGGATGGATCTGGCTGCAGAAAGCAGCGCAAGTCACACGTAGTCTCTGCCACCCCGAACCAAACTTCTGCAGTAAGATCTCAGACTCTGGCTGCAAAACGAAGCATTTGCAGTTATGTAAAAAACAAAACCTATCAAAATTCAGGAGAACCAAGGAAACAAGGCACAGAATTTGTAGCTTGGTCCTTGATTATAGCGATCTCCTCCCCTGTGTGAAATGAAGTGGATAGAATGCCTTTTGAAGGACTAGATCTAATAAGAACAACATACAGCTAAAACAAGCACAGCGCACCCTGAATGGAAGGTGAACTTCAAGGCAGTTACCATGGCTACAGGGCTCACATGATTACAGCATTGGCAGGTTACACGATGGCTTCCATTCTAAACCAGATTTTACACACTAAACATGCTCAAAAAGTTCTCCTTTGGGGCTACAATGCTGCCTCTTTGGTCTCAGCCAAAAATGGATTTCTCTTTTTTCCCCACCCTCACGTACAAAGAAAACCCATCCATCTGCATGCGTTATAAGGCTGGGGGGGAAAGAGGATGCGTAACTATATTTTTCACTTTTTGCTTCCCAAACAGCTGACCAAAAAAAGCAACTGGGTCATGTCTAGGCCTCAGCCAGATGGAGAAAACTGGGAAAGTTCAGAGTTTTCAAGTTTTCGGCTGCACGTGGTTAGCAAGTATCGGAACATTTTAACCAGCTGGAAGTAGTTCTCCTTGCCCCTTGCACAACATGGGCCTTGTCTAGACAAACGGGTTTGCTGGCATAGCCGTTTATTAGAACTATATCAGCCAAAGAGCTCTTCTGCCAGTACGACTTAGCCCAGTTCCCCGAATGGAATCATCAGCACTGGTGCGAGGACTCTTGCCTCCACACTGGGGCTTTGGCAGTAGAGCTACATTAGTCAGCTTGCAATTCTCTCACTCCCCGCCAACTGACAGCTATATGCCGATCAATCTCTCTAGGGTAGACCACACCCTAGTGATGTTAGGGAACACAAAAGTTGCCAGCTTAATCCCGGCTGAGTATGATCAAAAGGGGGCTGAGAGCAGCAGGCTAGATGCTCCTCCACCTCCACCCCCAGTCGGAGCCCTGGCCCATGGCTGGTGCTCGCTCCTTCCTCCAATCTCCCAATACACAGGGTCAGTCCTGTTTGGGGAGAGCAGCAATAGTAGGCATTTGAGATTGGCAGTCACCAGCCTGTAATGCCTATGGCCAAGGCCCTACCAAATTCACTGTTCATTTTGATCAATTTCATGGCCAGAGGGTTTTTTTAATTGGTCGATTTCATGTTTGCAGATCTTTACATCTGAAATTTCATGGTGGTAACCGTGGGGTCCCAACACAAAAGGAACCCGGAGGTGGGTCTGATCTCCTCCCCCACCCTCCCAGAGGAGCTATGCAGGTGAAGAGGAAGTCCTGTTCCTCTCCAGCCCAGCTGGGACACGCAGCCAGGAACTCCCGCCTGGGGCACACCCAGCAGCACAGGGGAGATCAAACCCACCTCCACGAGCCTCCTCCAGCTGCAGGAACCGCCGGGGCTGCTGCCCAGCCCCAGAGCTTCCTACAGGGGAGGCACATGCAGGTGGATCTGATCTCGCCCCAGGAGTGGCTGTGCAGGAGAAGGACAAATCCTGTCCCTCCCCAGCCCAGCCAGGACTCACAGCTAAGAGTCCCCAGCTGGGGTGCTCCCAGCAGAATAGGAGATATCAGATTTCATGGGGAAGGACTTATTTCATGGTTCACGACATGTTTTTCATGGCCATGAAATTGGTAGGTCCCTACCTGTGGCCAATCTCATGTACTCTACGGTAGCAGGAATGATAGGTGAATCCCACTGGTGACATCAGAACGGCCTTACAGCGGAAACACCTTTACAACGAAGGGGATCACTGCTAAAAAACCAGGCCCACAGCCACCACTTTGACAGACAGTTTTAAAATAAACCGAAGGTTCAAGATTTCATACCACTGCTCCGGAAGCCGGCTGCACTATCCATGCATATTCTGGGCGGATGAGCCGTAAGCAGTTAATGGCAGCAAGATAGCAGTTCCCTTGTTTCTGAAGCCCACGGAGCGTCCGCACCTCCCTGCCCAGGCGCATGCCATATTCAAACATCACCGTCCCAGCTGGGGAAGAAGAAATGAACGTTTCAGCGCACAGCAGAATTCTCTTTCCATTGGACTGACACCTCTGGGGATTTGCTGGTTATACACAGGAGGCACTGGCTAGGCCAGAGAGACAGGCAACAGTGCTACGCCTAAGAAAGCCCATGGCATCTGGACAGATAAACAGCATCCATCATGGAGAGAACTACACGACAGACTGTGCGGACACAAGATTTACCAGTACAGCTATACCAGGCAACGAGAGCCCAGTGCCAAGATACAAGGGACTAGCGATGTCAGGCAGCCTTACCCTTGCGATAGTTGTGACGGTAGATGTGGAAAGCATAGAGCAGCTCATAGTAATTGTGAGTCATCAGGTCCACAGCACGAGCTCGAGCCTCGATTATCCCCACAACCTAAGACACAGGAGAGACAGGAGTTTTTCAGCTGCCTTCCACTATACTAGTTCTCCCGCCTGGCCCAAGGCCAGTGAATTACCTCATTATGGAGGTTCACATAGGGGAACTCCACCAGGTCCTGCAGCTGGGAGCGTTCACACAGAACCACCACTAGCTGGCGCAAACAGTCCAGTTGCCTAGGAAGAGACAAAGGCAAAGCTATTCTAATGAACTTGGATAGGCAGGCAGGTAAGATGCACAACTGCCAGCAGAGTTCACAAGCCATGAGAGGTTCATACTTGTGATGGGGGGTGAAGACTCCCCATCCCCTTTGGATCCCAGGAGGAAGGTCTGCGTTTGGCTTCTGGTCGGCGAAAGGGGGTGGTGGTGGAGAAATGTGCAGGAGGCTTGGCTGGAAGCAGGGAACCTGGACAGAGGAGCTGTTCTCTTCAAGTGTCCTAAGTAACAGAGTTCCTCCTTCCTTCCTCGCCAGAAAGTGAGAGATTCAGGCAGAACCCCCGCACTACCGAGTCCCATACACACACTCTCCGCTCAGGCTTATGAATCTGATTGGGGTGGGAAAGCCTCTCCCTGACTGGCTGGCCAGTCTCTGCCCCTCTTGGTCCTGTGTTCTTCTCCTGCCAGGAAGGGGCTTCTCGGACAACGGACAGTCTGTTAGGACCTATTTAGTGTGGGCTTATGGGGGGGTGTTCTCAAACTATTTTTGCTGGGAACCCCTTTAAAAATATTTCAGACTCTGATGATCAGCCCACCCCCCAATACCCTGCCACCCAGCTCTGAAGACAGCACCATCGTCAGCGACAGCGCAGAACGGTGGTAATACCATAGCATGCAACCCTCACTTCTGCGCAGCTGCTGGTGGTGGCTCTGCCTTCAGAACTGGGTGGGCACCCAGTTCTGAAGGAAACACAGAAGCGTGGCAATACCACAACCCCTCTACAATAGGCTTGCGACCCCAGTTTGAGAAATGCTGGCTTATAGCATACCCAGGAATAAACCGGGTTTTGGCTTTCAGGGTGAGAAGGAGCTGTGGCATCCAGGCAGACCCTCAGGTTAACCATAGCCAGGGTACAGAGTCTTAAACACTACAGTCTGTCCACACTAAGTGCTAGGTGGGGTTTAACCAAGTTAGGCAACCTGTTCACATGATTTAACTAACACCTTATTCACTCAGTGCAGACAATGCCTGTGCTTGGGAACCTCCGGGGCACCAGGACGTGACAGCCTGCAGCTGGGCAACGAGCCCCAAGACAGTGGGGGCATTTCCTGCTGCAGGGGCTGCCCAAGGGCTCTATACAAAAAGCTGCTTGTTCCTGCACGCTTGCCCAGGGCAGTGCTCGCTCCAAGACACTTGCTGCTGCCGCCCTGGACACCATCTTACTGGGTACTAGCAGTACCTAAACAGCAGCTGGATGGATGAATTGGGGCTATGGTTTCATTGGGTTATACAGACAGGCCTGGCTCCATAAAGCCTGTATTCAGGATTCACAGTCGAGTTCCCATCTAGCACAGTGCCATGGTGAAAGGATTCACATTTGAACCCGACAGGCATGAAGCATCCCAATCAGTTTCTTACACTGCACTGAACTAAGCGCAAATATCACATCGGAGTGATGGTAACGTTCTGTACTAACAGCTTTCCGAATGGGCGAGACAGACGCTAAGAGCAGCCCACAGCTCAAACAGCAGAGCAGCAGAGTTGAAGGACACAAGGATGTTACCTGCTGGAATCTGGATTCTGGGTTAAGGCCTCGTACGCTTGGCTATTGTGCCCTAAATCCAAGTGATGTTTGAAAATGCACGTCCTCAAAGTAGCCTAAAACATCAGAGAGCGTAACTCAGTTCAGTCATTATTATCTGTACCAATTAAGATAAGTTCTTGGTGCCAGCAATAGTTGCTGCATGAAAAAACCCAATGTCTCAGCACAAAAGAATTAATGCCTACCTGGCTTCTCCAGTCGTCAGCTGCTTCTGTGATTGCTAGCGTTGCTAACTGGATGACCAGTTCAGGTAAACCAATAACATCCAGCAATCGCAGGACCTAGAGAGGAAACAGACTGGTTTGGGATGTTGTGGTGTCTAAGAACGTGGAGAATTTTGTTTTTTTTTGTTTTTTTTGTTTTTTTTTACCAAGAGGAAGCTATTTCCACGCTAACTGAATTCAGAAACAGCCAAAAGGATTTTGGCGATGTTTGCAAAAAAAAATATTCATTTTCCAGCAGATGCCAAGAATTTCAAACCCAAAGAGGGATACTTTGGTACGTTATACACAGGGTGATCGAATCGTGTTTTTCACGGCTAGAGATTTTCCTGCAGAATCCAACCCACAGAACTGTGATCCAAAACTAAAACTTCTCTCTCAATATTTATAAGCCCTTATGGTTGCAATCTTAACACGGCTAACCATTTGAGGGCTGATGATTCTAAAAGAAATGTAGCTAACACTCATCCACCAATCCTGAGCTCCTGCTTACATCTCTCCAGGTGCCAAAAGCACCAACTGTCCCCTACTCAGCTGCCACAACCTCCAACCTCCCTCCCACCCCCACGGATAACTTATTTATTCTGTAGTAGCACCCAGGAGCCTGAGTCATTGAACAGGCCCCCCAAGGCACTGTACTGACAGAACAAAGTCTCTAACCCACAACCACAATCTAAGTAGTTACCACAATGTAGACAGACACTCTCAGCAGAATTCACATATTAAGGCCAGAGACTCTCACCTAGTGATTCCTGCATCAAGCCCACAACTGCTTGAACTAGAGTACATCTTTCAGAAAGATGTACCAAGTCTTGACAAAAGACATCAAGTGAGAGAATCTATCACTTCCCTAGGTCATTTACTCCAAGAGTTAATCACCCTCATTGCTAAACACTGGCACCTTACCCTTAAGTCTGTATTTGCCTGGGTTCAGTTTCCACCCAGTGGCTCCCATCCTGCTTCTGTCTGATCGATTAGAGCCCTCTGCCAGCAGAAGTCTCTTCCTCACATAGATCAGTCTCCGAGAACCTAGACTTTTCTTGGATAATCTAAATAGACCGAGCTTTTGAAGTCTCCCTATAAGGCAGTTTCTCCAGATCACAAACCATTCTTGCGGTTTACTGAAAGTTGAGGGGCAGACTAATAAATCGCACTTAATATGAGACACACACTACAAGAGATACTGTACTAACTTTTTCACTTCCAGGTTTTAGCCAACAACAATCCCCATTTTGTATTTACCTAGCAGCAGCCAGAGATTTAGCTTATTTTTATTCTGGCTTGTGATCTTCTCTGTGCTGAGAGGGAGGCGTATTCCTGGTTTTCTTTCTGTAACTTTGAAGTTTTGCCCAGAGGGAAATCCTCTGGGTTTTGAATCTGATTGCCCTGTGAGATTATCTTCCATTCTAATTTTACAGAGATGCTTCTTTTACTTTTTTTCCTAAAACAGTTCTGTGGTTTTTTTTTAAGAATCCGATTTTTTTAAGTGTCCTAAAAACCCCCCAAGGTTGGTCTGTGCTCATCTTGTTTATTCTCACGCCTGCCCAGGAAAGGGGGTGTAGAGCTTGGGGAGTGGCCCTCCCTAAATGTTTGTTTAAATCACTTGGTGGTGGCAGCGTTTATCTAATCCAAGGTACAAGGAAAAATGTGTGCCTTGGGGGAAGTTTGCATTTAAGCTGGTAGAAATAAGCTTAGGGGGTCTTTCATGTGGGTCCCCATATCTGTACCCTCAAGAACAGAGTAGGGAGGGAATCCTGCCATGGTGGCAACAGTGGAAAGGACTGCCATGAAGCATGAAGACTGGCTGCCTTGGCAGCATCTGAAACCAAACTTTCACAGCAAGCTCCAAGTTTCTGTACTATCATAGCAGCAATACCTTGTCATAATACTGCAAGCGCGGGGTGGAAGCCATTTCGCCGTCCTCGGCTCGGATCAGCCTATCCAAGAACTCCTCTTTTCCAACTTCAGACGCAGCCTGACAGAAACAGTCCAGAGCCTGGAAGAAAGATAAAGCTGCTAAGTACTCCCTTTCTCAGGCGACTGACTTAATCCAAAATACAGGTAAACAGGACAGCTTGGTTCTGCGCCAGGCTACGCAGGGTCACCATGGGCCAGTCCATTAAGCCCTAGCTAGCTATGTGTTTCCATAGATGTCTCAAAGCCTCCCCAGGTATTTAAAAACAATTTTCCCTTGCCCCTTCCCCATCTGAAAGATGTATACGTGTTTGCTCATTTACACTTGTGTATATGAGTGGGTGTGAGAAAATCCAAGGAAAAGCTACGCTAAAGAAATGAGCTTTGCATTTCTATCTGAGCAACACATCTTCTAGCCCTAGGAACAGAATGTGACTGGTGGTCAGGTAAGTGTGACAGTGCAGATCCACATAGCCACCACTGAACTCCACACATGAAGCAATGCTCCACTCTGGGAAGCAGTGAAGCCGTTTTGTACCTTGTGTCCCTCGCCCATAACAAGGTAACATCTTCCCATCAAGAAGCGACAGGAGCCCACGTTCACGTGACACCAGGGCTGCAGCAGGCGAATGTATTCCTAAGAGACAAAGGGCACCCTCTGATCAGACACACGAAAGCTTTAACATTCCGTTAACGCTGATTATACACCAGCAAGCCCTTGTATTTAGGCAAGATAGTCCCTGTTTTACCAGAGAAACAAACTGAGGATTTCAGCTTTGGATTCCTGCAATGCTACTTTAGTGGCACGTTGTAACTATAGTACCAAGATTAACGCAGGGCACCAGGACGACTCCACGTTCTGCTGATCCTACTTCCAGATGTCATTTGCAAAGGAGGAATCTTAATGGAAAGTGTGAGGTGTGTTATCAACAGAGTGCCTAGCAAAAACTCTAGTTAACGGCACCTACATGTTTCCGTTCCAAAGGGCCTTTTTCAGGTGCCTGTAACAGTCACACACCTTTTGGACAGATCTTGTGGGTTGGGAATCTCCACAGGAAAAATCCACATGAACAAAAGTGGTTCAGCTGCTTTCAGCACAAACGTGGTGGGGGAAACTCCCCCACACACTTGCCATCAGTAAATGGCCTCATCTGAACAGCTCTAGCTTCTCAGTGGGAGGTGACAGGAATTGGAAGTTTAGCATTTGAACAAGCCCCGCATCAGATGGGTGCCTCTGGAGAGCGGGATGAAAAGCCATTTTGATTTGGCTGAGTTAAAAAGGGTCAACAAATATTTGATGCAAACTCACTCCTAATAAGGATTTAACAATCTCCCTCCGCCCCATCAGCACCATGTATGTCTATAGAACAACCCCCGTCACATTCACTGTCCAGGAGGGCTTAGAATGAGGTTTCTGGCACGCAGCATACAGGTGGGTCAGCAGGAGCTCTACTTCAGTGCACACAGACACAAGGCCAGCAGCCTAGCACAGCATTCCCTACCCTTTTCAGGCTGACAAGCCTTTCAGTCACAAATTTTCGCATTACATTTGTTATAAAAGAGTAAAAAAAGTATCAATGATAGCGACAGGTCTATGTAATGTAACGTATGAGTGCGCATGTTTCAAGAAGTCGGCAGAGGACATTTGACCTTGAGGGGTCAGGGTGTGCAGCGAGTGAGGGAACCAGATAGTCTTTGCTTTAGATTGGTATGCAAAGTCTCACGGCCTTCCCTCACAGCTTGCTTTGTGGGATCCCCAGGGCTCATGACCCACCAGCTGAGAAACACTCCTTTAGCAAACAGTGCAAGCTCTCGCTCTCTTTTCTGTTTCCCCTTTCCACAAGACAAGATTACATTTGAAAAAAATGGACTGAAAGAATGTGCATTTGAGGCAAAGGTAAGGTGATGCTGGGAAGCTTCACTCTAAACCTTTGTTCATAAGCATCGAAAGAATGTAGCTACATAGTCGCCTGTGTTCTACCTACCTATGGTACTTATCCTGCCCCACGATTCTAGTATCAGACTGTCCCACATCGACTGTGTTCATCCCGTTCCAGATGGGAACAGGGGCAAAGACATACTAAGGGACTTGAACCTCCATCTCCCGATTCCAAACTAGCTCCCTAACCACTAAGCTTCGTTCCTGTCTACATGTTGGTCCCACCCTTCCCTCATTCAGTACTGGGGTCAGGGAATCTCTCTCTCATTTTGGGTAACAATCTATTTGTGATGGCCAGGATGTAAATCTGGAGTAAATTCACTGAGGTTGCTCCAAATTTACATCCATATAAATCAAGATTACATGTAGGTCTTCAGGGGATGGAGCAAAAGGTTGCAGGGGGTGAGGAACAGTCCACTTTTAAACAAGGGACAAAAATAAAATGTTGACCATCTTCCCGCTGCCCTTTCTGGGACATGACTAAGGTAGCAGCCCTGCAGGAAAAGTGTGCGTGATTATGCAATCAAAGACCATACCATAAACACAAGGAGGCAGAAATCAGGTGGCACAAACAACCTTGCCATTTCCTGAACTGAATGCTTTGCAATTCTGACATTCTTTTAGACAGTTTGAATACATGGGATTTTGTACATAAACTGCAGCAGACCGATGCCTGCCCCAGGTGCAATCCATCTTGTGCACACTCTGCAACACGCTGATCCCTGTCCCCAGAAGTAATCCATTTCGGGGACAAAGAGCCTGTTTAAGTCCTACTAAAATGTACAAGAGAAAATGTGTGAATGAATAATTCAGTAGCGACTGGCCTCCAAGCTCACTACACTTTAAAATTTTCCATCAGTGTGCGGTGGAAGAAACATGCTGTTTTTCAGTGTAGGAGAGTAAAAAAATTCAGAGTTGTAGCACCAAAAGCAACAACTGGGGGAAAAAAAATCCCTTTGGCTAAAGAGTATGAAGTTATAGTTCAGAAGGTAATCCTGAGAACTGAGCAATGCACAGAAACACACCTGGAAATAGTAGCTTGTATTGAAAACAATTTCTCATTTACATTGCTACTAACCCACTGAGAGAAGCAGGTGGTGGAAAGTTTGTTTATCTGACATATTCTGGATGCTGTGTTTGGCTAATGGGTGTGTTCAGTACACCGCTCACTGACTGAAACTGCTGTTCTCCAAATGGGCTCACAGAAGTAGTCTTTGTTTGCTCTTGAAGTTAACCTGTTTACACTGTTGCATTACAGACAATAGTGAGCACCATGATGTAATAGCCAACAGGTGTCTGGGGGTTCAGATTCCTGAGTTTTAGTCACACCACCCCACAGTCACTTATCAAGCTCTAGAAAAGGGAAATGCTACACACTTACAGCATCTCACCTTAGAACGGGACCTGAGACGCAGAACTCCCCACCAACAAACTGCACAGATACAGCTTAGGGCCTCCTTTCTGGGCTTTGCTGAAAATAACTAGAGTACTAAACTTCTGTGCAGATCAACGTCAAATACTTCCTGCACAGTCTGTTGTGTATAATCAATAATAATTATCAGAGGGGTGACCGTGTTACTCTGGATCTGTAAAAAGCGACAGTGTCCTGCGGCACCTTATAGATTAACAGACATATAGGAGCATAAGGTACCACAGGACTCTTTGTCAATCAATTTATTGACGTTTATTGAGGAGCTACTCCCAAATGACACTGTATTCTTAACTTCTGGCTCTCTCAGGATTAGCATTTATGAGTGGCGGAAGAATGTGGAAGATTCTTGTTTTTTTTTTTAAGATTATATGTTCCACATGTCTGACTGTTACTGTGTTTCCCCCGTGGTTACCAGGTGTTAATTCTAGCAGGAACAGACAAACATTTTTCAGAGTCTTCCAAGTGCTTATACTTAAAAGAACAATGCGAATATCGATCCCTTTAACATTTACATCTGTGGCTGGTCCTAGAGGGGACATCCCAGCCAGGATTTCATCCCAGGGCAGGTGAAGGCAAGAAGCCTGTAAACTGAAAGGGGTGAAAGGTGCTAGCCCTGAACTGTGACAGCATGATCAAAAGATGCAAGAGGGGCCGAGAGAACATCCATGTTCTCGTGAGCCCATCCTTAATATACTTTCACATTAGGTGGTCTCAACCCCCACTAAGACTGTTAAGTTTTCTTACCCTATCTGGTTACAATAGGCTCCGTGATATGCAAGCCAGTTTCTGGTCTCCAGCTGTTCTCTCCCGCCACAGGGAATGCTTTGCTGGTTGCAAGAGTAAACGTATCAGACACACTGTTAAAGAGACAAAACCATCTGCCATATGTCGAGCGCACTTACCTGTAGCTGGGTGTACTGACAACTGCCCATCAAACATTCTGGGAAGAGGAAGCCAGGATTACTGGGCCATCTGAATATTAGATAAGGAACAGAGCAATTCCTCCATTGTCAGGGAAGAGCTTCAAGAACAGGTTTGAAACGTGTAAGCCTCTGGTGCTCAGCATTCACACAAGTCATTCTGTAACAGGGTTTTCCCATCTTAGACAAAATGGGTAGTCCAGCGAAGTCCACCACCTCAGAGAACACCACTGCACCCCCATCATGCATCTAAGCCAAATGTTTCAAACCTGGGGGCCTAAAGTTAAAGGTTTAGAACCCATATGCGAGCACCGAAAAAGTGGCCTGATTTTGAGAAGTTCTGAACACTCACAAATCTTACTGAAGTGAACTGGAATCAGGTCACCCTTACTTAGGGAGCTAAATATGGATGCAGGAGCCCAGGATTGACAGCTTTGGCCTCATTAATTGTGAGACATTCCACATGCTCTCCGGGGAGACGTGCCTATTTCCAGCTTCCGGGTGCTGAGCAACGTTGTTAGAGACACACCTTCACTCTGGTTTAATAATTCAAGGATACAAGAGTGACAGGAGATCAGCAGCAATTGCAGTGATCAGATGAGGCCAGTTCAAACTAGTTTCACTCAGAGAGGTATTAGGCTGGGAGAAGAGGTGAGATATTATGTGTTTTCTGGCCACTTCCTGAAAAAATAATTCCACGATTGTCTGAGGGCTGGACACTAAAAGACAAATGAAAGAAGGGTTGACAAGCTACATACACACAGTTTAGCAGACAAACTGTATATACTCGTACATTAGCCCGTTCATTTATAAGCCGACCCCCCCAAGATGGTTAGGTAAAAATAGCAAAAACTGTATGACCCTTTCATAAGCCGACCCTATATTTCAGAGGTTGGCGAACTTTGGCTCCTGGTCATCAGGCTAAGCAGCTGGCAGGTCAGGATGTTTTCTTTACTTGGAGCATCTGCAGGCATGGAACCCCTCAGCTCCCATTGGCTGGGAACAGCAAACCGTGGCCACAGAGATAAGGGGCTCCATGCCTGCAGACGCTCCAAGTAAACAAAATGACAATGTATTAGATATTCAATTCAATGATTCCATAGAGTTTAAAATCTTCAGATTTTGGTGTAGTCCCATTTATAACCCGACTCCCACTCTTTGATAAGTCACTTTTTTACCAAAAATATTCGGTTTATGAACGAGTATATACGGTAATCTCTTCCTAACCAAATCTGTATACTGTGCTCATCACAAGGAGTCCACAGGCTACTTATACACCCAGCGTTTAATACTCTAACACAATGGTTCTCAACCAGTGGTATGTGTTACTCTGGGGGTACACAGAGGTCTTCCAGGGGGTACTCAACTCATCTAGATATTTGCCTAGTTTTACCACAGGCTACATAAAAGCACTAGCAAAGTCAGTACAAACTAAAATTTCATATGACGACTTGTTTATACTGGTCCATACACTATACACTGACATGTAAGTACAGTAACTCCTCACTTAACGTTGTAGTTATGTTCCTAAAAATGCGACTTTATGCAAAATGTTGTTAAGTGAATCCAATTTCCCCATAAGCATTAATGTAAATGGGGGGGAGGGGGGGTAGGTTCCAGGGAAATTTTTTCCACCAGACAAAAGACATTATATACATATACAGTATAAGTTTTAAACAATTTTAAAGGAACAGTTTAATATTGTACACAGCAATGAATGATTATAAAGCTTGGTTGAGGTGGTGGAGTAAGAGGGTGGGATATTTCCCAGGGAATGCCTTGCTGCTAAATGATGAACTAGCACTCGGCTGAGCCCTCAAGGGTTAATCCGCTGTTAACATTGCACAGGGGTCGGCAACCTTTCAGAAGTGCTGTGCCGAGTCTTCATTTATTCACTCTAATTTAAGGTGTCGCGTGCCAGTAACACTTTTTAATGTTTTTAGAAGGTCTCTTTCTATAAGTCTATAATATAGAACTAAACTATTGTTGTATGGAAAGTAAATAAGGTTTTTAAAATGTTTAAGCAGCTTCACTTAAAAATAAATTAAAATGCAAAGCCCCCCTGCACTGGTGGCCAAGACCCAGGCAGCGAGTGTGCCACTGAAAATCAGCTCGCGTGCCCTAGGTTGCCTACCCCTGATGTAGCATCACACTCTGGCAGGAGGGAGGAAACACAATAGATGCAAGGCAGTAGCTGCAAACACTTCCCTGCAAAAAGTGAACATGATGATGAGCCCATGAAAACCAGCTGGAGCACAGCTCTCCCTCCTCGTGACAGCTCATGCACAGCTGCTGACTTTCCAAAGTGCTGGGGGGCGCGTGCATGAGTGAGAGAGGGAGATGTGCATTGCCCTTTTAAGTATGCTGACACCTTTTCAAGTATGTTGCCCTTTTAAGCAGAGCAGCCAGTTTGGACAGGAAGCAACAGCTTCCTGCAAGCTCCCCCGGCCCCTTCTGTCCCAGACCCCTGTGACTGTCCCCATCTCCACTTTGTGGAGAGGGTTATGGAGTGGGAGGAGGCAGGAACAGGGGGACATCCTGACATCAGCACCCCTTTCCCCCCGTCCTCCAGCAAGCAGGAAGCTCCCAGGAGCAGCTCCAAGGCAGAGGGCAGGTCAGGAGCAGCACGGGGGGGAAAGCCACCTGAACTGCTGCTGAGCCACATGCCTTACAGGGAATTATGGGGAGCTGGTTCTAATCCCCACAGGGAGGGGCTGCTCTTCCAGAGACATTTTAAGGGAGCATTGTGCAACTTTCAACAAGCATGTTCCCTAATTGATCAGCAATGAAACAACGTTAACTAGGACAACGTTAAGTGAAGTTTCTGTACAATTTTTATATTCCAATCAATTTATTTTATAATTATATAGTAAAAATAAGGAAGTGAGTAATTTGCCAGTATTAGTGTGGCTGTGACACTTCTGATGGACAGTGTGGCTAATACAGAGCTGTGCTGTCTGCAAAATGGGGTTATTCAAGCACAGTGTTTCAGTGTTATGCATGTTCCTCTAGACTAGAGGCTAGTCAAAGTGTAACAGCCTACTCCTGCTGCTAGTTATTGTAGTTAACCATGTGGCTTGAGTGGCAGAGGTAGAATGGTTGAACCTGCCAATAAGTGGAAGAGGCGTTAGATGCCCAAACTATTTCTCATTTTCTAAAAAAAAAATAAAACTTAGGAAATGATATACAAAAAACTACATTAAAAAAAAAGAGTTAATAAAGAAGTGATAGGTTGCAAAGTCACGGGAAATGCCTGAGTGGAAGCTGGCTTTACTTTGGCCACACACAAGTTTTGTGGACTACAAGAGGGTGAGTGATGAACATATTGAAAGATAAGCCCCTTGAAACTGGGCACACAAGAACTGAGGCCCCCCCCCAAATCACTAGTCATGTCTGAAAGTATGGGCTTAAAGTCAAAATAGAGAGCTGAAGAACTTGTAGCACCGCTCTTACCCAGTTTATGTGGTGTTAAGGCTGTGGTGTCTGTTAACTCCAGTACAGACAGGTGCTGCAGGTTGGATTCCCTAGAGGAGAAAAGTCTAGCTATAAAACGAGAGACAAGCACATCCTGTGTTACACATTCTAACACTGTCCACGATGAACCTAACTATTCACTGAAATGACCAGGTAGAGCAAAGGCAGATTCGGTACCCAAGGGAAAGTCAGAAATCTAAAATGCTTTGGATATTTTCACTGTCCATTTGCAATACTGAAAAGAGAAATGATAATTTACAGTTGTCAAAGCTACTCTGCATCAGCCCAGATTCTCAACTATGACTGCTCCAGGAAAGAGCAACGCACTTTTCAGTGAGTTTTTACTGAACAGTAAAAACCCATTTACTAACCATTACGCCAAAATTACAGCACAAAAATATAAAGAGCTGGGAATTGGGACAGGAAGAGACCAACTCAAAGGTGGGAGGGAAAAATCAAACTGTATCTCGTCAGTGTTTCATACCTATTTAGACACTTGGCATTTCACAAAGTTTTAGTGCTCAAACCCAATGTAGCCCCCTAAAAGTAGCTTCCAACAAATCTCGCAGGACTTGTCTGTACAGTGTCGGGAGGGGGAAGGGGGGAGAAGAGGAGCTTTTGTTTGCGTTTTTGTAGAATTCCTAAAAAGAAGCTTCCGGTCCATCCACCCAAGAAGAACCATCTCTGACGTAACATGGGAAACGGAAGCACTTCAGCTGTGGAGCATGAATCTTTCAGGGAGAACAGAAGTAGCGAAATACTAACAATGAAGTGACTCTCCCCCTTCCCGCAAGAAGAAAGTTAGACCCAGGATCTGAGTTGACAACAGTCTCTTAACCTTACATTTAAGACTCTCTAATCACCCAAAGAGAGGTAATTTCTTTAAGATTCTTATAATCAGAACCCAAGATGCTCTCTCATCTGTCTAAAGGGCATTTCAGACATCTCAAAGAATGTATATGAAACCTAGCAACCCACTTTGACTAGAGAGATTGAGAACACAAGCACTTACAGCGTGTCGACTGGAACGTCCGACGCCAAGCACCGACTCGCCCACCTGATCAGGTAATAAGACAACAACAAGGGAGAGGTGCGATGCAGCAGGTCCTGCTGAGACTGGAACAGCTGGCCCCCTCCCAGAATCATCTGTAAGGAGACCAAAGCAGCTGGCATTGTAACTGAGGCCAGGGATAGCCAATGGCTTCAGCTGAGCCAGAAGACAAAAGTGACACTACAAAAAGAGTGTCAAAGGTCAGCATGGGGCCCAGCCTTGCTAGCCATTAGCGGGCAGGGAGCATACGTTAAACGGAAACAGGACACTTGCATTCCAAAACATTAAACAGACCGGCACCAAAAACAACAAAAACTGCACATTCATTTTGTTTCATTACTTCGATGCAAGCCAGCATGCAGCTCAGTCCTTACTCAGGGCCACACAGTGAAAGCTTAACACTGAGGTAAGGCTACAAAGAGGGGAAAGGAGCTGTTCTGAGTTCCACAAGGGAACAGGTAATTTTATGAATTATGAAAGGGAAATTTGGGGATTGAAATTGGTCATTAAGAGGCAGCACCTCTCAGGCCTGGTCTATGTGTAAGTTTTATTGGTATATTTCATTTGGGGGGAGGGGAGGAGGTTAAAAATGTTACATCTGTGAGAGCCCTAGAGTAGATAGTTATATTGGTGTGAAGACGTCTTATATGGATATAGTTATTCTCCTTTCTATGTGTGCATAGCTATACCAGTGTAATGCACCTTGTACTGCTATGAGAGTTTTCTTCATCAAATCGTCACTGAACCAGATTTAGATTTGGTTTTGATAAGTCTGGTAAGCTGGTCGTAGGACTCAATCTTGGACTAAGCATTCACAAGTTGATTCAGGCTAAATTAAACGGAATGATAATCAAAACCAGGTCATCAGCTCTGGTTTTTGATTTCAAAAGGACAACATGACAATGGCTAGAAAAGGTTAAATATCCTGCAAAATAAATAACTCTCGAGAGACATGTGGGGAGATAATGTTTATGTTTTTGTGTCTTTACATATGTATGAGCAAGATCGACAATGTAATCAACAGTCCCTGTCTATGCTGTATTCTGGGGAATTAGTTAAAGAAGTCAGCTGGACTGGATAGGTCAAAGACTTACATGTGGAGGAGATCTGGAATTTCTTTAAGTCCTCTACACAAAAACTATCTGCAATTTGCATCATGAGCAAGGGGGGAAAAACTTGTAGTGAAAACCTCCAGACCCAGCTGGATGAACAACCACCTCAAAGGTTTTTAAGAGTATGCCAACAGCCTACAGGGAATGGAAAACGAGATTGATCAGCAAAGAAAGCCACATCATAGAGGTTAGAAAGTATAGGAATAAGGTAAGAATTGCTACAAATCAAGCTAAATTAGCTCTTGCCAAGGAAATTAAGATACATAAGATGTTCTAATTTATATAAAAAGAATAAGGAAGGATAAGTTTGGGCCACGGTGCAGTTTGGATGAGGAGATTAAAGGTAATCTAGGTATAGCCCAAAATCTACAACGAATACTTTGCCTTGGTTTTCAGTAAGGGGGATAATGTGGAACATGGGCATGAAGGCAGGATGGCTGACAGAAATGAGTGTCTAGAAATGGAAATGACCACAGCTGAAGTGGAAGAAAAACTTAAAGAGCTTAATGTGCTGAAATAAGGGCAACTGGATAATTTCCATCCCAGAATACTACACAAGATACTGCTAGTGTGGTAGCAAGGATTTGTACTACACCCATCTATTTGGGGGTAGTACCATATGACCAGAGGATATGTAATATTGTACCTATATTTATGAAATGGAAAAATTGATCCAGGCAATTACAGCCTGTTAGTCTGACCCTAGCAGAATACAAGACTTTAGAACAAATTCCAAAGGAACGAATAATTAAATTCATGGAGGTAAACTGAAAAGGAGACGTACTGCAACACAGGTAGATTGTGCCACGCTAACCTGATTTCTTTCTTTGAGAAAATAACTGAAGTTTTAGAGAAGAGAAATGCAGAAAATCTAATGTGCTTACACTTCAGTAAGGCATTTGAGTCAGCCCCATATGGGAAAGTATGAGTTAAATTCAAGAAGACAGGAATTAGTACAAGAACTGTAAGATGGAGAAGGAACTAGGGAAAGCAGTGGGTTTTGAACCGGTGTACGCGTATCCCTAAGGGTACATGAGTTCTCATCACGGGGTACATGTGAAAAATCCTGCGATGGCAGACAACGCATTTTATTTAGTAAAACTTGGCCAACTAACCATAAGTATATTATGACCCTATTTCAGACGGGGGTACGCTGTAGACTACATTATTTGGAAAGGGTTATGCAGTCTAAAAAATCTGAAAACAGGTTGTGCTGAAAGATGAACCATCGGACTGAAGGGAGATTTCTAGTGGAGTTCCTCAAGGATCGGTCATGGGGCCTGACTTACTGAATATTTTTACTAATGACTTTGGCACAAAAAGTTGGTGTGCGCTAATGAAAACTGCTGACGATACAAAGCTGGGAAGGGACAGCAATACGGGGGAGGCTTGGAATATTATACGGGAAGATCTGGATGACCTTGAAGATTGAAGCAAGAGATGGGATGAAATGCAATAGTATAAAGTGCAAGGTCATGCACTTAGGATCTAAGAAGAAGAATTTCTGCTACAAGCTGGGGGCTCCTCAGCTGGAAGTGACACAGGAGGAGAGACCCCTAGGTGTGTTGGTCAATCACAGGATGACTAGGAGTAGGGCCCTGTAAACTCCTAGTCCATTTTGATCAATTTCACAGTCGTGGGATTTTTAAAGTAGTTAATTTCACAGTTTCAGATGTTTACTTTTGACATATCATGGTGTTGTAACGGGGGAGTCCTGATCCAAAAGGGGATCAGGTGGGGCGAGAATCCCTCCCCACGGGATTTCCACCCTCACTTCGGCACTGATGCTGGCAGGGATGCTGGCCTGGTGCCCAACTCTAAAGCTAGAAACCATGATGGTTGGAGTTTTTTCCACCTTCCTCTGCAGTGTGTGGGTGTGGGTCACTTGCCAGGATTATCTGGGTATATCTCAATCATTTCCTTGCCATTGTGGGGGTCTCTGGGTTGGTCCCTCCAATTCTGCACCTGAGTCAACCAATAAGCCTAGTCTCCTGCAGGCTGTAATATTTGGGTCTGAGGTTGGTTGTTGGGTTTAGTGTGCAGGCGCTGGGTGGCGTTGGTGATTTGTGATACTGAGGAAGTCAGACTAGATGATCTTGGGGTCCCTTCTGTCTTTAAACACTATGATACAACTACATCCACATGTACTGCTTTAGCTATTCCAGCCTGGCTGAAGTGGTACAGCTTTCCAGTGCAGAAAAGGCTTTAGTCTTCAGTCTGCTCAGTTCAGTCTCTTCCACTGTGATGGAGAGCTGGGGAATAAATGCAAAGAGAGGGGAACCTGAAGGCAGTGCTCTTCAGGAACAAAGCACTGAAAATGCTGCTCCCCTACAGCAAAGAAAGGGATTTGCTTGCTGCCTTAGCGCACAGCATGTCAGCAGTAGGACAGGAAGAGAGCCAAAGCTCCAGCTTAAGGCACCGGGGCAGATCAAGATCCTGAGAGCCTAACAGCTCAAGGATCCATCAATATCTGATGAGGTTCAACAAGGACAAGTGCAGAGTTCTGCACTTCGGAAGGAAGAATCCCATGCACCGCGACAGACTGGGGACTGACTGGCTAAGCGGCAGTTCTGCAGAAAAGGACCTGGAGATTAGCGGACGAGAAGCTGGGTATGAGTCAGCAGTGTGCCCTTGTTGCCAAGGCCAATGGCATATTGGGCTATATTAGTACGAGCATTGCCAGCAGATCGAGGGAAGTGATTATTCCCCTCTGTTCGGCAATGGTGAGGCCACACCTGTAGTATTGCGTCCAGTTTTGGGCCCCTTGCTACAGAAAGGATGTGGACAAATTGAAGAGAGTCCAGTGGAGGACAACGAAAATGATTAGGGGACTGTGGCATGACTTATGAGGAGAGGCTGAAAGCAGCCTTCGACTACCTGAAGGGGGTTCCAAAGACGATGGAGCTCAGCTGTTCTCAGTGGTGGCAGATGACAGAACAAGGAGTAATGGTCTTAAGTTACAGTGGGGGAGGTCTAGGTTAGATATTTGGAAACACTATTTCACTAGGAGGGTGGTGAGGCACTGGAATGGGTTACCTAGGGAGGTGGTAGAATCTCAATCCTTCAAGGTTTTTAAGGCCTGGCCTGAGAAAGCTCTGGCTGGGATGATTTAGTTGGGAATTGGTCTTGCTTTGAGCAGGGGGTTGGACTAGATGACCTCCTGAGGTCTCTTCCAACCCTACTCTTCTATGATAATAGGTTTCTGGGCCATACTCACAGCATCACCTAGCCTCAGCAACAGCTGCTGTAAAATCAACAAGTCCCGGCAGATTAAGAAGCGGGTGGTGGCCATCTTGCACACACCCCGGCATACCACAGTCACTGCTGTGCCACTGCCATAGAGCTGAGAGAGGTTCATTCGCATGTTGAGGGGCTGAGCTGAAAGACAGGATAAGAATGGAAGCTAGGTCAACTGCAATCCTCAAACCTTTACCACCTTACTAGCCAAACTTGAAAGGTTGTGTCGTATCACCTCTTTCCATTTCCAGCTCCACCTCATAGTCCATTTCCCGGATCAGCACCCCAATGGCGTGGATAGGGTTTCTGATCTCCTGCAGCTTACTGTGAATATCTTCCATCACATTCTCTCTGCAAGTGCACACAAAATTCACTGGTATCAGTGTATGTAATGTCAACAGACCCCCTCCATCAGTGGCCCCCATAGTAAGAGACACAGAAGTGAAATTGGTCTGACCACTGCTGATATTGTGGAGGGAGAACTCCCCTCCACTGTAATAAAAAACATCTCTTTGACCCATGAAGGCACCATGCCTAGGGTGAATCCACTTGCTCCTCTCCTACCCACTCTGTAGAGGAATAACTTGTACTTGGTTGAGGATACTGATGTTCCATGAGATGGTGTGCGAGGATCATTCTAAGCCCAGCTAGCCAGGGAGGTTCAGCTATTTGGATAAACATGCTTTCATGTTGTGAAGACGACTATCCAACTCAAAATTGAAGCTCTTGCTTCTGGATGCCATGGCTCAGAATTCCTCACCACTTTAATCATTACTGGGGAGAGTTTCCAAGCACCTACAGGATTTAGAAGCACAAACTCCACTGAAAGCCAGTTGTGACAAGTGCTCCCAAATCTGTAGGTGCTTGGAAAATCTCCCACTATGGAGCTAGACTTCATACATCCTGAATCACACTTAGAAGACTCAGGTAAAGGGCTATCTAAGGCAAACCCTGCACAGAGAATTTGTGCATTCATCTTTTCACAAAGGACATAAGGGAACTCTCTGTGTAACGTACGTGTCATTTGCTATCAAGTCTTCCAGGATCTGCTCTGCAGCCTTCTCTGGAGGCTGAAGGCGGGAGCAAGCCATTTCCATGATGAATGCCATTTCCATGGAAATAGATTCTCCAATCAGCCGAAGGCACTGGACAAGGCACACGACATCACGAGACATCTCCAGATCTGCAGTGAAAGAACCTGGCTGTACTCTCATGCAAATCATTTCAAGACAAAACCAAGTTAGTTCAGCTCATTTCTTACGAAAGCTTCTTGGTACAAATTTGCCCCAGCAACACAAGACTCCATCTGGCTCCATAACTAACTAATTAAGATAATTACAGGCTGACTACATGGAGGAGCTGAAGGTGGTAAGATCTCTGCGCAGTTTTGTTTGAAAACTGGTAACAGGAAATTTCCCTTCAGCCTTCTCCAGTTACAGGACCTGGATGAAAATAAACTGAACAACTGGGGAAAACATGCCTAGAAAATAAAAGTCACGCCAGACTTGGCCTCTCGTGCCTTGGCTCCATGCATTCAGAACGAGGATTCTGCCTCCTTAAGCAACTTCCCAGCGGCTCAGAAGGACCAGAGATAGCCCATCCGCAGACCCGTTTTGTCTAGAACACCAAGAACAACCCTGCAATATCTAATCTAACGTATTTTTAAAAACTCTGAACTAAGGAACAGGTCTCTCGAATCCAGGCCCATGACACCTCCACTGGCCCAGCTGTCTGCACTTGGAAGAGTCCTATTGTACCTTTCATTAGGAAACACTTATGTTATTGCAGTCACTTGCTAACAACTGCTAGAGGGTTTCAGTTTAAATTCCCTGTAAGCTGCGCAACAGCCTGTTTAGCACTGGCCCCAACCTAGCCCCCCTGGACTGGCCGAGGCACCCCTCTCTGAACCCAGCCCCTGCCAGACCTGCTGGGACCGAGGGAGGGGTGCCTATCCTGCAGCCCCAGCCCTGGAACTGCCACGGTGGTGAGAGGCATCTCTCCCACAAAGCCCAGGGGCTGCTGTGTGAGACAGAGCCGGGGGAGGGGGGGGTCCTCCCTCCTCGCTGTAGCCCTGGAGCACTCTCCTGCACCCCAAACCCCTCATCCCCACCCCATAGCCTGCACCCCCAGCTGGAGTCCTCACTCCCTGCCCCAACCCTCTGCGCCAGCCCTGAGCCCCATCCCACACTCCAAACCCCTTGCCCCCACCCCGCCACATCAATTTTGTTGTGTGCATCGATATGAAGGTGATGTGTCACAGCCTCCATATTGGTGCACGTAACAAAATTCATTCTACACACGGGTGGGAAAAATTAGAGCGAACACTGGTTTCAGTTACAAACCACTGTTGTGCTTAAAAGCTTTCAGAAAAACATCACTACTGATAAAACTTTCATCCCTGATCTGTGTCCTAAAGGGGACTTTAAATATTTGCGCAAAAAAATCTAACGTTAGCAGTTTGAAACAAGCAAGGGGTAAGATTGCTAGGCTGGTGCGAATTCCTTGCATTTCTTGAGCGTCCAGCTTTTCTTTTCTGAATGCACTGAAGCTTTAGCGTCTGGGAAATCTGAATTTGGGCAGCAGACAAAGGAATTTAAGCTGAAGGCAAATGGATACGGATGTGTGGTAACACGTTATACTTTCCCAGTTCATCACCAGCACATGCATAAGCAGTCAGTGAGCTGGAACTTTAGTGCGGCCAGGCTGCACATCATGGAATATTTTCTATTCCTGTTTTTCTGGTTAAATGGGTAGCTGGTGCATAGGTAAAATTACAGTCAGAACAAGAGATTTTACATCCCAGAACTTTCAGGGGTTGTAGGGGTGAAACCTGAACATCACATAGGCACCATTTCAATGTAAATACACATAATACAAAAAAACATGTTAAAAGAAATTAAGCCTACAACATCAGGCAATGTCAGAAGGAAAGTTGCCCACATAGGTAAGGAGTAAATGTTCATTCTGACCTGTGAACCCTGACTATCAGTGAGAGCTCACAAAAGGGAAAGTGAAGAGCCCAGCAGAGTGGTACAAACTAGATGTTTTGAAGTTGAATTTTGGAGAGAAGGAGTCTTCGAGGCTCTTGGTGGGATCAAAAACTGGCTAAGGCACAAGGCTAAGATGATGGTGATAACAGGTGAATGCTTCCCTCTATTAAGTCACCACATATTTTGACTGGTTATTTTTTAAATGGGAAAAGGCTGCCACCTTTTCCTGGACATGGATCTCCTGGGCATCATTTGCCAACTTGCAGGAAAAGGAGCAGCTTAGAGGACAGGGCATGATCTCCATAATCATGGCTGCCACCACTCCCACCACCAAGAATTTAACACCACGCCATTAGGCCTTCCTTGCCCTAATCCTAGAAGACACAACCCAAACAATTCAGGCTACTGAGAGGGACCCAGATGACATCTGAACCCTGACCACACCTGGAATGTGAATCCAACATTCAGGTATTAGAAACCAGTAAGAGGTGTTCATTCAAAGGGGCTGCATCCCCAGAGATAGCAAAGCACGCACTCATCACATGTTATGCACTGACTGAAGGTTAGAATTCCACTCTTTGATTTCCCTGAACTAAGTCGCAGCAACATTTTATCCTTAACATGCACACACACGTTTTTCAAGTCTCCAGGCTTTCCAAAAGGGAATCTACCACTAGGTTCAGGCTAAGCAGGAAAATTTCAACCCAGACAACTTCAGGAAGTTCTCAGCATGTAAAAAAAGGGATTAGCATAGAAACTTCTATGTCCTTAACTACAGAGCTTGTGACACACACGCTGTAACTTCCTCTACAGTGGAACAGCTTCCCCAACTTCCCTCCCCTTTACCATCAAGGATGGTGCTGTCATCCTCAGTCAACAGATGCTCATCAGGCAAGAGATACAGATGATCCACCAGGGAACAGGGCACAAGGAAAGACAGGAATCCCTGGGAAAGTGAAAGATAAACCATCTTTTAGGTCTCGATTAGGAAAATGCCCTGGAATCACTTAAAGGACTCCACTGGTAACTCACTACATTCAGACCAGACCAGGGGTGAGCAAATTTTTAGCCCGAGAGCCACATCTGGGTGGAGCAGTTGTATGCAGAGCCATGAATGTAAGGCTGAGGCAGGGGGTTGGGGTGCGGTGTGCAGTGATGGGGTCAGGGCAAGGGGTCAGAATGCAGAATAGGTGCAGGGTGCAGGAGGGGGATCAGGGAAAAGGGGTGGGGTGGACGGGTGTGGGGTGCAGGAGAGCTCAGGGCAAGGGGCTGGGGGCTCAGGGCAGGGGGTGGGGTGCAGAGTGCAGACAGAGGCTCGAGGCAGGGGGTTGGGGTGCAGGAGGGGTTCAGGATCCAGCCCAGCGCTGCATACTTGGAGTGGCAGTGGTGCGCAGCGGGGCTTGCCTGCCCTGGCCCTGAGCCGCTCCCGGAAGTGGCCAGTATGTCTGGCAGTGGCTGGGGGGAGGGGGAGGGGGGCAGGCAGCTCTGCTGCCCTCACCTGTGGGTACCACCCTCAAAGTTCCCACTGGCCGTGGTTCCCCATTCCCAGCCAATAGGAGCTGCAGGGGGCAGTGCATGCAGGTGAGGGCAGTGCAGAGAGCCCTCTGCACTCCCCCTCCACCGGGGGCCCAGGGACATGGTGCCAGCTGCTTCCAGGAGCTGCGCCACAGGACTGGCAATCCCGGGGGCCAACTGAAAGCCCTGACGGGCCAGATCCGGCCTGTGGCCCATAGTTTGCCCTCCCCGAGACTAGACCAGTACAAAGTGTCTATAGCATAAAGCAGCTCCTGCTTGGTGCCTCACCTTTTTTAGCAGGCACACCATGTTAGTATATGGATTCAGGTGGAGAGCAAGAGGGCATGAAAGTGCTTCTTGGTACTGAAGGCAGCAGGCATAGAACTTGGACCAGAATTCAACCTGTAACTGTCGAAACTCTTCCTGGGAGACTTCGTATTCTGTCACACTGCCCTGGAGCTGGGGGGAGAAAACAGCAGAATAACAGGCCAGCGTTTGACTCCCCAAAGATGGCAATTCGGCACTACAATGGTATTTTACAGCTCTGCCTCTCACTGAAGGAGGGTTTAATTTTTATTTTTTGTGGCTGGTACACGGACATTTTAGAAAGATAAACATAATCCAACAAAGAGCCTGTGTCACAGGAAGGTTAGCATTCCACAGCTAGGCACTCACACCTCAGGAAAGGCCAGTTATAGCTATACATGCAACTCTGGTTCTGTCCTCTTGTGAGTACATATTACCTACACCAGTTAATTACATGGCTACATATTTTGAAAACACCATATACAATTTTTTTCCTACAATTTTTGATACAGATATGTTGCACCCTCTTCTGCTGAGTATTTTGGAGCGTGAGCCAGACAAGAGTCCATGAGAGCCACTTCTATAATCCTAGGTACAAAGCTATAAGATGATGTTAACACTCAGGGTAAACATCAGTTACTCAAGCATAAAAATCGTTACAAGTACGTGGTGGGTTAATAGACCACCATTAGACTGAGAGCAGGGAAACTCAGAGTTAAAAGGACAGCGTCTACTTGATTTTTCCTTTAACTAAACTACTTTTAAAGTTTCCAGTAAGCACCTTTCCAGCCAGATGTGCTTTCTATAAAAAGCAGAGTGGTTTTATAAGGGTTTTGTTGTTTCCCTGATGATGAATAAGGGAAAGAAGATGGGCCGCAGAAAAGCAGCGAATGGACTTGTCTGCCCCCCCACTTCCCACTGCCTACCTGTTAGTCTCTCCTTCAGCAGCAGCACTGAAGTGAGGTCTCTCAATGTCTACACGCCTCCCTGAGGCGCACAGAGAAGCCGTGGTGGGTAAAGACCCATGCCCACTCCTACTGCACGCAGCCACCCACCCAGCAGGCTCTCACTGCCGCAGCACGGAGAAAACGAGCATGCGAGTGATGTGCACAAGACAGGAATTGCAATAAAACAAAACCTGGCACCACTGTTACTATGCAAAGTGCTCTCTCACTTACAATGTAAACAGATGCTAAAGGAAAAAAGGAAGTGCGGCTCACTCTGGCACACCTATATCTAAAAGAACAAAGAACAGTACAGGGGGAGTGGGGGGGAGAACAGTGAACCTCTGGAGAAAGAGGAATAGTTAAGAGATGGGGAAGTAGTGAGAAGGAATTTTTTTTTAAAAATCATGCAACTGCTTTGGGGGAAACGGAGGAAATTTAGGCCATGGGTCATCTGTGGATTTAGTTTTTAACTCTACCTGAGATGCTAAGATACCACAGTGATGATTGTCACCACAAAAAACACTCAATGGAATCCTCACCTCGTTTTCCACAGCTAAGGTCACCTCTTTTTTCAGCTCATCCCAGGTCAGATCCAAGATTCTCTCTCCTCCTCGGGAAAAGATCTACAAAATCATTACAGGAAACTTCCGTTTTGAAGCACTAGACTTGCCACAAGCCTAAATGATAGCACAACGTGAAGATGTCGAACAGATGAGTAACGTCACTCCCTGCAGAGAACTGTAGCTAGGCACAGGCAGCCAAAATACACCAGAGTGAAGCAACAGCTGGCACTACTAGAGGGTTACGCACTTCGCTGTTTACAGATACCGGGCTGTACGCTCATTCCGACCCTTTGCCCCCAATACGAGGGAGGGACTGGCTGTAGTGGGGATCCAGGGGCTCGATAGAGGGGCTGGCCAGACTGGAGGAAAGGGACTTCCAGCAGCCTGACGTGTATTAAAATCAGGTCCATACAATGTCCATTGGGTGCTGCAGGCACAGCAGACTTTCTGGTGCTCGAACCCCAAGGTCACTGCCTCCCTCAGATGCACAGGGACCCTGTTTCCCTGCAGTCACTGCTTCCCCCTGGATCCACAGCCTATAGACTCATACAATGAGGTTAGTGGAATCAGGCTTTTCTCAAGTTCACCAAACCCACCAACACCTGGAACGTTCCCAGATCTGGAACTGATTAGATGCCATTTTCGTTACAGGCAGCGCATCCCCAGGGAAGTGAGCATAGGGCTTTGCTGAGCTCAGCCCATGAGCTCCATCATAGAAGATACACTGAGTGAAGAGCAAGCCCAGTGGGCAGCTCACCAGGTCCTGCCCGAAGGGAGAGCCAGGGTGGTGTTCTCAGAGGCGATAAGGTGCACACCAGGGACCTGATTCTCCACTGTCATAGCAGTGACCCAAATACAGTCATATCAGCATAAAACTGGGAAGACAGACTCAGAGTCCAGTGCTGCTCACCAGTGTCTCCATCACAGAATTACGGAGCAGCAGCAACACTGCATTCCTTTCAACCCCGGCCCTTCCTCCTCCTGCACCCTCCAATCCACGAGCCTACCAGCGCCCACTGCTGCCCAAACCCCTCCCCTCCCCACCAGCTCTGAGGTTAACACTCCCCACCCCCGCACCACACAACGCCCACTCCACCAAGCCTAGCTCAGCTCACACCTAGCATTCGTTTCTCCCACTGCTGGTCCTGAGTCACAGAAAGTTCAGTAGGAAACACCCAGCCCATCTGGCTATCTTCTGCTATGGGTCTGATCTCATCGGCCTCCTCTGCTACCTTGTCCACACACCCAGCCCTTCCTGACCGAGGCCAGCGAGCTGTCAATACCATTTCACACCTCTGGCTGCTTCCTAAACCCTCTCCACACCCCCTCCCTTTCCACACCAGCTTCCTGGCAGTGAAGACCAGGTTCAACATGATCTTCCACTGGCCCATTCTCCCCCTCACCATCCTCTGCTGCACCCAATACCCTGCCTTTGAAACCTCCTGCCTGCTCTCTTTCCCACTCCTCCATCATCCTCTGGCCATACTACCTGCTATCCTTGCCTTCTCCTTGGGCTCTTTTCTCTTCATATACCTACATGTTCTTGTATGCCCTCATCCACAGGACCCTAGCCTGGAACCTCCTTGCCCTCTCCTTGAAACACGCTGGGCAGGTTGCATACAGCCACTGTATAAACATCCTCATCTCAGATTGTTCTTCAGTCACCATGCCCAGCCTCCACCCTTTCCAGCCCATAGAAACTGCTCTCGCCGCTCTTCCTGGCTCAGCATCCTTGAGACCTTTCACTATTGTAGCTGTCTTCCTCCTGCCACTGCCTGTACTTTGTGGTGTTATGTGCACGGAGAACTAAGCGCCTCAGGGCAGGGACCCTTCATTGTTCTGTAGCCCATCAAGCACACCTATGACACTGTATAAACACAAATGCAGCTTTTGCAGGCCCAGATGTTCTCCTGTACCGAGATCTGGTCAGTTCAGGTGACGTGAGGCTGTCAAGGAGCAAGTTATGCATCCCCTCCCAAGCCATCAGCAAAAGTTAGACCCGTTTAAGGGCTGCTCTAATTTATGGTGACTGGTCTCTGTGGGGCCTTATGCCAACAGATGGCACGCAGGTCAGCTGAGAGTTCTCCTCGAGTGACCCCATGTCCACTTTGTGCAGCCACAAGTGGCACAACGTGGCTGGAACTGAGGGAGCACAAACTGATTGTTTGCTAACCTGTAGAGCTTTGAGTAGAGCAGCATTTGTGAACCGACCAGGCATGAAGAGAGATTCCAGATAAGTTTCCTGTGAAATAACAAAATGGTAATTCAGAGAAGCAAATTTATTCAAAAAGTGATGCAGGCTTCTAATTACAGTTCATCATTCCAGGCTCCTGGAATTCCGCATCTCTTTTGCAGGAGCCTGCTAACAGGTGGCACTGTACACTACAGTATTACTGGCCTTGCAATGGTTTATTCCGCAAAAGGACTCTGACAATCTGAAACCCAGCATAGATGGTCTAGTCTCACAGAATGAGGTAAGACACCCCCAGAATGCAAAGCAGCCAGACATACACTGCAGAGATGAACTCCGCAATGAACAGCCTGAAAGGAGACTGCAGAGAAGAGGCTGTCTTTCCTGTTTGCGGAGGCAGAAGGCAGCACAGTTCCTTAGTGTTGGCAAAACTGAAGGTTTGGTTTCATAGCACCCCTTAGACTTCAGCATCCCCTAGAATTCAACACCCCTTCTTTCCATCCCACCTGTATTGTACGCAATGAGGAGCAGGAAGCACCTTCAGGCTGCCATGTCTAAGTTCTACTCCCCTTCCCATGGCACTGGCAATTCCTGTGTTCCCTTCGGAACCATAAATGTCTCTCCTCCTAGATCACCTTTCCAGGCCTGAGGAACTCACATCCTTCCTTTCAATCTCCAACTGCCCGAATTCACACTAAAATCCCTAATTCACAGCGAAGTCTCTTGCTGTATCAAATTCCAACTCAGTGTCCCCTCTTCAGAGTTTTATGCAACTCTGCCCTTGCCTATACCTCAGCCCTTTTTTCTACCTCCTCTGCCCCTCCTCAGGCCTCGTCACATCCACTAAGTAGGATAATATTTCTGCTCCCTCACCCCCATCCTTAGACCACTCCATCACATCCTCATTCCTGCTCAAGCTGGGAATCCATGTTTGCTCTAGCCTCTCAATCTGTCTTCTTCACAGCTCCTGCCATCAGAAGCAGCTATCCTGGATCACTCTGCTCGCTGATGTCAAGCTGTTTTACAAATCTCATCTAGAAAGACTTTCTCCCCTGCTTATAACAATTTTTGTTCCTCCTCAGCTGCTGGCCTTGTGGCCAGCTTAAGTGTTTCACACCACTGTCACGTATACAACGGGTCTGTTGTCTTATTTAGTTCTGTGAAGCTTTAAAGATACCGTTTGTATAAAGGACAACATACAAAATAAAGTTATATTGCATACACTGATCTGTCCCAGCCGTCTTTCTACTTCTGTCCCCTGCAGCAAAAAAGATAGAAGGAAGCTAGGGACACAGCCCAAGTTACTCCTGGTTGGTATTGTATTGTCCACTCACCCTAGGGTCTTGATCATCTCTAATAGTCACTACTTCTTCTGGCAGAGGCTGCACAAAAACTTGGTTCCACTGGCCTGCAATATTTCTGAGGAGAAAAGAATTTCCATCAGTCATAGTGAACACTAAACTCTCTGGTAATTCTAGTCTGAAGTGAGTTCAATCGTAGTAATCACAGATCTTAATTCAGTGCTGGTCCAGAAGGGGCATATGGTAGGATAATCTTAACCAAGATGACTAACGACTTACATACAAGTGCTACATCCTGATTTCTGTTTACTCTGCTGTCCAGTTAACCCATGGCTGTATCTAGCCAGCCATCTAGATTCTTATCCCAAGCCCATCATCATGATATCATGCTGTGCCCTCCCTTTGTTTTACTGACATGTACGTAGAAATGGGCGGATTCTGAAACTGTGCCCAGTTAGAATTAATGGCAGATTCATGTGCCTAAAGTGAAGCAGGACACTTGTAACTCATTCTACCCAGGTATTTCAGGCAGTCCAGGGGCCCAGATACAGTGTCTATTTGCCCACCTTCATAAGGCCAATGAATAAACTAATATCTTTACTCGCTGGTCCTCCAAACAATTCCTACTTGCCCCAGATGAATATGTAAAAGTTGGCAAAAAAGTGTGAGGAAGAAGTTGGGAGTGGCACAGATGTTCCCTGTGATCATCTAATCATGCCAGACTGAGTTCTTAACCCTGCTTTCTTTCTATCACAGCTCTAGTTGCTATAATAAAGCAAGGTTAAAAACCTAAATAACCTATGTTACAAGGAGAAAGGAGTGGACAGATACCACATGACCTGGGATATTAAGGAAATTAGACAATAGATAATGAACTATTTCTGAAAAACTGAGCACAAGTGGATAGGAAAGGAAGCAAGTGGAGGGAAGCAAATGTAGGAATGATTTTAGCAAACAGTAATAGTGAGCGTTCCAAATGCTACCCCACAAGGTTAATCAGTAAAACGGGAGGGAGACTCACTGTTCAAAGTTGATGTATTTCACAATAGTCTGATTCTCATCATCGTGCCACAGCGCCCAGATCTCAGCTGGTGTTAAGGCAAAATCAACAAGCGTCTCCTAGGAGAAAAAGATAGCATGGAGACTTGATTAACACACCGAAAATGCAAGTGACGTTTAAACTTAGCTCTCTGTGGGTACAAGTGCATAAGCCAGAGAAACATGTGTTATTTTGTCACATTCATAGGAGCAAACCCAGATCCTGTTTATTCTTACTAAAAGTTCCCAAGCTTATATTAGATTTATGGATCTGTACACTTCTTCCAGTGAGACTCTGCCCACTACTCGTTTTATATCCCACCCCACTTCCCCAAGGAGTGTAGCACTGGCACTCACCTGAGAGGTGAATAGCGAGGATATGTGGTCAAGACTATAGCGGTTACTCTCAGTGCTCACCAGCTGGAAGACACAGAACTGCACACATGCACAAGGTAAATCAATGGCTGGAAAAGAGCCATCCTAACTAAAATAAAGATGCTATCAAAGTGACGCAGTAAAACTGTTCTACTCAGGTTCTTATCCCACACCCATCACAGCGTTATCCAAGCATCTGATACTAAAGTACTTTGTTCTGAATCTTATGATTGAAAGAACTACTGCCAAGTAGTGCAAGGCAGCGCATACAATACTAAAATGCAATTGCCTCGCCCAGAGATGCTGCGCGCACACACTGACAGCTGTACCACTTCACTCTGAAACCCTAAGTCCTCAGACTGGCTAAGAGAGCCCAATCCACGCAATGACTATTCGTTCTAAACTGTGTAGTGAAGATATAAACTCTCTGAGGCTGGGACCACCTGTATGTTCCATGTCTGTACAGCGCCTAGCACAATGGGCCCGGGTCCAGGAGTGGAACGCCTCCATGCCAGCACAATGGATATTAATGCAAAATATAGCACTCAACCCAGGAGCTGCCACAGTTAAAGTGACACATTCAACTAAAGGCATTTCGTGTGGGCAGTAAGGGACCTACCAATCCATACTCACCGAGGCTCATACTCATAGCACAGTGAATGAGTGTGCTATGTAACCAGTGAGCACAGAAATAATTCAAAATATATTCATTCTTAATTTAAAATATTGACTGTAGCCATAGTTTTAGAGTGTTCCCAAAAGGAAACTGGTTGACAGATTGCAGGTGCATTCTGTATATCTGTCCTCTTTATTTCAGTTCTAGCAAGATATTTAAAAATAAATGCTGCATCCCTGCCTCATTCACCGTGAACTGAATAAGGCAGGGCTCCTACAGAGATTATTGTATAGGAACATAAGTAAAGACTATCAAGATTCAACTCCTCCCAGGGCCCAGAGTTAACGCTGTTGGATCATTTACACACCTTTGGCACCTTTACTTTATAGCCTTAAGGTTTTCCTCCTGGGTACCTGGTTGCTAGGAATCTCCTAGATGTCTTTTTGTCACAAAGCACCTCCCCAGCCCCACCAGAACACCAAATGTGAAACCAGTTAGTGCCTTGTTTTATGCACCCTGAGCATGCCGTTTACGATGGTGCTTGGCTCTAAGCAGTTAATATGCACATTCTGCACTCTTTCAATAGTTAAGCATGGAATGAAGGAAGTAGGGCTCCCTGATTACCTTAGTTACGCATGCCTGCACAGCCCTGATTTACACAGCTGGAAAGTAGATTCCCCAAGCACAACAGTAGCTCTCTAAAACTCCCATCTTTAATCATTTGAAAACCTCCATAACTGGACTAAATCAAAACCAGCCTCCCTGCGACCGTTTGCCCCAAGGTTTATCACCACATCAAACCTCAAATCTCTGCTCCCAACTCACTACAGCTGTTTAAAAAGCAGTGCAAGAATCTATTATAAGGGTAACGTCATTCCACTCTACCCATTCTCAAAAGCGAATCCCTTTCCCTCTTCCTCCATTTCCCAAACAGCAGACCCACTGGCAGACACCAAACATGGAAAGTTCTACTCCCGAAGACTCATGAGCATCTTGCAAAATGTTTTGGGATGAGAAACGCTATTCAGAAGCTACTATTCCGTGCAGAGCGTGTTGGCAAATGCTCTCTTTGCTATTATGTGCCACTCCATATACAACCTCAGAACACTAGGCACATCCCAATAATTCACTGTCTCTCCCTATAATGGCAGCTCTTGAAGGTTCCGGTCATTTTGTACCTGTCCTCGCTTGGGTGCATGCATATAAACACCAAGGTAGAGCCCCAGTGACTGCGAATAGGCCAGCCGCAATCGGTGTCCCGTTCCAGCAGCGAGCCTCAGGTCCTTATTCACAGGCACGAACTCCAGCAGATCGGCTACCATCAGACACATTTGGTCCTGCCCAGAACAAAGACAGGAGACAAGCAACACAAAGGAAGGTTAGGGGTGGAGCTTTTCCACCTCCTGTCCTTTAATATGCAAGTCCAGCAGCAGTTCCGCACCTTCTCTCGTAGCTCACCTTATCCTGGAGTAGCCCCAGGTCCATTTTTCCCCGTTATTCTCCCCCCCCCCGCCCCATTTCTTCGTGTTCCCTGAAATCCTGCTACTCAACAAACTCACGGCCAGTTCACGGACTACCAGTTTAGCCAAGTCTCAGAAACACTGCTGGATCAACAGCCCATGCTCTGTCTCACAGCACCTCGATATCATCCACTGGTGTGACTAGCCCTGAATCATCCTCATCTGCAAAGCAAATCACAACCCAAAACACTCACTCACTTTGTAAGACCACATCCTGAGTTTGTGATCCTGGCAGAGTGCGAATAGGAAGGCATCATGCTCAAGGCAGTGAGCGGAGAGGCTGACAGGAAGGTCTGAAGGGCCTTGGTCACCTCTGAAAACACAAGTAGTAATTCAGAATGATTTCATTAAGTATTCACTGCACTGAGGGGAAGAAATCTCTGCACACACACGACAGTGAGCTCCCTGTCACAAGGGGCTTACAGTGTAATAGGTGAATAACTACTCAGATTCAAAAGTCAGAAAGGACAGTTGTGATCATCTCGTCTGACCTCTTGGATAACGCAGGACAGAGAACTTCCCTGAAATAATGCCTGGAGCAGAGCTTTCAGAAATGCATCCAACCTTGATTTAAAAAATGTCAGTGATGGAGAATCCACCACAACCATTGGTAAATTGTTCCAATGGTTAACTACTCTCACCGTTCAACATTTACACCTTATTTCCAGTCTGAATTTATCTAGTTTCAACTTCGTCACTGCATGGTGTTAGGCCTTTCCCTGCTAGACTGAATAACCCACTATTAAGTATTTGTTCCCTACATAGGTACTTAGGCTGTGATCAACTCACCCCTTAACCTTCTCTTTGGTAAGCTAATAGGTTGAGCTCCTTGGGCCTATCATTATAAGGCAGGTTTTCCAATCAATCATTCTCATGGCTCTTCTCTGTCCCTCTCCAATGTATCAACATCCTTCTTGAAGTGCTGGACACAGGATTCTAGCAGCAGTCACACCAGTGTCAAACATAGAGGTAAATAACCTCTTCTCCTATGTGAGATTCCCCTAATTATGTATCCAAGGATCACATTGGGCCTTTTGGCCACAGAGTTGCACTGAGCGCTCACGTTCAGCTGATTATCAATCCCTCTAAGAAAAAAAAAAATCTATCCTCGGAAGCAATGACTGAAAGAGTCCCTCATCCTAAGCGTGGCCGACATTCTTTGTTCCTAGGCATATACGTTTACATTTAGCCATATTAAAACACGTATTATTTGTTTGTACCAATTTACCAAGAGATTCAGTTTGCTCTGTATCAGTGACCTGTCCTCTTCAAATTTGTGTCTCACCTGAAAACTTTCAGTGATGATTTTATATTTTCTTCCAGTGTTATTGGGTAAAGCCAAGAAGTGATCCCTGCAGGACCCCCATTAGAAACACACCTGTTGCATGATTCCCTATCAGTTAGCTAGCTTTTAATCCATTTAATTGTGCCATGTTAATTTTACATCACTGTAGCTTTTTAATTAAAATGTCATGTAATGCTGTCAGACCACAGGGGGAGAGAGTGCAAACTGAGGACAGTAACAAGTTACTTAAAACATTTAAACATCTCTATCCTCAAAAAGTCATCTGACCTTGCCGATTACCACCCAGTCACTAACTGTCCCCCCTTTGGTGAAGCTCACAAGGATGCATGCAGGCTAACTAGCAGCATTTTAACACAACATACGTTTCAAGAATCCTTGACATGGGAACGTTTTACTAGTTGTACTGACAATCTCCCCATGTGGGGAAACACTTATTCTGACAGAAGAGCATCTTATCAGTTTAGCTTAAATCTCTTCCTCAAGCAACAAGCTAAACTGAAAAGAGGCATTCTTATGTCAGAAGGAGACTGTCCTGATCAGGGATTATGTCGGTATAACAGTATCATTTCAACTCACGCATAAGGCTATACTGACAAAGAACTTGCCCTCGTAGACCAGGCCATGGATCCATTCAATTTGGCTACATGGCACAGAGACAGCGCTGACGGCAATAGACAGGTCACAGATCTCGTACTTACAGATCTAACAGATGCCTTTGACACTGCTTAACATGAGGTGCTGCAGACTGGACTGCGAGAGCTGGCAGGAATAGGTGTGGCCACACTAGAGCCTTTGTGAGAGAACCCAAAGGACTGGAAGATGCAATCTCTCTTCCAGCACAAGAACTCTCACTTGTGATCCCATAGAGCTTATGACACTCCTCTTGTTCAAAGGAATGCAGGCAGAAGCCAGCAGCAGAGTTGGAAATATCCGGTTTATTGCACTGAATGCAGCATGTAGAATCACCTGCCCTGCAGCCAGGTGGCGTACGTGTGCATCAGTGTAAGGAACTCATGGCCCTCAGAGACCAATTATGGTCTCTTGAGACCAGAGTGGCTGAACTGCAGATAAGAGACACAGAGGTACATAGATGAGACTTTGCAAAAACATAGCAGGGTAGTCCCACCCCCTGTCTGACAGTTTCTGTGCTGTTGAGGAGGATGAAAGTCTTGGGGGAGGAGATCAAACCAGAGAGGGAAACCATACCACAGTTGGGACCCTCCCTCCAGATGATGTCATGGTACCCTCTCACACTGAAGATACCTCTCCAGAGGAGGAAATCCCAGTTATTAGGAAGACACACATAATAGTAAAGGGGGATTTGATCATTAGAAATATAGGCCAGGTCTACCCTGGACTAGACACGATAAATCGACCTTCGATGGATCGATCTCTGCTTGCCATTCCGTCCGGTAGGGAAAACATACCCATAGATAGCCAGGTCTGTGATGATCAGGAGAATCTCATGGTGAATTATCTGCCAGGTACAAAGGCTGTGGATTTTTCAAGACATTTAGATAGATGTATATATAGTGCTAGAGGAGAGCTGATGGTCATGCTACATGTAGGTACCAGTGACATAAGGAAAGGTAGGCGAGAGGTCCTGGAGGTGAAATCTAGGCTGGAAGGTAAGAGATAAAAGTTCAGTACCTCCACGGTGCTTTATCTGAAATGCTTCCAGTTCCACATGCAGAGCCAATTAGACAGGCAGAACTGTAGAGTCTCAGTGAATGGATGAGATGATGGTGTAGGGAGGAGAGTTTAGGTTTATTAAGGAACTGGAGAACCTTTTGGAAAAGGAGGTTATACAGGAAGGATGAGTTCCAGCTTAACCAAAATGGAACTAGATTGCTGGCATGTAAAATTTAAAAGGTCATAGAGGAGTTTTTAAACTAAGGGGTGGGAGAAACCTGATGGGTGCAGAGGAGCACACGCTTCTGACAGACACATCCCTTAGGGGAGGATCTATTAACAGGGATTCTCCATATCCTAGAAAAGAGGAAAGGATAGAAGCTGATACAATACAGGTAGGAACTACAGAGAAACAGTCAAATGAAAAGAAGTTCCATATTCAAGTACATCACATGAAGGCAAACAACTAAAAAGTGACAAATTTTATAAGTGCTTGTATACAAACGTTAGAAGTCTAAATACGCAGATTGGTGAACTTGAGTGCCTGGTATTAAATGAGGATATTGATATAAGAGGATAATCAATGGGACACGTTAATACCTGGGTACAAAATATATAAGAATGATAGAGTAGGTTCTGCTGGTGGAGGGGGGAGGTACCGAACGAAAACATAGGTCAAATATAGTAAAAAACTTAAATGAATCAAATTATATCATAGAATCTCTATCGATAGAAATTCCATGCTTGAATAAGAGTGTAGCAGTACGGATATACCACGGACCACCTGATTAGGATAGGGATTGTGAAATACTCAGGGAGATGAGCGGTTATAAGAATAGAAAACTAAATAATATTGGGGGATTTCAGCTATCCCCATGTCGACCGTCACCTCATAATGGGATGCAGAGATAAAGTTTCTAGACACCATTAATGATGGGCTCTAAATTAGCTGTTACCACCAAGAAAGCTCTTAGAGTCATTGTGGGTAGTTCTTTGAAAATACCCGCTCTCTGTGCGGCAGGAGTCAAAAAAGCTAATAGAATGTTAGCAACCATTAAGAGATAGATAAGATGACATTAAATATCATAATACCACTATATGGTATGCCCACACCTTGAATACTGCATGCAGTTCTGGTTGTCCCATCTCAGAGAAGGGCAATAGAAATGATTAAGGGCATGGAACAGCTTCTGTACGAGAAGAGATTAAAAAGACTGGAAAAGAGATGACTGGGGGGGGAATATGAAAGATCTATAAAATGACTGATGTGGAGAAAGTGAATAAGAAAGTGTTATTTACTCCTTCATATAACACAAGAACTAGGGATCACCCAGTGAAATTAATAGGCAGCAGGTTTAAAACATAAGGAAGTTGTTTCTTCACACAACACACAGTTGGCAGGGGATGTTGTGAAGGCCAAAACTATAACTGGTTCAAAAAACTATCAGAAGTTCATGAAGAATAGGTCCATCAGTAGCTAGTGCATGTCCCTAAGCCTCTGACTGCCAGAAGCTGAGACTGGACAACAGGGGATGGATCACTTAACTGCCCTGTTCTGTTCGTGGCCTTTGAAGCATCTGCCAGTGGTCACTGTTGGAAGACAGGATACTGGGCTAGATGGACCTTGGGTCTGACCCAGTATGGAGAGTCTTATGTTCTTATGAAAGTCAAGGCAGGAGGAAGCATTTTGAAGTGGTCAGATCCATACTGGCTCCCTAAATTATGGGGAGCTTTCCAATGGTTGTCAAAGTAGTCTGAGGTATTACTGAACTTGTCCCCCCTTTCAGATGCCCATAGAGTAGCAGTGGCTAGGAACACCTTGTCTTGTCTTCGGCTACCCAAGAGATTTCACCTATTACACACAGATATGGACCACGGTGATCCATGCATCTGTCACCATTAGATTTCTGGAAAGAGGGCATATTTGTCATCCTTAATCTGCACTGGCTGCCAACTCACTCCTGTGTAAAAGTCCGGGGGCCAGTTACTAAAGCAACATGTTCATGGAGATCTCAGCCACGCAGATCCAGAGGCAGCACAGTAAAATGGACTAAGCCAGCTCCTCACTCTTGATCCCAGTTTTGTCACTGTGACTCGCTGTATGGCCTACAGCAAGTTCCTAACCTCTTTTAAAAAGTGCTATTTCAATGCTGAGCATTACCAGAGCAATGTGCTTGTCTACCTTTGAATTTATCTGAATACAATCCATGTGCTTCCATGCAGGGTGTTAAAAGAGACAGTCTTGTGTGTCACATGACATCACTAACCTGATAGCAGTTGGCATCCAACCTGTAAGCAAACGTTGCATCACAGAACTCTGCTTCAGCTCCACAACTGAAACTATCCCTGAAAAAAAAATGCAAATGAAACTGCTGAGCAATGTGCAGAACATCATTTGCTGCTTCAATAGGCATGAATTATCAAGCATTTTGGGAGTCGGGTTACAATAAGCACCCAAGACAAAAGTCAAAATCAAATTAAACTGAAATAGGAAAGGATGCTGCAGGTCAGGACTGAGAGGCACCGACAAAGCCATGAGGGGGAGTGTGAAGCCTGTACACCAGTGGCTCTCAAACCTTTTTTTACTGGTGACCCCTCTCACATAGTAAGTCTCTGATTGCGACCCCCCATATAAATTAACTTTTTTATATATTTAACACCATTATAAATGTTGGAGGCAAAGCGGGGGTTGGAGTGGAGGCTGACAGCTCACGGCCCCACAAGTAATAACCTCGCGACCCCCTGAGAACCTCTGCTGTACACTATATCCACTATATCCAGACCAGTATTAATCTAATCATGGTCATCCTTCACTATGTGTCACCTTCTATACCAGCATGAAATGGCTGTTTTTGCATAGGCAGGACAATCGGTGAAGGTGTCAGAAACATTAACACATGTTTTATAAACACATACTTATGATTCCATACTCTACTCTCAACTCTTACCATGCCCATCATGAGGGGGTAGCTTTAGGACAAATATTCCTCCTGAAGCAGACGGCAGAGCAAAGAGAGCCTCCCCATCACTGCTAAGCCAAGCTGTTGAAGCAGTGGAATTAGAGGCCAGTCCAGGAATGGAGGGAATCATGTGGTAGTTTGAAGGGTCCCTGAAATTAACTTTTCCAATGTCTGTAAATACAGACTGCATCTGGCCCTCTGTTATCAGCTCCTGTTAGAGAGAGAGCGAAAAAAAAAGAGTACAAGTCCCAAGAACACAAAGAACTGTTAGACTAGAGATACAAGAAAGGAACTGCCAGAGGAATGACAAATGCATAATCTCCACTACTGGCTTTTACTTACTGAGAAAAGATCTTTTGATGCAAGTTCTCTGATCACCTAAATTTGGCGCTCTCATTTTTAGCTGGCAAGGGCTGACCATTTAAGAGTGGATCTCAAAGTGTAAGTAGATTAGATAACTCTGATTCATTGGTGGACCTACTCTCCTTCCTAGATACATGCCAGAATCTTGGTAACACCACCACATTCCTGCACAAGCGCTCTGCACCCCCCAAAATAATTGGAGGATCGCACACTTCATGGCTTATGTAGACCCAGCTATATACCCAGCTGGGCCCCTCACCCCCGACCCCCGCCCAGCTGGGAGAGCCTGTTCATGGCCAGAGTTGGGAGGCAAGGGACTCACTAACCCTAACCCAAATGTCATTAACTCTGTATCCAGAGTGACTCTGCTCCCCTCCCACAGGCCTCTGTGAAGTGACTGTCTCATCTCTGCATCAGGAGTGATCAAATGGGGACTTTAGTGAAAATTGGGCTTTTCCAGTTTTCCATTGTCACCAAAATTAATAAGGTTCTGCCCTTTGATGTCTAGAATACCCTCAGCATTTTTGGAATTGATCATGTGCAGTTTTCAAAAATTATCAAATTTCAGACTGAAATAAGGCAGACATTTTTATTAGGGAGAGTAATTACCCAGTGGAACAATTTATCAAGCTCGTGGTTGATTCTCCATCACTGGCAATTTTTAAATCAAGATTGGATATTTTTCTAAAAGCTCTGCTTTAGGAATTATTTTGGGGAAGTTCTCTGACCCGTGTTATCCAGGAGGTCAGACAAGATGACCATAATGGTCCCTTCTGGTCTTACAATCTGGGACATTTCTGTCTCTGAGTATAGCATAGGGCTTCACCTGGCCAATGATTTGGGATTGTTTAGTTTGGGAACTAAGAATGTGTCTCATATCTCTAAAGGAGTCTCAACCAGAAAAATCTGGGAATCGTAGATGCATAAGTGACTACATACATGGAGTCTTTGGGATTTAAAGAGACACCCCGAGCTTGCACTCCTGCTCTACAGCTCTTGAAATGGTAATGGTCACAGATTTCAAACAATTTAGGCCCCAGTGTTCAAGTTCCCACGGATTTGGGTGCCTAACTCCCTAGGATCCTCTGAAAATCCTAATCTTAGTATTCAAAAAGCAAATTAGCACAGACATGTATTTCATATGTACATGCAATACTCACTGTAGTATATGCACCACTATTTCAGCAGATTTGTATACTAAAAAATGCTCTAAACTAGTTTTTAAAAATACAGAAAATGCTAGGTGGAGAAAAACACGGTTACTTACCTTGTAACTCTTGTTCTTCGAGATGTGTTGCTCATATCCATTCCAGTAGGTGTACGCGCCGCGCGTGCACGTTCGTCGGAAACTTTTACCCTAGCAACTCAAGCGGGCTGGGAGGCTGAGACAGGATTTGGGAGGAGGCGGTGTGCGGCCTCTTGCACCTTGTCTCGATGGAAGACCGTGTGATGGGTCCACGACGAGTGCGCGCAGCTCTGATACGCGCCTAGCGGAGTGTGATGCCACCAGAACGCCGCTTTTCCAGGACAAATGGAGGAGGAGCATGTAGCCAGCGGTTCAAACGGGGGGACATTAGACAAGACAACACGACCAGAGATCCAGGAGGGGGCTGGATGACGGACTTGAGGGTAAAGGCGCTCGGCCTTTGAGGAATCTAGTGACCAGTGGGTGCGAAAAGGCGGATGGCCATCAGCCCGTGGTGGAAAGTGGAGATGGCCGCAATGTGAACCCGAGCGGGCTATAGCCAGCCTTGTTGTTTGAGCGACCATAGGTAATCAAGACGATCGGGATGGAAACATTGCGAGGGTGGAAGCGCTTTTCCGCACCCAGCACGGTAAAAACACTTCCACTTGGCTACGTACGTCGTTCTCGTGGAGGCTTTCGACTGCGAGAAAGTACTTGCCTCATGGGGAAGAGCAGTGCAATTCGGACCCAGTTAGCCACGCAGGAGCCACGCCGAGAAGGTTGAGGGACTGAAGGTCGGGTGACAAAGCCGGCGTGGTCCTGCGTGATCAGGTCCAGGTGAAGAGGCAGGGGAACGGGTCCACTACGCCAGGTCCAGGAGCAAGAGTACCATGCTGACGTGGCCATGCCGGGGCGATGGAATCAAGCGGGCCCTGTCCCTGGCGCTTCAGAAGGACTTTGAGGATTAATGGGACGGAGGGAAGGCATAAAAAGGTGCATTCCCCACGGAATCAAGAAGGCATCCGCTACCGAGCCCGCTCGCGGCCTTGGAAGGAGCAGAACAGCGGACACTTCCTGTTCGTGCGAGATGCAAAAGATCACTGTGGGGATGCCCCACTTGCGGAAAAGCGTAAGGCTACGTCTGGGAAGGGACATTCGTGGGCTGAACGACCGACTGAAGATGGTCGCCGGGTATTGCACGCCCTGGGAGAAAGGAAGCGACTAGGTGGACTGAGTGGGCTATGCAAAATTCCACAACATTAGTGCCTCCCGACAGAGAAGAGGAGTTCTCGTCCCGCCCTGTTGTTGACATAGTACACCGCTGTGGTGTTGTCTATGAAAACTGATACACAGCGGCCTTGGATCTGCGATGGAAGGCTTGACAAGCAAGGCGGACCGCTCTCAATTCCCGGCGTTGATATGGAGAAGCAGATCGGGGAGGAGACCAGCGACCCTGGTCCTCAACGGCCTATGTGGGCTCCCCATCCCAAGTCCGATGCGTCCGTAGTGAGGACATCGAGGGTGTGGAGGATGGAATGGGCGCCCCGCGCAGACGACGGACTCCTCCGACCACCATTGGAGGGAGAGAGTGTGATGTCGTGTGGACTGTGACGACGTATCCAATTACCGACTGGCTTGGCGAGCTGAGGGATGAGCCACGACGCAGAGGTCTGAGCCGTAGCCTGGCTGCTGCGTCACGAAGTGCAGCAGCCTGTGGGCCAAGAGTGTGAGGCAGGTGCGAGTAGAAGTTAGAGGTGCTGCTGCCCTCCGGATGATGTCCGACAAAGCCTGGAATCGGGACAAGGGAGAGGTGCCGTGGCCGTGGTAGAGTCATGGACGGCGCCGATAAATTCTATCTCTGGGTACGGGGACCGAATGGACTCTTACATTCAGCATCCGGCCTAGGTTTTGCAAAAAGGCGGCTGATCATGCGGACGTGGGAGAGCACCTGGCCTGCTGGGTCCTCGGTAAGCAGTCGTCGAGGTAGGGAAATATTGCACCGGTGCGACGAGGAGGCGACGACTACGGCCAGCACATTCGTAACACTCTCGGGGCTGCGAAGGCCGACGGGGGACCGTGAATGATAATGACGGCTGACTTGAGAAAGCCAAGAACCTCCGATGGGGCGGGAGAAATGTAGCTATGAAAATGGCGGTCTTGCATGTCAGAGGGCGGCGTACCATCCTCAGGATCTAGGGATGGGATGAGGTCCAGGAACATGCGGAATTTTTCAACTTCAGTAAATATTGTTGAGTCCGCGGGGGTTGAGGAGGAACGAGAGACCTCCTTGGGCTTGGGACTCAAAGTAAAGCTGGGAGTGAACCTCTGCCCGTTCTCGTTTTGCGGAAGCCTTCCTGAATGCAGCCTTTTGTCGAGGAGCGTTTGCACTCCGGAGGAGGATCTGCTGTGAGATTAGGGGTCCTGAAAGGAGAGAGGGAGGGGGCTGGAGGCGGGTACTGAGGCAACTGTAGGGGTATCCAACCGCAGCGTGCGGAGGACCCAACGGTCTGCAGTGAGCCGGCGCCATGCAGGGAGGAAGTAAGGAGAGACGGTCGGAGAGGGTGGAGAGGGTTCATGGAGGAAACTGGTACATCGCCCTCGGGCGTATCTTCAAAATGAGGACTTCGAGCCGGAAGAAGGCTTGAGGTCCTTGGCCTTGACCCCCTTGATTACAGACTGTCTGCGCCTGCATTCTATTTGCGGCGCCTGAAAGAGTCTTGTCTTGTCTGGGCGGGGGGAAAGGCACTGTTGTTGTAGTTGCGGCGAAGGTCTACGCTGTGTCACGGGCGTATGCATTCCAAGAGCCCCGCATAATGACCTGTTATCCTTTAGGCTTTGCAGCCGCGGGTCGGTCTTCTCGAGACAAGGCCTGGCCCTCAAACGGAAGATCTGATGGTGTGCTGGAGTTCCGGAGGAAGGCAGAGACCTGCAGCCAGGAGATACGACGCATCGTGCACCGGAGGCCAGAGTTCTGGCGGCAGAGTCGGCCGCGTCCAGTGCCGCCTGCAAGGAGGTGCGTGCAATTTCTTTCTTGGTCCAGAAGGTGCGAACTCCTGACGACGTCTGCGGGAGGAGCTCTTTGAATTTATCAGCCGCTGTCCAGGTGTTAAAGGAGTAGCGGCTGAGTAGAGCTTGCTGGTTAGAAATCGCAGCTGCAATGCTCCCGCATAGACTTGCGGCCCAGTAGGTCATCTTCTTGCGTCTTGGCTTGGGGGCTGGCGCTTCGTGCCATGGCGTTCCCTCTCGTCACAGATTGAACCCGAGGAGCATGGGCGCGAGGGTAATATAGGTAGTCATAGCTTTAGATGGGACCATGTATTTGCGTTCTACCTCGGGCCAGGGTGGGAACGGGGCCGGTGACATGCCAGATTGGTGTTGGCGTTGCTCTTGTATTGTTTATAAAGGGCAGGGCAACACGACGTGGGGCGTCAGACCGTGAGTTATACTGCACACAGGTCCTCAACCTCAAGACTCTTCGGCCTGAATGTTCATGTTTCAGCGCCACTCGGCCTGAGGAGGTCTGGTGGAGCCCTCAAGTCTTAGGGGGGTGGACCCATGGATGTCGTTCCGGCTACTGCTTCATCAGGAGAGGAAGATGAAGAGTGACTTGGCAGAGTGGGTCTGGAGCTCCGTTGGCAGTACCGTTCAGCGTCCTGAGGGATTTCGCAGGCGGCGAATGGGATGGACCGCTTCTCAGGGGATGGTGGGGCGTGACGCTGCAGCCTCTGGAGCCCTCCGTTCTGGGTCAGGCGCACGTGCGGAACGAGCAGAGACCCTGGTTGATGTATGCCAGGGCGTCCAGAAGCCCCAGTGCTGTGGGCCCTGCTCATGTGACCTTCTGGGAGATAGTTGCAGGTCTTTCAGAATCCAGATAGATACTGTCAGTCCGGGAGATACAGAGCCTTGTCGGGGGCCATGGTGGGGCCGAAGGGGATAGCGAGAATCCAGCGCCTTGATGGCGACGACCTCGCGGTGCCGGAGATCGGTGCCGTGAGTCGTACCGGTGCCGGGACCGGACCGGGACCTGCAACCGGCGCGTGCGGGAGGTCGACCGGGAAGAGGACCTGGCGTGCCGTGAGCGGCTCCTGGAGTTGCGGCGCCGGTAGCGGCGGCTGGACCCGCAGCGTGCCGGAGTCTCTGGATCGCGGCGATGAACTGAGTGCTACGAGTACGACCGGTGCCGCGTAGGAGCGGTGCGGACTGCGAGCGCGTCGCAAGGGAGACCTCCCTTGTTTAAATCGGTGGCGGGATCGCGACCGGTGCCTGGATCTTGAGCGGCGCCGGTCGGAGAATCGGGGACGGTGCTCATAGGGGTTGCTTGCCCTTAGAAAGTACAACCCGCGCGGGGTTGGGGCAGCCCAGGCTCAGTCAGAGCATCAGGTCCGTGCCGACGAGAAAGTTCGGCGTGGACGAGGTATCAGCTCTTACCCTGATCTTGGCGGGAGCTGGGAGGGATCGGACTCGATGGACCGCCGGGGCCCGGAGTCAACGAAACCCTTGCACAGCCAGCACGGCGGCGCGGCATGGGTGCCCTTACGGGGCCGTTACCGGGTTAAGGACGTAGAGGGCCTCTTCGCGGGAGCCGGTGCCGAGAAGGTCCGTGCGGTGCGTCTTCGCGGTGCCGGAGTGGTCCGGTGCCGGAGCCGCGCTCGGTGCGGAGGCGCGGGGTGAAGTGCCGTTCCATAAGGCGGTCCTGAGGCGTGGTCTCGCTCCTTTTTGTTCGGCGGGCGGAAAGACTTACAAATGCGGCACTTATCTGAGATGTGTGATTCCCCCAGGCACTTCAGGCAGGCGTCGTGGGATCACTGGTGGGCATGGCTCTTACAAGTCGAGCACGCCTTGAACTCCGGCGAACCAGGCATCAGCCCAGCCGGGCGCGGGAAGGGCCAGAGCCCTACCCGATACGAGTATAACTATATAGACAACTATAACTCTAACTCTAACTATAACTACAACTACGGTATGCTAAGTAACTATGACTAACTAACTAGAACAGTACAATTGACAAGAGAAGCTAGGGATGTGGAGGTCAGCTATGCCGCGCTCCACAGTCCAACGACCGAACGGCGGTCCACGGCGTCAAGAAGGAACTGAGGAGCGGGCGGGCCGGCAGGGGTATATATCACCCGCCATAGCGGCGCCACTCTAGGGGGCGACCTGCCGGCCCACTTGAGTTGCTAGGGTAAAAGTTTCCGACGAACGTGCACGCGCGGCGCGTACACCTACTGGAATGGATATGAGCAAGCACTCGAAGAAGAACTACAGGTTTCGGATCACTTTCCGTCAAAGCTTTTTCCTATGAGCCATGCCACAGATATGTTTATGCCAACACCAATCTTTGATTCTAAAAGGTAATTTGTAGCTAGTTTATTAGAATTATTTTCTTGAAACAATCTCAAAGTACAGTTATTTCCACCCAGACTACTTACACTCCTGTACATGCGAGCAGGGTGTGGCAGTACCAAACGGTGCACCGTCTGATTGGTCACAATCAAGATGACGACGAGATTCTGTGTCTCACACACATGCACTCCTCCAGGTAAGAGGCTACAGTTCTGGATTTTGAGCCGAATGGCATTATTCAGGAGGTTTATATCCAGAGACTCCTCCACCAACTCCAAAGTGTCTCCAGAAGTGGTCCTGAAAAAAAAATAAAAAACCTTTTTATGTTGATGATTGTAAGGCCTCTCAGGACGGCAGTGATCAACACAACACAGGTTTAGACTCACAGGGCATACACTGGAGTGGCACCACTGCAGCGCTTCAGTGAAGATGCTACCTACCCAACAGGAGGGCTTCTCCAATTCACATAGGTATTCCACCTCCCAGGGAGGTGGTAGCTAGGTGGATGGGACCTAGTGCTGTCTATACCAGGGTAATGTCAGTTTAATTGCATTGCTCAGGGGTATGGAACTGTCACACCCCTGAGCTACATAGTTATACTGACCTAGTTTCCAAACGTCAAGGTGGCCATAGACTCTGCAGCAGGCAGACAAAAGTATCCTGCTACAGGGAACCATGGGCTTGTTCCCACTAACCATTACTCAGGATCGCCATGCAGCTGTTCATCCCATTCAGCAAAGCACTTGGGCACATGCTCAAATCCAATCCATTGACTTTAAAGGAACACCTTGCACTGAACTAGCATCACTATTGCCCCCTACCCCACAGGGAAAGGGCAGCCTGAGACACCTGCCTCCCCCTAGCCCAGGGGGCGATACCTGCCCCGCGGCAATACTCGCCATGGGGCAGGCAATATGCACCCCAGGGCAGGAGCAACATGGGGTGCATCTGGCCGGGTCTTGATACCCATGCGCCCTCCCCCACCACTTACCAGTGGATGAAGCGATTCCTGGTGACTGACACCAGCTGGGCGCTCTCCTGGTAGCAGAACCCGCCAGCACTGTCTGCATAGCGCCCAGCTCCAGGGCCCACGCTGGCACCTGCGCGGAAGGGAAGGGGTAAGTTTGGGCAAGGCGGGGATCTGGGAGGGGAGACAGTGCAGCCCTCAGGGTGGGCTGGTGGCAGGGGCAACCCGAGCAGGACGGGGGTATCGCGGGAGCTGTGAAGGAGAGGCCGGAGGGTGTTCTGGGGACAGGGGGTGTCCAGGGACAGAGAGGCTGGGCAGGGAGGCCGGGCGGGGAGGGTGTCACGGGTACGGCTGGGGGGGTCCGGGGATGACAGGCGGCAGGAGAGGGTCCGAGGGGCGGGGCCGGGACGGCCAGGCCGGGAGAGGAGTCCCGGGGGCGGGGAGGCCGCGGGGGGTCCCAGGAGGACAGGCGGTGAGGGGTCCCTGGGCAGGAAGAGGCGGGGCGGCGGCAGGGGCGCGGGGGGTGTCCGGGGCAGGCGGTGGAGGGGCGGGGATCCCGGTACTGGCGGCTCAGCGCGAGCTCCCGGACCGGCGGCGCGGCCGCGCTCGGCCCCGCTCGCTCAGGCAGCTCGCTCGACCAGCGCCGCGCCATTTTCCCTTCCCGCGCGCCGCCGGCCCACGGAGCGGGACGGGACCGAGGCGCCAAGGGGGCGGGCACGACCCGGCGCGAAGCGGCGCAAGGCCGGGCTCGCTCCGCCGCGGTGTCGCCCCGCCCCGCCCCATGGCGCGCGGCGCCCCGTGACCCCCACCTGCGTGCGCCAGAGTCGTCACCCGAGCCCGGCCCGCGGCAGGCCTGGCCGGGAGCGTCCCGGTTAATCCAGGCCCGGGAGTGACGCTGGGCAGTAAAGGAAAAGCTGGCGCGGGCCGCTCAGAAGCACGTGGTGCTCTGGGTCTGGGTCTGGGTCTGGGTCTGGCCTGCGGTGCCTGTTGACCACCCCTGCCTTGCACGGGGGGGCAGCGAGGGTCAAGCCCCCCCGTGCCAGTAGCCAGCCTGGGCGGGGTGAGGAAGGGCCTGGGCTAGAGCCTTTTCCAGCCCCGCTGCCTGCGCTCCCCTCCGCCCAGGCTCAGCGTCTGAGGGCAGCTGGCAAGCCAGCCCCCGAGTGGCTCCTGTCCCCAGAGGCTGAGCCTGGGCAGGGAGCAGGCTGCGGCTGCAGGCAGCTGGGCGTCCTACGGGCAGGGGGGCTCCGACTTGCTCAGCTGCTTTCCTGGAAGCCAAGCCGTGGGCGGGAGGTAGCCCGCTCCTGACACAGCCAGGCAGCTGCTGCACTGCATCAGGCAACATCTTGGTGTGGCTCTGTCCTGCTCCCTGCCCAGCTCTGGTTGCCAGAGGACCCCCCCCCTCATACACAGGTGAGGAGAGCACATCCCAGGTTGGGGGGGAGACACGTGGGGAGGTCCCATGATGTCCTATCCATCACCTAATATGGGGGGGGACACCAGTCATTTATTGTGCAAAATAGCTGGCGGAAGCACAATTAGTTTTGCCAACTTTACTTACACAAAACTGAACACCCTTGCCCCATCCCTAATCCGAAGCCCCCCCCCCACTCATAGGTGCCCCCAACCTGACTCCACTCTTGCCCCGCCCCCATTCCAATCGCTTTCTCAAAGTCCCTGCTCCAACTCCGCCTCCTCCCTGCCTCTATTAGACCCCTCTCCATATCCCTGCTCCAGCCCCGCCTCTTCCCCCAAGTGCTCTGTGTTCCCCCTTCTTCCTTCCAGCACTTGCTGCTGTGAAACAGCTGTTTCATGGGGCAAGTTCTGGGAGTCATGGGGAAAAAGCGGGTACGCAACGCACTCTGGGGAGGAGGCCAGAGTGGAGGCAGAGATGAGCAGGGGTTGGGGAGTGGCGTGGGGAGCTGCCGGTGGGTGCAGAGCATCCACTAATTTTTCCCTGTGGGTGCTCTGCACTCACTCCCCTATTCCCGCACTCACTCCATCCCCCATCCCTTCGTCACTTGCTGTCTCTCACCCTCACTCACTTTAACTGGGGATGAGAGGTTTGGGGTGCAGGAGGGGGCTCTGGGCTGGAACCAAGGGGTTTGGAGTGTGGGAGTAGGTTCAGGGCTGGTGGCTGGGGCAGCGGGTTGGGGTGCAGAAGGGGGCTCAGGCCTCGGGCAGTGGGTTGGGGTATGGGAGGGGCCGTGAGGTCCAAGCTCCAGGAGGGAGTTTGGGTGCGGGAGAGGCCTCAGGCCTAGGGTTGGGGTACAGGAGGGGATGCGGGCTTCAGGAGGGAGGTTGAATGCAGGAGGGGACTCAGCACTGGGGCAGGGCATTGGGGTGCAGGCTCTGGGAGAGAGTTAGGGTGTGGGAGAGGGTTCCAACTTGTGCCTGGGGTGCAGGCTTCAGCCAGCTGGCGCTTACCTCAGGTAGCTCCTGGTTGGCAGCACAGCGGGGCTAAGGCAGGCTCCTTGCCTGCCTTGGCTCTGTGCAGCTCCCAGAAGCTGCAGACATGTCCAGCCCAGCTCCGAGGTTCAGGAGTGGCAGGTGGTTCCATGCCCACAGGCTCCACCACCACAGCTCCCATTGGCCCCGGTTCCCAGCCAATGGGAGCTGCGGAGCCGGCGCTCGGGGCAGGGTCAGCACACAGAGCTTTCCTGATCACCCCTGCACCTAGCAGCCGCAGGGACGTGCCAGCAGCTTTCGGGAAGTGTGCAGAGCCACAGCAGGCTGGGAGCCTGCCTTAGCCCGGCTGCACCACTGACCAGACTTTTAACAGCCCAGTCAGCAGTGCTGACCAGAGCCGCCAGGGCCCCTTTTCGACCGGGCATTCCCCAAGCACAATCAAGTGTTGTCTCCTGGGCAGCCAAGGCCTCTAACTGAAGTAATGCAGGGTTTTCCCCAGACACCTCAACAGTATGTCGTTAAGCCCCTTTGTTTTCAGTTTAAACTGATTTTTACCAAAAAATTCTCAGGTTTTACAAAAAGTATTATTCATTTTTTTTCTGATTTTCACCTTGCTTTTGTATCATTCAAATATATAAAAAATAACTTGTTTGATTAGGAAAATACAATATATGGCATGAACTATATGTATTACGCTAATACATTAGTCTGTGTGTGTATGCAAAGCTGCCTGCTGAAGTAAGGCTGTGTGTTGGTCTAGAAGATACAATAAACAAAGACGCACACACGCAAGCTCTGAAGTGCATGCACATCTGAATGTATCGATGAATCTCACGTCCACCACGTACACATTTCAAACTGTTAGCAGATAACGGTTTAAAGAACTGACACACACTAAAATGGGAAGAAAACGAAGATCTGTATCAGAACATGTTTCAGAACACAAGCAGTTATTCAAAAGTTTAAAACAACAAAAACAGGAGAAAAAGATGAAGTTGAGTGTATGCACTGAAAATAGTGGCCCAATTATTAAATGTATTTAGAGGCTAATAGTTCTAAGTCTATAGCAGTAAATTTTTTATTCAAATAAAAGTTTTATTTGGGGATGAAAGGTATATTGTTTTCTTAAACTCAGAGGAGGCATTGTGTTTTGAGTTCTGTTTTAATTCTGCAGCAAACCACACTGATGAACAGAATTCAAAGCATTAAGCTATGACATTGTATTCTATATGATTTTATGAAAATATGCTAATGAGTTTAAATATAATGTAACTGAAATATGCTTCATGCAAAAGGTCTCTTGTAAGGTATTATTACAAAACTTATAATCTACTGAGTGTGGTCATCGTATTTGTATAAATGTACCACTCTTGTATCTGAAACTAGAAATATAAAATATAACTCTGAGGGCCTATTGTAATCATGCAAAGTGTGGGCCATTAATGGTGGTTTGGAATTTTGATGGCTCCCATTCACCGGGACAATTGTCTGTAGATGGCTCTGTTTACTTGTAAGTTTTCCTTTATACCTGTATGCTGGCAAGTGGGTAATGAAGTCTTACAATGACATGTGATCATGTCACTTGAACTAGAATCCATCTGTAACCTGGTGCTTTTCCACTGAGAAGGAGGGGTGGGAACCCAGAACGGGACAAAGGATTCCCGCCTTATGCAAAAGATGTATTAGTGGGTGGAACAGAACAAGGGGCAGCCATCATGAGGAATCCCCTAGTTACCACCTGAGCTGGGACAAGGGCTGTACAAGGGAAAGGATTGTGCCCAGACTAGGAAGACGTCCAGTCTATAAAAGAAACTTATTGAAACATCTCTGAGGGTGAAATTTTATCTATATTCAGTTTTATTACTGAATTAGGCTTAGATTTGCATGTTTTATTTTATTTTACTTGGTAATTCACTTTGTTCTGTCTGTTACTACTTGGAACCACTAAAACCCTACTTTCTGTACTTAGTAAAATCACTTTTACTTATTAATTAATCCAGAGTATGTATTAATACCTGGATGGAGCGGGGCAAACAGCTGTCCATATCTCTTTATCAGTGTTATAGAGGGTGAAGAATTTATGAGTTTACTATGTATAAGCCTTTTACAGGGTAAAACAGATTTATTTGGGGTTTAGACCCCATTGGGAGTTAGGCATCTGAGTGTAAAACAGGAACACTTCTGTAAATTGCTTTCAGTTAAGTCTGCAGCTTTGGGCAGGGCTGCCCGGGGGGAGTGGCAAGTGGGGCAATTTGGCCCAGGCCCCGCAAGGGCCCCCATGAGAATGCCGGAGGCTCCCCCTGGCCCCGCTCCCACACCACCTCCGCCTTCCCCCATCCCTCAGTACCTTAGCGTGCTGTGTCCAGGAGCAGCCCTGGACAGCACTAAAGCAGCGTGGCTCGGGCGGGGCCTGAGCTCCTCCTGCACAGAGCTGCGTAGTAATGGGGCAGGGCTGCGAGCTCAGGTCCTGACAGAGCCAGGCTGCTGCAGCTTTGTCCAGGGCTGCTCCTGGACGCGGCACACTGAGGCTCCAGTCAAGGCGGGGCCAGGGGGGTTGGATAAGTCCCGGATAAGTCCAAGCTGGAGAGAAGCCGTGGCCCCGCACCTGTCGGAGACAGAGAGCACCGGCGCCCACAGCCTCGGAGTTCTCTCTCCCCTGCTGGGCACTAGGCAACGCACATCAATGCAGCACGTTGAGGACCACTGACTTAAACTGACCAGCTTGAAACCCCACTATACCGCGACCCCACATTTATCACGATGGAATTTTTTGGACCCCAAACATCACGTTATAGCGGGGTTTCACTGTATTTCTGTAATACCACCAGGTGGGATTTAACCTGGGCCTTCTGGAGCTTAGTGCACAAGCCTCTACCGCATGACCTAAAAGCCAACTCTTTAGTAGCTAAGGCTATAGAGCAGACTCATTTTATCTCTCTCTCTAAGTGGTCTTGATGCCACTAGATGGGACACAGGACCATACCACACCCAGAAGGTGTGTGGGTTAAATTTACACTGTAAAAAAAAAAAAGAAAGAAATAGTATTTTTCAATTCACTGAATACAAGTGCTGTAGTGCAATCTCTTTATCATGAAAGTTGAACTTACAAATGTAGAATTATGTACAAAAAAACCTGCATAAAAAATAAAACAATGTAAAATTTTAGAGCCTGCAAGTCCACTCAATCCTACTTCTTGTTCAGCCAATCACTCAGACAAACAAGTTTGTTTGTATTTACAGGAGATAATGCTGCCCGCTTCTTGTTTACAGTGTCACCTGAAAGTGAGAACAGGTGTTCGCATGGCACTGTTGTAGCCGGCATCGCAAGGTATTTATGTGCTAGGTGCACTAAATAGTCATATGTCCCTTCATGCTTCAGCCACCATTCCAGAGGACATGCGTCCACGCTAATGATGGGTTCTGCTCGATAACAATCCAAAGCAAGTGCAGACCCGATGCATGTTCATTTTCTCCACACTCTGAGTCAGATGCCCACCAGCAGATAGGTTCGATTTTTTTTTTTGGTGGTTTGGATTCTGTTGTTTCTGCATTGGAGAGTTGTTCTTTTAAGACTTCTGAAAGCATCCTCCATACATCGTCCCTCTCAGATTTTGGAAGGCTCTCCAGAGTCTTAAACCTTGGATTGAGTGCTGTAGCTATCTTTAGAAATCTCACATTGGTACCTTCTTTGCATTTTGTGAAATCTGCAGTGCAAGTGTTCTTAAAATAAACATGTGCTGGGTCATCATCCGAGATTGTCATAACATGAAATACATGGCAGAATGCAGGTAAAACAGAGCAGGGGACATACAATTCGCCTCCAAAGAGTTCAGTCACAAATTGAATTAATGCATTTTTTTTTATTAACAGTGTCATCAATATGGAATCATGTCCTCTGGAATGGTGGTCAAAGCATGAAGGGGCATACGACCATTTAGCATATCTGGCACATAAATACCTTGCAATGTCAGCTACACAAGTGCCATGCAAATGCCTGTTCTCACTTTCTGGTGACATTGTAGATAAGAAGAGGGCAGCATTATCTCCAGTAAATGTAAACAAAATTGTTGTTCTTAGCAATTGGCTGAACAAGAAGTAGGATTGAGTGGACTCCTAGGCTCTGAAGTTTTACATTGTTTTGTTTTTGAGTGCAGTTATGTAACAAAAAAATCTACATTTGTAAGTTGCGCTTTCATGACAAGGAGATTGCACTACAGCATTTGTATGAGGTGAACAGAAAATTACTATTTATTTTGTTTATAATTTGTACAGTGCAAATATTTGTAATGAAAAATAATATACACTTTGATTTCAGTTACAACACAGAATGCAATATGTATGAAGATGTAGAAAAACATCCAAAATATTTAATAAATATCAGTTGGTATTCTATTGTTTAACAGTGTGATTAAAACAGCAATTAATTTTTTTAATCGTGATGAATTTTTTTTAGTTAATCATGTGAGTTAACTGCGATTAATCAACAGCCCTAAAAATAGACAGTGAAAACAAAGGGCAGTATCTGTGGTCTACAGCAGTGGTCTTCAAAGTGGGGTGTGTGCACCTCAGGGGTGCGCAGGAGAATCCTTCAGAGTGTGTGGCAGGAGGAGCGCCACCCACCAGAGAAGCATTACTTTTTTTTTCCCCTCCCTCAGCAGTTCAGCTGGGAGTCCGAGTGGTTTGTTTTTTTTTGCTTTGACTGTTCAGCCGAGAGTAGGGGGTGCGTGTTCAAAATTTTTTACTAATGGGGTGTGCGATCAAAAACGTTTGGAGATCACTGGTCTACAGAGAAAGGAGAGCTGTAACAGCCACTGCATCACTGCCCCAATTCTGAGAGCCTCTCAACTCTTGCATGGAGCTCTGACACTTCAGTTCCACTCGTGAACCTGTGAGTCTTCTGAAATAGAAAAGGGGATAAGAGAAAATCTAGCTTGTGGTTCTGGTACAGTAGTACAGATCATGGGAATAAAGTGAGAGAAGTGCCTGGATCCCCTTTCTAAAGATAGCTGTAGAGCAGCAAATGCTATGGATGTGGAGGGAAAGCTAATGATTTGAGTTGGGTTGGAAGAAAACTGCAAGTGAAGCCTTCAGCCAACCTAGGGCTGTGATCTTCAGAAGCTCTGAAAGGTTGGGTGGGCATGCTCAGTGCAAGGGTAAGCCCCCTGTAGAGCAAACAATATGCTGCCAGACTTCCTAGGTAGCACTTACTCTGGAGCATTAATACTAAAGAGTCCAGACGTAACTTACTAAAACAATAATGGCTTTATTCAGCAGCATATTTCCATTAGCTGGTGGAAGTGGTGTGCCCTGCATACTGGGTGTCAGGAAAATCAGCCAATGAATAAGGAAAGAGAAACATGACCTTATCAGAATGACACTTTGTTGGGTAATCAATCTTACCAAGGGGAGGACAATTATCTATTAGTAGGGCTTCCTGCAACCGCCGCTGTGGCTGACCCAGGGCCACCCGAGCAGCTGGCCCCCTGCCCCCGTGGCAGCTACACATTAGTTTTTGTGGAGGCTTCTTGTTCTGTTTAGACCTTGTTTACTCTTTAGGCCTAAAATCAAGCTCTGAGCCCAACATAAAATCGCACGCTCTCCTGGTTTGTTTTTGAGTCAATAGCATTTGCATTAATGTCACCACCGGCCTAGGCTGTATTTTCCCAAGCATATCTAGTCCCATCAGACCTTGCAGAAGCCTTCAACTGTGTCCCACTGGTACCTACTATCTGCCTGACATTGGATGCATCTCCCATCATGTTACTAGACCAAAACATGCCCTTTCCTTCTCTTGTAAAGGATTTCCTCTGTTTTAAGGAGCAGTTTACCGGAATTGAACCCACAACCTTTGAAATTGAAAGCCTCAGCTCTGTTAGCTCACAAGGAACAGACTCATAAATTTATTTGTGGTGAAGGGCCTAGAAGGGGCCAAACAGCCACCCTGTACAAGATGGGTTACATGTTCATTACCACACAGCTGTTCTGACAATATCAAAGGGCCCTGGCCCAGCTGGCATCAATCAGTAGCGCATCAGGATCCTTTGCTCCATAGCTACATCTGGCAGCTACCAGACACAGTCACCATTCTCAGAGTTTAAAATCTTCACTCCGGGTCGATGGTCAATTATCAATGTATATCTTCCCCCATACACGTATTTGTGAAATGTTCGTAACCCAGATGTTATAACTAAGGCTAAAACTGGGCAGAATTCCTCTCTGTCTTTGTCAGGGCATGTGAAACATAACCTTTACAGGGAGGCACACTGGGGCACAGATCCACAAAGATCCTGCAATGGAAGTTAGGAGCTTAAATACCTCTGTGGATCTGGGCCTGAAACAGGGATGGATAATGGTACAGAGCCCAAAGATAGACAGACTGGCTTTCTCCCTGCCACCTGGAATCAGCATGGGTTCCAGCTGCCACTGCCACAGGGCAGACGGTCACCAGCCAAAATTACAAATACAGGAGGGTCAAAATGCATCTCTCATTCTTTGTTAGCTGCATCCAATGTTTTTTGGTGTTCCTGTTTCCATTAGCATTTTATGGCAGTTCACTCAGGGGTTAGAGCAGACAAGCGTGACATGAATTTTCCATTGTATTTTACTGTGGCCAGGCAAGGTCACAGATCGGTGACTCTGAATGGATTGATAGTGCTTGTTTTACCTGTTTAGCTGAGTAAATTGCTCCAGCAATATTGCAGTGACTGTCCTGGGGAAAAAAAGAACATTCACACATATGCTTAATTCTCTTGCGGGGAGCCTCTGAGCTGTTCCTGGAGTTATTGCTCCAGCAGGGTGCTAGCAGGAGCTGTGACCCCAGAGGCATTGCCTTGTGCAGGGGAGATAGGGCCAAGGGGGGCCCTTATTTTGAGCTGTTATTACAGAGCACCACATTTAGAGTTTTACAGGTCACATTTTTTAACTAGCGTAAGAGCATTAAGCCAGATGTCTTGGACAGATCCTAAACGTGGGTCATCCTTTATAGTCTGGCTCCCTAGGCTCCCTGTGCAATTTTAGTTTGATAGCGTTCATGTCCCATCCGAAACTGCTGTACATTGTCAGCATTGTCCTGCTCCAGAGATGGCTGCATTCTTGGGGAAGTCCTTTTCCATTTGTGTGTCTCTCTTTCCCCTCCCCCCGTGTCTTGTCTATTGAGCTTGTAAGGTGGCTGGAGCCGGGGCTGTCTCTCACTGTGTCCATGCAGCGCCTAGCACAGCTGAGGCCTCTAGGAGCAATAAGAGTAGTTGAAGGGGTTCAGAGCTGGCCAGGGCCGGCGCTATCATTTAGGCAGCCTAGGCAATCGCCTAGGGCTCCAGGATTATTCGGGGGGCGGCATTTTGCCGGGGGGGCAGCAGGCGGCTCCGGTTGACCTGCCGCAGGCATGCCTGCGGAGGGTCCGCTGGTCCACAGCTCTGGTGGAGCTGCCGCAGTCATGCCTGCGGACGGTCGGCTGCTCGCGCGGCTCCGGTGGACTGCCCGCGGCAGCTCCACCAGAGCCACGGACCAACGGAGCCTCCGCAGGAATGACTGTGGCAGCTCCACCGGAGCCGCGGACCAGTGGACCCTCCGCAGGAATGACTGCAGCAGCTCCACCGGAGCCACGGACCAACGGACCCTCCGCAGGAATGACTGCAGCAGCTCCACCGGAGCCACGGACCAGCGCGGGGGGCGGCTAAATGGCCATGTGCTTAGGGCGCAAGAAACCCTAGCGCTGGTCCTGGAACTGGCATATCCATTCTAACCTGCTTCTCAATCACTGATTGCTCTCTGCATGTTTTCCTTTTCCTCTGAAACTAGCCATGTCTGTTCTCAGCCCAGGAGCCTTTCCACTGAGTCCTAGAGGCCACAGCCAGCAGCTAGGCTGTGGGGGTTCCCACTGGGATGAGCAGGGTTGTACTATTGGCAGGGACTCTCCTAGCAGAGGGAAAGGAGAGGACCAACAGGAGTTGAAGCAGAAGGCACCAGCCAGTGAGGCATCACATCGTGGGATTTTAAGGGTTACATATGCTGGGGTGATCAGTGGACTGGGTATGGACAGTGTAACAAGCCAGGCCTTCTCTCTCCCCCATAGGCAGTTTTATCATCCAAACTTACACAAAAAGTTCCTTGGCTCCTCCAGGGCTGCAGTCACCAGGGGATTTTTCCCATTTATCTCTGAGGCTCTCACTTCCTTCCCTCCCAGGAGAATCTGGCAATCCAGCAGCTTCCTAACCCTGGCACCAACTTCCTCCCATCCCCAGGCCCAAGGTGCCCGCCTTTTGGAGTCTCATCGGGGTCAGCTGACTCCATATTAAAGGGCCAGTGTCCCCCTGTAAGAGACTGATTTGCACTTTTGATAATAAAGCTGCCCCCAAGGAAGGGAGTTATTGAAGAAAGAGAGCCTGAAATGGAGGCCTCGGGTTACCTGGGAGAGGAAACTGAGGCAGGTGTGCCAGATATGTCACAGCCTGCCACAGGAAGGCACACCAGTGGTGACACCCTGCTTCTGACCATGAAGCCCAGGGTGGTGGCCAATGATCTGTTATGGTTGGCAGCCTTAGGCTGTGCAGTTACTGGCTTTGTAGTGAGGTGACCCTGCCCACCGCCCAGAAGAGCCTGAGTCTTGGCTGCAGAATGGATGGGGGGAAAGGCCCAGGGCTTTGCCCCTTGAATGTTTTGCACAACTTCCCCCTCCTCTTCTCCTGTCCCCATCTTGTTCCTCTCTCTCACGCCCCACCCCCATTCCCTGCCCTTGGATCTTCCCCAGAAGAGAAAGGAACTTGGCCCTGGTTTCACCCTGCTAGTCTTTGGGAGGAGTTGCTGGTCCCTGCGAGTTCCTGTCTGGAGGAGATGCAGCTGCCAGCACAGCACTCCTGATCTTGGGCCATGCCCTGCATGCGGCCGAGTGCCTGGAGTCTCTGCTGGAGGAGCGTGACAGTCCTGTGCAGCAGAACCTAGGAGGTGGCGTGTTCCTTGGTGCCGGGAATCCCCCAGCTGAGCCCTCACTGGATCTTGAGAAGGGCACTTCCACTGGATGGCTCTGCCACAGGCGGCACCCTGGATGGGCCCAATGCAAGGGGGCCCTGATCTCGGGAACGAAGGCACAGCTGTAGGGATGGGGTCAGGGCCCTGGGTGCAGGGCATGACCCTTCCTGGCTGGTCCGGGGCAGTCAATCTCCAGACCGATGGCACAGCTGTAGGGATGGGGTCAGGGCCCGGGTGCAGGGCATGACCCCCAGATTGTCAGGGCAGTAAAGTCTCCTCTAGGAAAGATAAGACGTGCTGTTCTGGCCCCACTCTAAAGGGCAGCAGGGCCCTGGGCATCCATGGGCCCTGCCTATGCCCAGAGCTGGTGCCTCTGTGCAGAGCTGGTGCCGGCCGTGCCAGGCCTCCCTCATGCCTGCGCTGGCCTCGGGCAGCCAACAGCACGAGCAGCACTGACCCTGCGTCCAGCCACGTCTCTCTCAGTCTCATCCCTTTGTCCAGATCATTTATGAATATGTTGAACAGCCCCAGCTCCAATACAGACCCCTGGGGGACACCACTATTTACCTCTTTCCATTCTTACCACTTATTCCTATCTTGTAACTGGAAGGCTTGGCAATGCTTTCGGGATCGTGTAGGGATCCTTAATTTAATTGACTGACAAGCCTTTTGTTATCTTAATTACCCCGCCTCTGTTTATAAACAAACTCCCAGGCCCAAGGCTGGAAGCTGGGAGCAGCACAGAACTCATCACAGATCACACTCAAGCTGTGTTGCACTTAGGAGCTCCATCCGGGGCTATGGCAAGTGCTGTGAGCAGACCTCAGGTATGAAACGCAGGGGAGGGAGAATAGAGCCCCCCCCAATACCTTCTAAGTGGTGCCCCTGCCCTCAGGGAATCTGTGCCACAGCGGCTGGATGTGCTGGAATCCACTGTCAGCGGGTGGGGGTGGGTGGCAGGCTGCCGGCCCTGAACAATGGTCCCTTTGAGCCTGGAGCCCGAGGGCCAGCACAAAGCGCTCTGTGCCTGCAGAATAGGCCATTCTAGTGCACCCAGGTGCCAGCCAGCTGGGCACAGTGGGCCAGCACATGGTGTGGGGGGCTCTGGATGCTGACCCCCATTCCCATCTTTCCTCCCCACCCTCTAGTCTCCCCCATTACCATCCTATGGGCACTCCATTCTCACCCCTAGGCCCTCTCCCCCTCCTCCACTCCCATCCCATGGGTCCCCCACCCCGGCATCCCCTGGACCAACCCTCTCCCTTCTCCCTCCTCACCGCCTCCCACTAGCCACCCACTTCTTCCCTTTCACCCCCATCTCCCCATGAGCCTCCTTCTCAGTCCCTTCCATCCCACGCCCACCTCCACTCCTCATGGCCCCCCGGCTCCTCCTTCCCCATGGGCCATCCGCCCTCCCTCACTGCTCCCCTTCCCCCGATTCCACTGCCTGTGGCACCAAGGGACCCACTGAGCCACATACACCACCTGTCACTGGATGGTACCACTGAGCCTTGTACACCACCTTGGGCACCACATGGCACCACGGGCCTGTCCCCAGGGCCCGGAGCTGCTCCCCCCACAGGATAGTGGCTGGGGCTCCCATAACCCCTGGTCTGGCCAGGACCCCTGTGGAAAGGGGCCCTGCCATGGGCTAATCCCTTGTTACCAGTTGTTAAGCCACCCCCATGGGCCCTGGGCAGGGCACGTGTCACAGTCTGGGTGCTCTGTGGGTGGAGGGGCTGGGACATGAGCAGGCAGGGCCCTGGGCAGGGACAGGTTCATGGCTCAAACACAGCAAACTGCATCCCCCAGCCCCTCCCAGCCTGCCCTAAGTCAGACAGCACCCACCCCGGGCACTGCCCACCCCCAGTGCACAGGGCGCCACGGTGGGGCAGGGACTCATCATGGCCCATCCTGCCCCACCTAGCTCCTCCGTGGCCTCTACTCCTCCCCCACTCCCATAACCCTCCACAGACTCTATAGAGGGAAGCGTCGGGCAATCTGAACAACAGGTGCCTGTCCTGAAGCGTGAGCTGGGGCCGGTGGCGTCCCCAGCATTGAGGTTGTCAGACACTTCCCACTATAAGATCCTCTTTTCATGTGCTTCTGACTTTGCCATGCTGTAACTGGTCAGGGCAGACCCTCCCCGACCTGGCGTTTACCTCTGGCGGAGTTTGGGGGTTAGGTTTCAAGAGAAGGGGGAAAATATATTGTTTTGCCATGTTAAAAAAACCCTGTACACCCGCTTTATTGAGCTCTAGCGCCCCCGTGCTCTAAAGCAGGGACTGGATATTTGGCCCTGGAATCAGGGATGTGCCTTTTGCTGTTCCCACAAAAATTCACCCAAATATGTCCAAGTTACGGGCTTCGGAATAGCTCAGTTTGCACCTGCCCAGTAGCAACTTGTTAGCATTGGGCTGCCAAACTCTCCAAAGATTCTGTCCTCAGTGAGCATGCTCCAGCCCCTCAGTACCTAGAGCACCCACAGAGCAACTAAGCATGATCCATCCTGGGGCGATGAGGGCTGAGCAGGACAATCCTTGCAGTTGCTGCTCCTGGGTACCATCAGAACTGAGAGCAGGGAGCCTGTTTCTCTGGGCTTTCAATGCCCCCGCTGCTGGCATCTGGACAGCATGGAAAAAATGGTCTGTCTGGGACGCAGAGGGGTGAGGAATGCCCCCACACCCACAATCCTGCGGCCTCCTAGTGAGAGAGGTGGATTATAGATTTGTGGGGCTCTGGGTCAGAGCAAGTGGGGACCTCTCCTCATCCCTTCCGCCTGCAGTCCCCCCTACCCCATTCCCATCCTGTGCTTCTGCCAGGGAGTGGGGTCGGGGTGTGGGGGATTTGCAGAAGCTCTGAGCACTCCCAGGCGTGACTGCAGTCAATGGGAGCTGGGGCTTTGAACATGTCAAGTGCTGCATAATGCCACATACTATGGAAGGTCCTCAGTGTCTCCATTCGGGCAGCCAAAGTTAGTGGGCACTTGGAAACGGTGACCTTAATCTCGCTGAACCTCAGTCCCCTGCATGCATAGTGGGGATAACATCACCCCCACTGCTGGGATGATAACGAATTCACGTTTGGGAAGCTCTCCGACACTATGCTAAGAGCACCATAGGAACGCCCAGGAGGCAATGGCCAGTTCTGCACTGGGTGGACGGGGTAGATGGCACAGCCAGTGCAGGGCCCATGCACTTGACAAGGAAGATAAAAAGAAATATTGAACAGCTGTCCATTCACCAAATGAGGCTGGGTCCTGTGGAAACAATAGCATGTGATCATATCCTTAAAGACTGGAGCAGAATGACTGTGTCGTCTTGGAATGCCGGGGACAGAGGACTGGAAGAAAGCTAATGCTAAGCCAGTATTTTAAAAAGGGCAAATGGGATGTCCCAGGTAATTACAGACCTGTCACCCTGACATCAGTCCGGGGGAAGATAATGGAGTGGCTGATATGGAACTCAATTAATAAAGAATTAAAGGGAGGTAATGGAATTAATGCCATTCCACACGGCTTTATGGAAAATAGATCCTGTCAGACTAACCTGATCTCGTTTTTTGATGAGATGACAAGTTTGGTTGATAAAGGTAATGATGCTGACATAATCTACTTAGACTTCTGTCAGGTATATGACTTGGTACCTCACAACATTTTGATTAAAAGAACTAGAGTGATAGAAAATGAACATGGTCCACATTAAATGGATTAAAAATGGCTAACGAATGGGTCTCAAAATGTCATTGTAAATGGGGGATCAGATCGAATGGGTGTGTTTCCCCTGGGGGTTCTTCAGGGGTCAGTGCTTGACTCTACTCTAACATTTTTATTCGTGACCTGGAAGAAAATGTAAAGTCATCACTGATAAAGTTTCCAGACAACACAACAATTGGGGGAGGAGTAAATAATGAAGAGGACTGGTTACTGATACACAGCAGACTTGGTAAACTGGGCACAAGCAAACAATGTGGCTAAATGGAAATGAAATGGAAATGTGTACACCTTGGAGCGGAGAATGTCGGATGCACTTAGGATGAGGGGCTCTACCCTGGGAAGCAGCAACTCTGAAAAGGATTTGGGGGTTGTGGTGGATAATCAGCTGAACATGAGCTCCCAGTGTGACATTGTGGCCGAAAAGGCTAATGCAATCCTGGAATGCATAAACACGGGAATCTCGAGCAGGCAGTACTGAGTTAATGGGGGAGGGATAGTTCAGTGGTTTGGGGATTGGCCTGCTAAACCCAGGGTTATGAATTCAATCCTTGAGGGGGTTGCTTAGGGACGTTGCGCAATATCAGTACTTGGTCTTACTAGTGAAGGCAGGGGGCTGGACTCAATAACCTTTCAGGGTCCCTTCCAGCTCTAGGAGATAGGTATATCTCTCTATATATAACGGCACTAGGCCCACACCCAGCAGGGGTCCCAGCACCTGAGCCATAGGCTTGTTCCTAGGGTGACCAGATGTCCCAATTTTATAGGGAAAGTCCCAATATTTGGGCTTTTTCTTATATAGGCTCCTATTACCTCCTGCTCCCATCCAGATTTTTCACACTTGCTCTCTGGTCACTCTACCTGCCCCTGCCCCCACTCCGGAGTCACCTCTGCTCGGCCTCTTCCCTCAGAGTGAGAGACCCAAGGAGCTCAATTTAGTTAGCTTAACAAACAGAAGGTTAAGGGATGACCTGATCACAGTCTATAAGTACCTACATGGGGAACAAATATTTCATAAGGAACTCATCAAACTAGCAGAGAAAGGTCTAACATGACCCAATGGCTGGAAGTTGAAACTAGACAAATTCAGACTGGAAATAAGGTGTACATTTTTAATTCTGAGAGTAATTAACCATTGGAACAACTTACCAAGCACCATGGTGGATTCTCCATCACCGACGATTTTTAAATCAAGACTGGATGTTTTTCTCACAGCTTTGCTGCAGGAATGATTTGGGGGCAGTTCTTGGGCCTGTGTTATGCACGACGTCAGACCAGATGATCAAAATCGGCCCTTTTGACATTGGTATTTATAATTAGGGCTCTGTGTTTGCAGGGAGGTTGCAGAAGTCACGGATTCCTTGACTTTCCACTGCCTCCGTGACTTCTGCACCGGCCAGTGTGGCTGACCCCAGGGCTGCCCAAGCAGCTGGTTCTGGGGTCAGCTGTTCAGGTGGCCTGGGGTCAGCCATACCGGCTGCCGCTGGAGCTGGTCCCAGCCTGCCCCCCCGCTCCCCCCAACAGGCCCCCAGAGCACCTCCCCCAGCAGCAGCCCCCTCCAGAGATCTCTCTCAGCAGCAGCCCCCCAGGGTATCCCCCACAGCAGTGACCCCTCCCCAAGATTTAGTCAGGGGTATTTATAGTGTAAGTCCTGGATAGGTCATGGGCCATGAATTTTTGTTCATTGCCCAGAACTTTTATTAAAAATATCAATGACTAAATCGTAGCCTTATTTATAACGCATATGCTTGAGGGCAGAGTTAAGGCCACATGGGCATCGTGAAATTCCAGGGGGCTGTTCACCCCCGCTCCCTCTTTAAGCAGTTGGCAGAGCGCAAAGGGGCCGTTGTGTGGCTGAGAATGAGTCTCACAGTTGAGGGAGAAGGAGCTGGGAACATCTGCCCCATGATGCCAGCAGGAAATGACTGATGCAGACCCCGTTGAGGTAGGGGGTGGAGCTGAGTTTGGGGACCATTGCTGTGCCATGGAAGGACGTATCTTACTATCCTGCCCCCTCTCCTGACCCTGCTCTTTCTCCAGGCCAAGGAGCCTTGGACTGGCTGCAAGGAAAACAGGGAGCAAGGTATGTGACTCGGGGGATGTCAGAAGTGTCTGTATCACAAGGAGCGGCCAGAGGCTGTTGGGAAGTCTGGAAGTGACTGCCCTGGGGGGGAACAGCCCAGCTCATGAGCTTCAGCCCTGCTGCTGGGAGCAGCTGATGATGCAGAAAGGCAGCTGGGTCTAGTGACTGGAACATGGATCTTGAAAGCCCCTCTCATCTGCCCCCTCTGTTAGCGAGCAGGGTGCTGCTAGGACCGGCTTTCAGAAGTGCTGTCCCACGGTGTTCCTTGGAGCAGGTTTCTCCACTGGACTCAGCATTAGATAATGGTGAAGACCACATCTGTAAGTCTGCCCCACCCCACCCCTTCTAGCAGTGCAGATTCACCGGGTGACCTTGGGCAGTCACTTAAAGGTGACCTGCAAAAGAAAAACATCTGTTTGCCTTGCTTTGCATAGAGAAAGCCTGAACCTTTGTTTGTCTGTTAAACATAAGGGTGTGTTTCTACCTTTTTCACACTAGAAATTCAGGTCTTGGCTACTGTGATTTTCTGGGATGACTGGAGAGCTGGGCGGGCTGGGACAGCACAGACACAAAGTGACTGAAAGCTGGTCAATGATGGGGGAAGGTATACATTCATTGCTTCAAACTGTATGTGGTGAGGTGCTACCACTTATATAACTCAAATGCCAGAGACACACTCAGGGGAAAACAGTTCTTGTGAAATCTTCAACTGCCCTCACTCTTCAAATGCCAAACCATCCAGAATCTGTCTCACAGAGTCCTCAGAGGAGATCAGACCTGCCATGACTGGTATTTCTGAGATAAAAAACAAGCAAAGACCTTATAAAAACCATCAGGCCCCTTCATCCATCACAGAAGAGCAAAAGCCAGAGCACAACTCTCTTCCTAGATTTGCAATGGGCCCTTCTGGCCTTGGATCAGATATTCTGACCTCTTGGACGTCACAGGCCAGAGAACTGCCCCCAAATAATTCACAGAATATCAGGGGTGGAAGGAACCTCACGTCATCTAGTCCAACCCCCTCCTCAAAGCAAGACCAATCCCCAGACAGATTTTCACCCCAGTTCCCTAAATGGCCCCCTCAAGGATTGAGCTCACAAGCCTGGATTTAGCAGGCCAATACCCAAGCCACTGAGCTCTCCCTCCCCCCTATAATTATAACTCTAATCAAGTCTCCCCTTAAACTTCTCTTTGTTAAGCTAAATAGACCGAGTTATTTGAGTCTATGGCAGGTTCATTCTCATAGCTCTTCTCTGAGCCACCTCCAATTTATCAACACTCTTCCTGAATCGTGGATATGAAAACTGGACACAAGATTCCTGCAGTGGTTGCCCCAGTGCCAAATAAAATAACCTCTCTACTCCTACCTGAGATTCCTGCATACACATCCAAGGATCAGATTCACTTTTTTGGCCACAGAGTCGCACTGGGAGCTCACGCTCAGCTGATTATGCACCATGACCCACAAATCTTTTTCAGAGTCACTTCTTAGATTCCTAGTTGTCAAGGCCAGAAGGGGCCTTTCTGATCAGTTCCAGCCTGTTCTATGCTGGGCTCACGCAAGGCTCTCTCGCAGCCAGGCCTACAGCTAGCCAAGCCATATCTTTAGAAAAGAGACTGGTTGTGGATGCAGACTCCAGATGATGGCAAAACCCCCATGCACAGGGAATCTGTGGGGGGCAGGAGGGACAGATAATCCAGCTTGCTGTTAAAAATATGCATCTTATTTCCAGTTTCATTTTTTCTAAGAGGGGTCTCCAGTGTCTGGCGCAAGAGCCTTCTCCTCTGCAACCCCCTGCCTCTTGGAGCAGCATTGCTGTACCTCTCCTCCTCAGCTGGGGCACAACCCCTAGGGGGAACACCCCTGGGACAAGATGGTGGTGGCAGGGTGCGTGTGTGTGTTGGGGAAAGAGATATTCCAGGACAAGCTGGGGCAGTGGCTGTGACTCTTCCCAGGCCAGGCTCTTGGGCCCTGTACCCCCGGCAGCCGTTGGCTACGAACCAACCCTCCCTAGCCCATGCAGCAGAGCGAGAGTCCCTCACCCCACTCCCTTGCCTCAGTTTCCCCGCCTTCCCCGCGTGGCTTGTGGCAGGACAGGGAAGGTCTCCCTCTGACACAGCGGGGCTCTGTTCCCTAAATCCCAGGCCGAAGGCCCCCGGTGGAGGAGCGCGCTCCGGGCTGCGGGCGCGGCGGCACAGCTGCGCGTTAATCGCCGGCCGGCCCCTCTGGTGGGGCCGAGCCTGGCTGCTCCCCGCCTCCTCCCGCCTGCGAGAGCCCGCGCCGCACTTCCCGCGGGCTGGCTGCCAGGGCGAGGAGCGGACGTCCGCGGCGCGGCTGCAGCGGGGACCTGGTGAGTGCCGGGGCCGGGGCCGGGGCCGGGGCCGCTCCGGAGCGTAGCTGTGCCCAGCAGGGTCCGCGCCCCCGGGGAGGTGCCTCGGGGTGGGGCAGGTGGACGCGGTGCAGCGGGACCCTGTCCCCCGCCTGCTGCCTTTCGAGCCAGGGACCCTTGCGCGGCCTCTCCCGGGGCCTCCAGCCCGTGCAGGTGTCGGGGACCGGCAGGGCGGCCGCTGCGCTGCCCAGGGCATGTGGGATGCTGCTGCCTGCCCCGCCGGCGGCTGTAAGAGGCGTTCTCAGCCCACGCGGGATTGGCCTGGGCACTAGTGTATCACGTTGTGGTGCCCGGGTGGCACAGCCGCGCCCACCGGAGAGCCGGCTGGGGGCCCTTCTGTCGGGCTGGCTCCCCCCACGCGCACACCGGGGAGCCGGCCGAGGGCCCTTATGTCGGGCTGGCGTCCCCCCCTGCACCCACCAGCAACCGGGCCCCATCTATAAGCCTCTCTCCTTGCCCTCACTCAGATCTCTGAAATGCTGCAGCCAGCGGTTAGCTCCCCCCTCTCGGTGGGGGGGACAGAACTTGGAAATTTGCCCTGTCAGGGGCTTTTGTCTTGGGGGAGAAGTCCAGGATCCTCCCAGGAAGGGCTGTGGCTGCTGTGTCCCAGCCCTGCCCCATGGATAATGCAGAGGTGGGGCTGGGCCGCAGCTCTGGGGGCTTCAGGGTGCAGCATAGGGGGCAAAGGATGAACAGCAGCCTCCCCGTGGGCATCGGGGTTCAAGGAGTGCGGGGCAGGGGGGTTTGGAGCAGTTGACTGTTCAGCGGTGGATGTGGGGGGTTTGCAGGGCCTCTATCCCTTGCTGCTCAGGAGTGTAGTAGTGCCAGGAGAGCGGAGCCTCCCTCCCCAACCCCTTTGTGATGGAGGGGATTCTGGGAAACCCAGAGTGTGAACTTCAGAAACATGCCAAGCCCAGAAACATGCGTCCGTCCAGCCCCCTGGATCACCTGGCGCTGGTCCGGTTCCAGCCTGTGTGTTGGCTGGGAGCTGGCAGCTCAGGCCGGCTGCTGTGCTGCTCAATGGTGAGATCTGAGGTGCTGGCGCTCTGGGCCCTGTCACTGCCTGGGGGTTCTGGAAGTGTGGAAGGCGGTGGACTAGGGCTGTGCTCTGAGGAACGATCCTGGGCATCCCGGGAAGAGAGGTGTTCTCCTCTTCACTTGCAGGAGGCCTGTGAGAGCCCAAGTCCTGAGGAGTAGCCAGCCAGCTCTCTTGGTCTGATGGGGAACAACTAGAACCCCAATGTACCTGTGACTGGAGGTCTGCTTCCCTGCCATCCCCCCTAAGCCCATTTGGTGCTGCTCACAGGCTCCACACCCAGCCTTAGGGCAAGACCCTGGCTTTGAGGTGGACCCAGGGCAGCCTGGAGGCTTGGTGCACTGCTGAGGTGGCAATGGCGTGATTGGCACAGACCGTCATGCTCGGCTGTGGGTTCTGGTCCCCTCTGGGTTGGAGAGGCTGGCGCTCGGCTCTCAGTGCTGTAAATCCGGGGCAGGTTTGCAGGGATTGCCCTGGGAGACTAAGCACCGTCTGTCCCTGCTGTGCCATTTCTGGAACAGGCTGGCTCTGGCCGCGGAGCTCTGGTCGGAGCCTGCCCAGCAGGATCTGCGTTTTGACTGTGTCCATAAGGCCAGGAAATGGGCGGTGAGGGGGGTTTTCTCCCCCGATCAGCTCCATATGCATATTCCGCGTGCCTCCTGACCTCTGACTGCACTAACAGTCCCGACTTTGCCCTGTTGGCCCCACAGAGCGGCCGGGGCTGTGGAAATGGCAGTCAGATGGGACGGCCTGCGGTGGTACCTGTCAGCAGAACTTGGGCGCAGAGCGGTTGCTGCAGCTGGTATTTCCAGAAGGGCTCACTGTGCACCAATGGGCCAGATCTGCAGATGGGTTTGGTGCCCGGGCTGTGAGCCCACCTGGGAACCTGGCACTACTGGCTTGGGGCTGCTGTGTGAATCTGGCTCGGTCTGGCGCAGCCTGTATTGGTGGGGCTGATGGGCGAGGGGCCAGCAGGACTCTCTGAGCCCTGGCGTGTGTGCAGGGCCAGCGGCTGGGAAAAGTTCCGTTGTTTTGCTTGTGAACGGAACCCATTGGACCCGGGGTTGCTGGGAGGCGCTAACCCAGAGCCCCCTTCTGGAGTAGAGCCGGCTGGGCGTAGCAGGGGTGTAGATGAGCCCCCTCCCCTGCCCTCCTGGCTCAGGTCTGCCCTTGGCACAGGGCCCTCCGGCACCTCGGAGCAGTGGAGGATGAAGCGCCTTCCCTTATATGGCTTCCAGCCCTTGCATTTGCTTCCCCCAGCGCTGGGTTTGTGCCTGTAATCGCATGACCCACGCGGGCTCCAGCTCTCATGCCGCTCGCGCATAGACTGGCAGAGCTAGAATCCCAGGCGCAGGGGAGTTGCCGCTGCAGCTGTGGGGATGGCTCCCGCTCCTGTCCCAGACCCCCTGCTCCCTGGCTGGGCTCCGGGAGACAGCTGCTTTCCCAAATGCCGGTCGCCCCTCCCCCACAGCAGGCCAGCCATGGGAAAGCACCTTGGGCGGGCAGCGCCTTGCTCACAGTTTCCTGTGCAGAACGTGTGATGGGTCAGCGGGAGAGGCTCCTTCCTGTAGGCCAGAGAGCTGAGGGCTGGGCCTGCTCCCGTTTGGCTCTGCTCCCTGCCTGCCCTGGGCCTGCTTCCCCACCCAATGTCCCAGCCTGGCTACTCCCAGGTGTTTGTGCTTGCAGCCTGGGAATGGATCCTAGGGCGGATCCCAGCACCTGTAGCCAACAGGCAGCCTCTGCGCCCACCAGCGCGCCCTCCCCTGGGCGGGTTGCCGTACTGGGGAAGCACCGCTCCTGACGAAGGCCAGATTGGGCCCTGGCTCTGAAGCCCGTGGGGCTGGCAGGGGCTAGGGCTGTCTGGTCCCGTGGTGCCTGGGCACATCGTCTCATTCCCCAGCTGTGGGCCTCTCCTCTGCCTCTGGCTGAGCAGTGACAAATCAGTCCCCGGCCAGCTCCGCAGCTGGGAGACGCACACGCAGGCTCAGCCCCTCGCAGAGACAGCAGGCTGCCCATGAGCTCATCCCGCTGCATGAAAATACCAGCTGTCCCCTCTGTGGGAGCAGCCCCTCCACTGCAGAGCTAGTCACTGGGGTTAACCCACTGCCGCCCTCCTACATGCTCCCCCTTGGGTCTTGCTGAACCCCAGAGCTGTGGGCTCCCCCTGGCCACTATGCCCCACCTTAGCACCCCTCCCCCTTTAGCTGAGCCGGCTTGCTGCTGTGTGTTGAATGGGGCATGTGTTGATGGGATTCTTTCCAAGTCCAGAACGTCCCTGTGTTCAGGGTGCTTGTGTTTGGGTCATTCAGGGGGTCAGGGGTTCTGGTGTCAGCAGTAGTAGACTCTCCCTGGCTGGTGTCTGGTAGGGTTTATTTATTGGTGATATGCATTGGAGCCTGCAGGGCCTAGTGAGCTAGGCTCCGTGTCTGAGCTGGGTTCTGTTCCCGGCCCTGCTGCTGGCCCTCAGGGTGACCTTGGGCAGCCATTTCCCCTCCCGCCCTCTGTCTGTCTAGCTGTTCAGGGCAGGGACTGTTACTGTGTGTCTGTGCAGCGCCTGGCACAATGGGGCTCTGATCTCAGCTGAGGTCAGGGAGTTTCTCACTGCAGTGCCTGGCACAACAGGGCCCTGATTTCAGCTGAGGTTTCTAAGTGTCAACGCATGTAACTACTACTAATTATGACTGTAAGATTATTGACTGAAATTTCGCAGGACTGTGGGGAGTTGGGTGCCCAGCTCAATGGGTGATGAAAAGGATCTGGATCTGGGTGCTTGATTCCCTGAGGCCCCTGTGCCCAGCCTGCCTGTGGCTCCCCCATTAGACCCAAGGTGCCAAAAGGCAGGGGCCAGGTGCTGCGATATGTGATGTGCAGATGAAGGGACTAGTGTTGCTGAGCTGGCGCCAGAGTGCTGCGTGTTGGGGCTTGGAGCTGGGTATTGTGGGAGGGGCAAGTGCTGCCTTTAACTGGGCTTAGCTCAAAGTGCAGGAGTTTTGGTGTCTGACTGTGTAATATCAGAGCGTGTCCCTTTAAGTTCTTCAGCAGGTGCCAGGTTTCTCTGGTAATGTTTTCTCATGGAGAGCACAGGAAGTGGGAGAGGCAGGGCTGAGGGCTGTGCTGTTGGTGCTGCCAGGCAAAGGGCTGCAGAGCCACGGCTGGCTTCCCTCTTGCACCACTGCCTCATACACCCTCGCTTTGCTTCCCTGTCACTGGTCCTCAGCTTCCTGCTCCAGCCACGTGCCCAGTGCCAGGGCGAGTGTGCCTCGGCAGGATGCTGGGCATAGGTCTTCGCCTGGGACAGAGGGCTGCTAGCTGTGCTCCGCCTCCTGTGTGGGGTCCTGGATCTCAGCCTGGTCTCTTTGGCTGCCCCATGTTCTGAGGGTCTGGGCTGCCAGGGCCGGACCTGCGGGAAACGCACAACCCAGGATCAATGTGAGCCCTGCACCAGGCCCGGCTGTGATTGGAAAGCCGACATGAGCTGCGGGGTGCTGTTGGGGAGGGCTGGGTTCCAGAGGGTTCACAGGGAGCTGGGTGGCCAATCCCCCCCCCCCCCCCCGCCTTTCTGCCCAGACTCCAGCCCTAAGATGGGCTCAAGCTGCCCAATCCCAGCAGGGCTCTCCTGCCCCTGCAGAGGGACCCAGCAGCGATGGGCCCACAGGGCTGTTCCCAGGGTGACTGGGGGGGTCTTGCAGCTGAGAGCTGGCAGAGCCTCCTTGCTACCTTGGCGTTCCCCTGGTACCGGGCAGGTGAAGAGACTTGCCCCAGGTTGGTGGCAGGGCTGGGAATTGAACTCGGGCATCCTGCATGCCAGTCCACTACCCCAGTCTCCCTACTTAATAAACCCCCTGGGCTGGTGGGGTGGCTTCTGCTCTCTGTCCCACGGTGACAGCCTGAAGGAGGTGTGGGCGGGCAGCTGTGTTCACTGAATATATGGAATGCGCCAGGCCTAGCTGCATCTGCGCACTGCTGGGTTCTACAACACAGAGCCCAGTGAGTGCTGCTAGTGGGCTCCCAAAGTAAAGGGGTACTGCCCAGTTCCTCTTCACTCCCAGCAGTCTGGGAGCAGAACGTAGTGAAATCTCATTCCATGGGCGAGTTAGTGCTAGAAAGGAGAGAGAGGAGTCAACTGAGTCAAAAAAAATCTACAGAACCGTGGTTTCAATGGCACTATCCGTGGCATGGTGGGGGGGGGGACTTGCTCCCCCCTCACACTTGGCTCACAGCTCCTCTGGTTGGTGGAAATGTTGCTGATCCAGTGTCGTCAAAAATGGGTCAAGCTGGGGATCGTTCGAAACCCCTTTCTCTCGCGAACATGTGGTACCAAACCTGACAAATCCAGGACAATGATGTTGATCTACAGTCGAGAGAAGGGTTAATAATCAATGTTGTTTTTAATTATACTTGAACTCAGGAGTGCCTTGATGGTACATAAAAAAGGCATTGATCTTTGGTCATTCTAGGGGAGTTAGCCTTGCCATAGACTCATAGGAGTGGAAGAGACCTCAAGAGGTCATCTAGTCCAGTCCCCTGCACTCAAAGCAGGACTATGTATAGACATGTAGGACTGCAAACATTTATTCTCCAATGTCCTCATCAGTGTCGTCTCCGTCCAGCACCCTGCTGCTAGACACATTGTCACGCTGATCCTCGTCCGTGACACACTCGCACGGCTCCATATGGGGCAGGCTGCTGGCCAAACGTCTGCCGGGTGGTATGCATCTGGTCTTTGCACCTGATATTTGGTTGGCTGAGGGACTGATTTGGTAGCACACATAAGTGGTGTGATCAATCCATCCTCCAAAACCCGTCCGTGCCCGATAGGGGAGGGTAGTTTTGGATGTGCTTGGCCATCCTGGAGTCATTCCACTGCTTGATCATTGCCCTCTTGATAAATAAATACACCCTCTATTGTTGGTGATTTTTCTCTGCTTCTTGATAAACATCCATCAATAGCTCTGTAAGCGCCGTAATGTTGGTCTTCAAATGATAAAGTTGGCATACGAACCTCCCTCGTGCACTTATGATTTCATCAGTGTTTCTCAGCCATTCTGAACACCTCCAGATCAAGGAGAGAGTCTTTGGAGGCTGAATCAAATGCCTTCCAGGAAGATAATTTGGTCTTTCCAGGCAGCCTTCCAGTAATGTCACATCCTGGAAGGGTGTGGAACCCTGGCTGTGGGTGGTATTAATGGTCCGAGTGATAGGGGTGTATCTCTGAGAGAGATCCAGTGATTCTGTTCCCCAGTAACAGGCACAAAATCAGCATCTTGCAGATGTTTTGAGTAGCATCTCTCTGAGAGCACTGTAACATCTGTGTCCTGTGCAAAAATTGGGAGTTTAGTAGGACCTTTCTTCGTGGCATGGATGACAGGCAAGGTGTTTGAGCGTCCGTTGTCTCATGAGAACTACTGCCTCTGAGTAGTGCAAGAGCGCAGCGTTATTGCACCAGGCAATGGCAAAATTCTTCCAGCAGCTCTTTGTATGCTATAGCATTTTCCCTGCAAGGTGTGCAGTTAACTCATCCTTCGTGCTGGTACAGCACAGTAGCTTTCGCATTGTGACGTTGGAGATGTTTGTGGAGTCAGTGATTTTTGTATGGGACAGGTGCAGTGCCATGGAGTTTCTTCTTTCTCGTAATATTTCTAATTGATTCCTCTGCGTATGTGTCGAACATGAGGTGGACTTTGTCATAGGTCCAGTATTTTCCTGGTAGCCTCCTAATGAAGTGTACCTCTGCCATGCCATCTGCGATTGCTGCGCTGGAAGTCCTCTGCTGGCACAAGGTACAAGATGTGTGTGTTTGCTTTTTGCCTGGCACATATGCTTTGTTCCATCATATTCAAACATTAATCATGGTACCATGGAGAACTCGTACTTTCCAAAGTCTCACGTAGATCAACTTCATGCCGAGATCCAGACGTGACCAGGAGATGAACAAACAGCAACCTCTCTACAGTTCCTGCTACCTTCATTCTGACTTCTTTCTTTGAATTCAAGCACTGCTTTAGGCTTCTTGATTGGAGCCTGTAGATTGACACAGCCTTGGATAATTCTTTGGGTTTTGAAAGCTTCATACAAGTTGTGACCCAAAGTATCCGCTCTGGCATCTGTAGCTACCTCATGGCTGAAGCCTGCTTTCATTGTGATATTCGTGCACTTCAGTCTGTCAGACTCAAATAGGTTGGCAGGGCATGTAAGTTCATCTTGTAGCTTTAAAATTACCCCTTGTGGCATCTAATAATCTAGCTGGCGCTTGGCTACTTGTGGGGAAGCTATTCCAGCAGTTCTTAACGTTTTGTTCCAAATTCGATGGAGTTCTAGGATTGTCAGGAAAAACTGGGAAAGATCATTTGGCTGCTGCGTTATGCCCACTGACCTCATAGTGATTTCCATTGCTCTGTTTTCATATTCTAGGGCTTTATCTGAACTAAGTTCCCGGAAGGGATCTGGTGACCTTTTACAGCCCAATTTCCCTTGCTGGAATTCCTCCCCTATGTCACAGTCAGACTTTTGTATACCTCTTACCTCAGCAAGGAACCACGCGATCATCGCAGAATAGTTGGTTACACCTAAAGCAAAAAAGGGTTTCACACAGTCTTCCAGTGCTTTGAGGTGCAAATTGCGATGAGCAGTCCTGACAGGTTGAATAAAGCGCAGCAAAGAATCAACCCTCTTCGCGTGTTGCGACGCGATCCTGAAAGTTGGCTTTGTCATTGATTTGGCCTCCTGGAATTGCTTGATCCATTCTGTGCTGTGGCAGCTTTCCGTTGTGTGCAATAGGTCATTGAGAGCCAAACGCACCCTGGATGTGGGGAACTGGTCTTGCAAGTCCTGTTCCCTTTGGAGAGTGACTTCAAACACATCAGATTGTCTTCTCTGGAAAGCAATCTAGGTAGCATTTTTGAAGGGCAGCGGGTGTTCAGGTGCATGCTTCTATAGCACGTCACAACTTTGTCCCTGCAAGAATATGGTTTGCAGTACTGTCACTGTACCGAATCCCCCAGATCTCAGGGCTACCAGTGTCACTGTGATTGATATGTGCGGTTTGCCAGGACATAGAATCCACTGTCAGTGAAAACCATCGGGGGCATTAGTAGCTGTTGGACAGGCCTGTAAAGACCCATGTCTAGTGTCACGCCACGTTTTAATGCAGTTCCACAGATATATTCGTTCCCGCATTCCAGCTGCATAGGAAACATGCGCTTCTTATAGCATGTAAGGTGCCGCTGAGCGTTGTGTTTAACCAGGTCCCTTCATGGTGGTATTCTCTGAGTTGAGTGACTAGTCAGTGTTCTTCCTTTCCCCATTGGTAACTAAAAGTGATCAAGACCAAAGTAAAACCAAGGATTTTGTAATACATTATCTTGGGACTGTAATTAATTCATGGTCTGGAACTGGGCGTACCATTTGTGGATGGAGTCCAGTAATTTTTGTCTGGATGCTGAGCTCTTAACCAGCGCCTCATTACAACTCTTTCAGCATAATAAACAAAGGTGGATAATCAATATCACTGCTTCGCCATCACTGGCAAAAAAGAAGCCATTCAACTTGAAGCTTAGGGTGACCAGATGTCCCGATTTTATAGGGACAGTCCTGATTTTTGGGTCTTTTCCTTATATAGGCTCCTATTACCCCTGTCCTGATTTTTCACATTTGCTGTCTGGTCACCCTATTGAAGCCACCCCTCCACTACTCTGTAATGGTAAAAAAAAAAATTAACTGGGTCTCGTGTTCTATGCATTACCTGATCATGCAGGACTGTCGGTCAGGGACCACCATGTACCTTCAGGAGGGCTGCGGGTTTGAAGGGCCAGTGCTAAAGAGTAATTTAAAAAAATCTTGATTTTTTTTTTTTTTAAAACCTTTCCTGGAATCCAGAGCTGCATCATTGTTCTAGGCTTGTCAGGTTTCGTACCATTGGGGGTCATAGGAGAAAGGGCTTTTGAATGATCCCCAACTTGACCCATTTCCGATGACATTGTGTCATCAAAATTTCCACCAACCAGAGGACCTGGAGCTGCAAGAGGGGACAGCGAGTCACCTCGCTGCCCCCTGCCGTGCCACAGAGGGTGACACCATTGAAATGATTATTCTGTAGGTTTTTTTTTAAAATTAAATCCGATAACGCCTCTCTTACCTTTCTATCATGAACTTGCCCGTGGAATTACGCATGCCTCTGCCTAAGGGGCATTCCCCTGGGTGTGGTGGGTGGAAGCAGAGATCTGTGGCTGTATTGCCCAGCATCTGTCCTTGGGTCTGTCTGAGGCCTGGGCTGGGGAGAGCTGTCTTGGAATGGGGCAGGGGTGGCTCTATGGGGTGTATTTGGATATTAGGAAAAACTTTTTTACTAGGAAGGTGGTGAAGTGCTGGAATGGGTTACCTAGGGAGGTGGTGGAATCTCGTTCCTTAGAGGTTTTTAAGGTCAGGCTTGACAAAGCCCTGGCTGGGATGATTTAGTTGGGGGTTGGTCCTGCTTTGAGCAGGGGGTTGGAGACTAGATGACCTCCTGAGGTCCCTTCCAACCCTGATTTTCTATGATTCTATTCCCCTGGCTCCCTGCTTTGAAGGAGAGGCCAGTCTGTGCATCTGTTTCTGCCATTCTTTCCAGGCTGGGCTGCGTTTCGAAGTGGTGCCTCCTGGGTTTAAAGTTAGATCTAATCTGGTGGTTGAGGAGGTTGCAGGGAGCAAATCTGCCGCGTGCCTGCTGGGAGGGCGGGGGAGGGGGTTAGAGTAAGAGGATAAAGGCTCTCACTGCCCCGCTGACAGGGAGGGGCGCTCAGGGATGGCAGCAGGGACAGCGCCAGTGGGGCTGCACGTAGCCGAGGAGGCACGGCTCCTCCAGCGAGTCATCGTTGGCTGTGGCGACATTCCCCCTGGCAGTACCATAATCCCAGGCCATTGTGCTGAGCAGATTAGTGCATCCTGGAAGGACAGCGGGGCTGGGGTGGACCTAGCACTTCGTGGGTGGCATTTAGAGGCAAGCCGCAAAGACTGCTAAAGCACAAATCCCCCCAAATGCGAACAGCCCCAGCCCCACTGTGCCGGGTCAGGTGTCAGTAATGGTAATACCTCGTGCTGTTCAGCCATTGATCTCAAAACACTTCACAGAGCAGATCATCAGTGGTTTGAGCATTGGCCTGCTAAACCCAGGGTTATGAGTTCAATCCTTGAGAGGGCCATTTGGGGATTGGTCCTGCTTTGGAGCAGGGGGTTGGACTAGATGATCTCCTGAGGTCCCTTCCAACTCTAATAATCTATGATTCTATGATGAGTATCTTTATCCCCATTTTACAGATGGGGAAACTGAGGGGAGCAGGGACTTGCCAAGGGTCACCCAGCAGGTTGGTGGCAGAGTCAGGAATATAACCCAAGTCTCCCGAGGCCTAGTCCAGAGCTCTAGCCACTGAGCTGCAGGGAGATGCTTTGAATTCTGGTTCCAGCTCTGGTTTGCCTATCCCCTTCCCTCTGCCGCATCCTCTCTGCAAACCCTGGGGTTGTTGCCTGCGACTCATCAGGCAGCGTTAGACGCAGGGCTCGGATTTAAGGCGGGGAGACTGGACAGGTGCATGTCAAAGGCATTGGCTTTGTTAGGAGAGATCCACAGTGTCTATTAAGTGCAGGAGCGATCGGGGTCTGAAGCTGGATTCCAACATGCTACCTCTCCGAGGAGCGTATCCCGGCACTCCCACTCAGGGGGGTTCAACCAGCTCCCCCATATCCAGGTGTTTGGTTCAGGGGCAGAGTCAAGTTGGGAGTGGAAGCGGGGCCAGCTGGGGCAGGATCGGTTTGGGCTCTGTCCCAGGGGAAGTGGAATTAGCAGGAGGCTGCTGGCACAAATGTGGAGGCTCACAGGGTGGGTCGGAGGGTGAGTGGCAGCATCGGCAGCTGCAGAGATTGGGCCAGAGTCGGCCTCTGCCCTGTGTTTATGGTCTCTCGCTCCGGCCCTGTCACTAGAGCCTCTCGGAAGCTTTTCCAGGTGCTGCCCTGCTGAGGGGAGCAATGGTGAAAGCACTCATGGCGCGAAAGTACCCCGTGCCCGCTCCCCACTTGGAGCAGTGTGACGTCCTGTGCCTTGCGCCTGCCAATTCCCCCAGCATTGCTGCCTCCTCTGGGCCACGTAGCCCAGGTCCAGAGGCGAAGGGCCCTTCTACCCCTGCCTTGGCTGGGAAGAGTGGTACAACCCCGACCACTGCCAGCATCCCTAGCTCTTAATAGAGAGGGACCCTCGTGGCTGTGCCCTGTGCCAGTCTTCCCCCTCTCCCAATGGCCCGCAGTGAGATCTCACTGGACCACCAAACGCCAGCTGGCGCCTGTGGGCATCCCCCTACAGGCAGAGACTCTGGCAGATAGAGACTTTCCGGATCATGCTCCGCGTGGTGATGGGCTGGCACGGGGAGAAGAATCTGGGTGCTTGGGGGCCAGTGGCTTCAGCTACTGCTCGAGAGGGGAAACCTCTGTTTGTGACGGCCAGAGGAGTGACTGAAATAGCTGAGGGCTGGCAGCGGGAGAGGGTAGTCCAGAGTTCAGTAGAGATTTGGCTAACAGATCAGGAAAGGGATATTGGACCTCCCGCTTCGGGGCTTTAGCGGATCGGATCGCTGGCTGTGAGACCAGACTGAGAGCTGTGTGGGGAGCAGATTATCCCGCAGTGACCACTGCGCAGGTCCCACGCCTCCCTGCTGCTGCTGGGACGCTGGGCTGAATGGTCCTTGGCCCGGTCTGGCGATTCCCCTGTTCCCAGCTGTCTCCATTTTGGGGTGTCCAAAGACCCTTTACATGGACCTGATTTTTTTTGAGGGGTGGGTGCTCAGCCCAGTCTGAGAATTGGCCCCCCGGAATCCCTGGCCTGCACTCCCTGCTGTGCCAATCAGTGAGCAATGCAGAGAATGTGAGGCGCCAGCAGAACTTCCTTCTGAATAACACTTTTATCAGCCTCTTCTCCAGGAGGCGTGTGCTGCTCTTTAGCTTCAAAGCCTCCTCCTAGCCACTCGCATGCTGGCTGTGTTAACCACTTCCCTGCACCGGGGCTGGGACCCGTGGCTGGGACCCAGGCGGGCTGTGTGTGCTAAGCAAGGTCAAGTTGGCATGCAGCTTGGATGGGTGACCTCCCAGTGTTCTGCAGGCATTGTCCATAGGGGCCATTCCTCCTACTGGACCAGTGGCTTAGCATGATGGGAGGCAGTGGGGTGGAATGGATGGGTGGGAAGCCACAACTTGGCTCTGCCAGTGACCTTGGGCAAGTCCTTTGGTCTCCCCGTGCCTCGGTTTCCCCCTTCTACCCTTTGTCTGTTTAGCTCTTCACCCAGCTCTGGGCTGAGGTGGGTACGTGCTGTGATGTCTGGAGGTGCTCTGCTGCAGGTGAGCTGTAAATATGTTCATTAAAGATCCCACATCACTTCTCACAAGTACAGGGCGCAGGCTTCAGTGTCCCACGTGATTACATTCCACCAGCCTGAGTTCTGAGCCCATTGGTGGTGGGTTCACACAGTTTGTCTTTGTTCTTTATAAGCAGCACCTAGTTGCTATGGCTGGAGATGCTAAATAATTTTCCAAGCCATTCCCATTGGAGCATCCTCTGCTCCTTTACTGTAGCGTTGCTCTGTGTTAAGCAGCTGCCACGTTCCACCCCAGAAGTGGCCGCATGTCAGTGACAGAGACAGTACTCCTCACGTGCAGCTTGTCTGCCAGGTGGCTCTATTTGCAAAGCATATGGAATGATAGAGCCGTGCACCTGGGGGCGTTTTATGTTGGGGGCTGCATCTCTGAAGGTACGTTTTGCCACAGAGGTAGCGGGAGGCCGCCTAGCTGGAGTGAGAGCGGCCGCACTGCGCAGTAACAGTGGGCCCCCCTGAGCCATCAAGTTAGAGTCCTATCAAATGTAAGTGTAGACAAGCCCTGACACTCGTGTTGGGCGGTAGGCTCTCTGGGGTTGTATCTGTGACTCTTTGTGCTGCAGGAAGCTGAGCCGCTCTGTGCATTCTTTCTCAGTGAATTGTCCTTTCCAGGCACGTGTGGAGGAATTGGGGGATAGCTTTGGAGGACTAGCCTGGGTTGCAGTGTGGTCATGTTAGCAGCACATGCGCTGTATTCTTGAGTGTTCCCTCATGCCTGAGAGGGACCAGCCAGCGTGGGGTAACAGTACCAGGCCTGGAGGGAGGCGGGGGTTAGTGTGTGGACAGGACTCGAGCTAAGGGCAGCGCTCGTGTGAACTCTGCAGGGACGACAAGCCCCAGGACCGATCTTCTCAGAGGCTTCTTCCTTCCCCTGGTGGCTCCTTTGCTTGACCACATGAGTGAGAAGCGATATTAGTGACCTGGTGGTGGGTTATCCAATGCAGAGGTACTCTCCTCCCCCGCTCTTGAATCCCCACTTCTCTGCTGTTTTTAGGCAGCTCCCTGAGTCCCCAGCTGAGATCAGGGCCCTGTCACTGCATGGACACCACCTCTGCTCCCAAGAGTTCTCAGTGCTGCTAGACTAAGGGTGGGAGGGGAAACTGAGGCACGGAGAGGGGCCGGGACGTGTCCAAGGCTACCTGGCAGAATGTCAGGAACAGAACCCAGGTGTCCTGGGGCAGTGACCGAACTGCTGGTCCAGGCTGCCACCTGTGACCAGGCTGAGCACTCATGCCGTGGGCCTTTGCTGCTGTGCTTTGTGCCAGGGTCATTGTGGGGAAGCTGCTTCTCCTTCGGGCTCTCTGGAACAGATGAGGTTAAACAGGTTGTTTCCAGTCGGGATCCCTGGTGCTGGGAAATCCCCTCCCTTGCCCGGCAAAGCGGCTTAGGTGTCTCTGCTGGGCAATGATTAATGCCAGGCGGATGCTCCGGCCGGATGGCTCCCTTGGCCGAGGGCCCAGCTGGACTAGGGGCTGCTCCCACTGGAGCCAAGGCCACAGCCATGGGCAGGTTCCCACGTGGCCGCTTTGTGACCACTTGCCCTTAGGGAGCGGGAGGAGCATTCCCCAGCCCCAGCCGGTCTGACTGGTTCATTTGCCCCAGGGATATCCTTCCCCACCGGAGAACTCTGCAGGCTCCAATACCTAGGGCCCACGCCCCCCATCCAGGCTCTGACCTCTCACACGTGCCATCCCCCCACCAGGCTGCAGGGGCTCTGCTTATCGGCCTCTGGCATGGGCACTTGTTGTCCTTCCTGGTTGGCACCTGGAGCTCCCTGGCTATGTCCGTATGGAGCCCTGCCATGCATGTGAAGGGATGAGTCTAGCTATGGTCTCCAGGTCCCTAGGAGGGGAGATGATTTCTTCTAGCCGGGTTTTCCTCTAGCAGCCTGGGGCTGGGAGCTGAAGTGACAAATCCAGACCAGAGATAAGGGGCTCATGTTTAACAGGGAGGGAATTAGCTATCAGAACAGCTGACCCAGGCATAGGAGAGTCTCCAGCACTTGGCGCCTGTAAATCCAGGTGGGATTGTCTCTCGACAGCTCTGCTCTGGCTCAGCCCGGAGTTCTGTGCTGGCCGCAGGGATCGCAGGGGGATGCTGGCTGGTACTACGGCAGGGCAGGCTGGATGGTCAGATGGAGCCTGCTGGTTTACAAAGGCTGAGATTCTCCCCTCTAGCTTAGAGCTGCTGAAAAGTGTAGCCGGTTTTTTTTACTGCCCCTTTGAGAGGATTTCCCCTCCCCCAGTATCCCCAGCCTCGGGCATTCAGAAACCAGGAGCCTGGCTTTAAAATCAGGAGATCCTTAGAAATGGGAGGTTCTTGTTCTGCTGAGTGGAGCCTTTCAGGGTAACATTTTCAAACAGAAATCCAAGGTTCTCACAGCCTCCCCTGACTCCGGGAGCTGGAGATTTAAGGAAGGCACCATGGAGGTGCCACCACATAGTGCCAGGCTTGGGATACAATCATGGGAGCTGGCAGACTCCCAAATGTTGCTGTTCCACAGTGTGACTATGACACTGTAGTCGTGACACCCCATTTCCTGGAGAGGGGGCCCCCTCGGAGCCGAGAAGGGCTTCTGTTTGCTTGGGAAAGCTTTGCCAAATGTCACCCCTGCCTCTGTCCCTGGCAGTGCACCAGCGGCTGGGGCACATGGGAAGCCCTCCAGCTGTGTTCTGCTGTGGGTGACCCTGTTGTAGCTGTGCCCGCCCCAACTTCCAAAGAGTCACCAGGGCTCTGGCCTGGCACAGCTCACCTTGAAGAGTCCCCTCTGCGCAACAGCTCCGAGTTCTTGGTCCATTTGAGGGTGGAGGGGCTGCGTGCCGGGAACCCCTGCTGTAGTGTGCACTCACTGCCTGCAACGAGCGTGCTGTGCGCTGGGTCCTCGGGGTGTGTGTGTGGGCTGCAGGCCTCCTTGCTTTGCACAGGAGGAGCGGAGCTAGGGACCCCCTGGCTGGGTGAGCAGCCTGGCTGGCACATGTGGTGGCCCTGAGGGTTGCGAGTGTGGGCTGCATCCGGCACGACACGTGGGAGCAGGCCCCATCTTGGCTAGTTCTGCAGGTGTGACTGTAATACTGTTCTGGAGCTGCTGGGCTATTCCAGAGCATGGCCTGAGAGTGACCCCCGCCCCCCGGAAGTTAATGTGCTCGGCATAAGCCACTCGGATCCTGAAATGGGTCAGAAACAGGCCCCCAGATCCCAAACCTCCAACTTTCTCCCTATATGCTTGCAGGGTCAGTGCAGCCCTTCCTGCTCCTGGAGGGGTCAATGGGTGTCCGGTGCCACTTTGTGGTCTGCGTGCAGGTGGGCAAAGCTAGTGGGCTCTGGCTCAGGCCCAGCCCCCACTGTGCACGGCTGGTGGCCCTAGTGGGTGAGTTCCCCTGTGGGTGTGGCGTGGACGTGCGCTCCTTCCTGTGGAGGAGCGGCTCCAGGTGAGGTCTGACGACAGCCGCCTCCGCACCCTGCCCCACTCACTCTCAGGTCGCTCCCAGGAAGGCAGCGTGGGCTCCCCCCCGCTGGTTCCTTGGCCCAACCCCATATGCTGGGACGGAGCATGTTCATCTGGGAGGAAAAGATCAGCCTGCCCTGGCTGCCTGCCTGCATCTCCAAGCTCTGGGGTAAGGGAGGGGAGACTGAGACCCTGTATCTGGACCTGGGGCTGAGCCCTGAGGGTGCGGCCCTCGGGGAGGGAAGCCGTGGGGGAGATAGCAGGCACAGCAGTGGGTCGTCACTGGCTGCCAAAGGGAACCTGAATGTTGCAGGCCTGCAGCCACATGCCTGCCTGTCTGCCCTGCCCTTCCGAGCGGTTGGGAGGTGGGGGGGAGGGAAGGGAGGATGTGATCCTGGTTACACATGCTGCAAAGAATGCAGAGCCCTGCTGCTGGGTGGAGGGATGGAATGGCTAAGTGCTTGGGGGGCGGCAGGGGGGAGGTGGGGGGGGGGGTGGCTGGGCAGAGTCCCGCCACCTGGGCCTGAGAGCAGCAAGTCCTCTTCAGCCAGGCTGCAATTTTAGATCGACCACATGGGTCTTCCTGACCTTCAGATTAGAGGGTGATTGGGGGGACGACCCTCCTCCTCTTCCCACCTCAGGACTTGGTGCGGGACCCCTGGCTGGTCTGTTCTAGTGCTGTAGGCTTGATGCTGTGGTGATGGGCTGGAAGGCGTTTCCGGTGCTGAGCCCCAGTTCTCACAGGCGTCTAATCCTTCAGGCGGGTGTTTCTCAGCCTGCAGGCAGCTTGGTGGTCTTCTGGGGCAGCTGGGTAATTGTCTGTCCAGCTGGCATGCACACCTAGCAGACGCCATCTCTGTGTGCCTCTGAGAGCACCTGTATGTGAGACTGTCTGTGAGAACGCCTGTGGGACTGTGTGTGATTGTGTGTGTGTGAGAGCACCTCTAGCAGTGTGAGACTCTGCGAGTGCCTGTGACTGTCTGTGTGCAGCCCTGTGTGACTGTGAGACTCTGCCTCCGCATGTGTCTGTGTGTGAGTGCGCCTGAGGGGCTGTGTGAGCGCAGGTGGGGCTGTGGGGGACTCTGCATGGGGCTGTGAGCATGCACGTGGGGCTGTGGGGGACGCTGCATGTGTCTCGGGGAGGGAAAAGCCTTTTTGCAGTGTCAGAAATTGCTGGGATTCTTTGCTGCTTGCACGTGGGAAATGATTTGTTGTTTTCAGGCTGGCAGCACTGTTGGAGATCTCTTGGCCTGGTCTACATAGCCCAGGCTGGGGGATCTCTTGGCCTGGTCTATGCAGCCCAGGCTGGGGGATCTGGCCCAGTGAGGACGGACCTGCCCACCGGTGCAGCTGCCCTCTGCCCCTGCTTGCTCCAAGGGCGCTTCCTGGGAGGAAGGGTGGATGGTGGCATGGTTGTCACTCTGTGGCTGTGTGTAGAAGTTGGCTGGCCTTGCGGCTAAGTCCTGGGACTTGGAAGGTCTGTGTCCTGCTCCGCCCCTGGCCCCGTTCATGACCTTGGTGTCACTTAGACCAGAGGTTTTACACTGATCTGGGTACCCCAAGTTTTCTGACGGGTGGCGCTGGGGACCCCACTTTCGAGGAGTGTTGGGCACCCTCCTGCTGGAGTCACTAGGCGCGACAGGGGCTCTGCATTTCCGATGTCCAGCCCCAGATGTCACTAGAACTGCTCAGCCTGAATCTCTGTATCACATTCCGTGTGTGGAAAATGGGGATCACTCCCCCGTGAGCCTATCTGCCTCCCGCTGGCAGCCCGGCAGAGCCAGCTCAGCTGGTGGAGGGTGGATTCCAGTCCTGCTAGCACACTGCCCGTGGAATTCCCACCCTGGGTTCCCTGTTCACCCCTCTCTGCAGTCGGTGAGGTACACAGGGATTGTTCAGGCTGCAGAGGGGTCACCGAGGGCAGATCTGATCTGCAGACCCTTCCTTGGAGGTATATAAACCATGTGGGCCAGAGGATGTTTTGGTTGCAATTTTCCATGCCCTGAAGCCAGGCAGTGCTGCCCCCTCCTTCCCGCCCCCCAGTTGCGAGCGGGGATCTGAGCCTTGCTTGGCCAGCCCCATGGCAGGTAGTTTCCCAGTTGGAGCTGCCTTCCCTATCGAGGGAGCGTTGAGTCCCATGGCCCCGTCATGTGGAATTCAAGCACCGCCCGCCTGTGGCAGTGAGATGTCCTAGTATCTCCCTGTGTCCCCCAACAGGCTGGGAGCCATGGTGCCAGGGACTGTGGTGCCAGCCCCTCTCCTCTAGGGTCTGGCCAGTCTCTCAGGCAGGAAGAAGGGGGCAGTGGATGGCAGCAGGGTCCAGGTATCCTCATAGACTGTTGCTTTCTAACCCAGAAAACTCCCTACCCCCTCCTTCCGTGCTGCCATGTGCAGTGAAAGAGTTCACAGTGTGAACGTCAGGCTATCACTGCCATCTCCATCAGCTCCCAGTGAACTGAACAGGACACGGCACAGCTCAGAGAGACTCAGGCCCATCTTTTCCACCTCTGCCCAGCATGGGCTCAGGCTCTCTTCAGACTCAGGTAGCGTCGCTGGACTGGTCACACATGGAGTAGCTTCCCTCCCCGCCCAGCGAAGGGCTCAGGCTCTCTGTGCTGGGCACGTTTTGGAGGTTTTCTTGACAACCCGGGTAGCTGGAGACTGGTTTGATTCTCTTTCAGTGAAAGCAGGGACCCCTGAGAGTGCTGGCGAGGCCAGTCGCGCCCCTCCTGGCCGGGGGAACACAGAGCCAGGGGCTGTGACTGGAGCTGGGGCTCACCCAGGCCGTGGTAGGGAGGGAGTGGCCTGGCACCAGCCACTGGGGAGTCAGGGGCCCTGTCCATGTCTGCCAGCTGCCATGCATGTGTAGAACAAAGGGCCTGTGTCTCCAGGCAAATGCAACTGGGCAGCTCCGGCCTTCGGGGGGGCGGGGTGGGGAAGAAATCTGCCGCTGCTGACCCAGCCCTTCCCCTTCTGTGGGGAGCAGGGGCCTCGCTCCATGCTAGCCACTGGCCACCTGGAGGGATTGGGTGCTCGGGTCCCTGCTTGTGGGGCTCCCGGAGGTGGTTAGCTGCCCCGGGGTTCAGTTGCCAGCACTGAGCTGTATGACGCACACAACGCATAGCCTGGTGCTGTGAGCCCTGCCCCCATCCCCTCAGTGCCCCATTCTGGCTGCAGTGCCGCAGCCTGGCATGGGAGGCCGTGAGCATGACCCGCGAGCTGTGTCCAGTGGTCACTAGAGCTGGCCCAGGATCTGCAGTATTGGGCTGCCTGGCAGCTGTGTCTGACAGCCCAGCTGTGGGGAGCATTGGTCAGACCAGCTCCCGGGCCTCGAGCAGCACCCTGAGGTGGCCTGACCCTGGGCTGCTCTGGCACTGCCTGGCTGTGGGGGGCTGGGACCAGATGGACATGGGGTTGAAGCATGACTCCAAGCGTTTGCTCCCGCCCGGCCACCTGGGTCCGGCCACTCCCCAGCCAAGCTCCCCCCACAGCCACTCCTCAGGCCGAGTCTGCAGCTGTGGCGATGGCATGGGGTCGGGAGCAGGAAGGGGTGCGGCTGGGGCATGGCATGTGGGGCCCTGTCCTCCCTAACTATGCTGCCTCTCCCCCCATCAGAATCCCCCCGGCTGCCAGCACTGCCCTGCCCCAGCAGCTATGACAGGATGCCCGTCTGCGCTGTCTCCCCGGAGTGCCCAGTGAGCCAGATGCCCATGGAGGGGCGGGACAAGGCCCCCGGCCGTGCGCCGGCCCGGGAGGGTGATGCCGTGCGGGTCAACCAGCTGCACAACAGCAACAACAACGCCTCGCCAGGGGGCTGGCTGGGCCGCAAGGGCTCCCGCTCCCTCTCGCCCTTCGGCCCCCGGGCCTCTGTTGGTGCCAACCATAAGCTGAGCTACCTGGAGCGCGTCGTGCTGGAGCTCGTGGAGTCGGAGCGCACGTATGTGCGGGACCTGCGCAGCATTGTGGAGGTGAGCCGGCCCCCTCCACACCTCCCCCCGCTGGGCGTGAGCCACAGGCTGGCCCCCTTGCTGCCCCTGTGTGGCACCGCATGGCTCCCCTGACCCCATTGTCCCTGGAGCTAGGGGCGCGCCTCTGTGCTGTCAGCCCCACTGGTATGAGCAGCTTGGAGGGGCATGGCACTGTGCTAGGCTGGCTGGGTCTGTACCCCTAAACGCCCCATGGAGTGGAGGTCAGGGGACATCTTTCGTCCCCATATTGCTGGTCTGGCCCCTCCAGGGAGGGGTCTGCTAGTGGGGTGAGCTCCCAGCATGCACCCGGGGTGATGGAAATGGGGGAGTGGGGAGTTGCTATCAGGGTCGATGGGCTCTGTGGGGATAAAGCCGCTTGCAGGGACCGTGGCCCATTGGCTCTGCCCTGGCAGGCTCCAGGGTAGGTGGGCTGGCATGGGGAATGGTGCTTCCTGTGACAGCAGGACAGGGATGGCAGACCTGAGCCCTGCTCCCACCACCGAATGGAGCCACCTTGGGCTGGGGGAAGCTCCTCCTGATGGTTCAGACAGGAAGAGGGGGCTGGGGGGCCCTTGGCCGCATGACAGCACCTCCCTGCTCGCTGACCCCCACTGTGGCTCACTCTGTGCGCCTGGCAGGACTACTTGGGGAAGATCATTGACACCGAGGAGCTGCTGCTGCGGCCGGAGCAGGTCTGCGCGCTCTTTGGGAACATCGAGGATATCTACGAACTCAACAGGTGAGCCAGGCCCAGAACTGCCCGCTCTGTCCCCCCTGCCTCTGTAATCCTGCCCCCTCTGTCCTTGCCCCCCGCCTGCTCTGACCCAGCCCCTGTAAGCCCAGCTCTCACTGTCCCTGCCCCACATCTGCTCCCGGCCTGACCCCCTTCATTCCTGCTCTGACCTGACCCCCTCCAGCCCCCGACCTGCTCTGGCCTGACCCCTGTAACCCCTGCCCCACCTGCTCCATCCTGACCCCTGTAACCCTTGTAACCCCAGCCCCCTCCATCCTATCTCTGCCCTCCTGCCTGACCACCTTCATTCCTGTCCCTGCCCGCTCTGGCCTGACCCCCTCAAGCCCCTGAGCTGCTCCAGCCTGAGCCCCATAACAACTGCCCTCTCTGTCCCTGCCCCCTTTGCCCCTGCCCCCCTCTAACCTCCAACCTGCTCCAGCCTAGTCCCCCTGGCCCCCTCCATTAACACCCCCACCTCCTCCACTCCCCCCGTCTCCAAAGGGGATGAGGCATAAATGCCCCAAGATGGGCTTCCCCCTAGAATTGGAGAAGTCGGTGTTAGTGCTCAGTAGAAAGCACCTAGGGAGCCTCCTGGGCTTCCCGCCCCAGCTCTGCCGGTGCCCATCAATCCCAGCCTGCAGCCCCTGTTCTCCCAGCCCTGGGCTCTTCCTCACCCCTTCCCCTCACCCCAGCTCTGCCTGTTCCCCTCAGCCCCCACCTTGCAGGCTTCTGACTTGTGGGCCGGGGATCTCTTTGCCCGGCCCTAGGACAGCAGTGTCAGAGGGAGCCGCGTTAGTGGCCCAGGACTGCCTTGCCTGAGGGTGGAGGAGCGGCTCCGGCCTGTATCCCTCCCCATCTCCCTTGGCTTGGCACTGAGGCTGCCTCAGCCGAGAGCCCTTGGGCAGAACTCGGCTGGGGCAGGGGTGGGTGTCCTGTCCATCGAGCTTTTTGCAGTCTGGGGTTGGGGCCCGCGTGGAACGATTGTAACACCAGCGGCTTGACTGACAAGCGGCCAGGCCAGGGCCACGGGGAGAGGGGGCAGCCAGTGCGTGCGTCTCCTCTCGTAACGCTTGCTTTGTTTTCAAACCCTGCTGGCACAGGAAGGGGCCCTGCCCTGCAGGTGGGTACCACACCGGGCACACTGCATGCTCCGCTGCCTGCCCTCTGCTTGGGGGTTTGTGTGCTGGGAGTGGCGGGGGGCATGCCTTGCATGCATGCAGCACATGCTTGGCCCATGTGTCCCCCGGAGAACACGTGTGCTTGGCAGGCCTGACCCGTGCGTCTCCTGGAGCATGTGTGCTCTTGGCAGGCCCTGCATGACTGACAGTCTCTTTCTGCCCAGTGAGCTGCTGCAGGACCTGGACAGCTGTGACAGCAACCCTGTGGCCGTGGCCAGATGCTTTGTGGACAGGGTAAGGGGGGCTCTGGAGGTGGCACGCGGTGGTGAGTGGCTGGCGAGAAGATCCCATGGCATCGTCGTGCGCCAGGCCAACTGGTGTGCTCAGGGCTTAGTGCTAGCGCCTGTCACCTTGACATGTGAATGTCTCCCAGCTCACATGCCTGGCACAGCACATGGCCCTGATGGATTTCATGGGATGGCCCCAGCTTGGCAATGGTGGGGATGGGGGAGCTTTTGGTGCCAACCAAGCTGGGGGAGGAGGACTGGCTGGGGCACTTGGGGGACGCTTGCAGCACTGAGGCACTTTTGGAGGATGCTGATGGCCAGGCAGGTGGAGTACTGGGAGGGCAGTGCCCAGCGTAAGCACTTACTGGCAGCTGCAGCTGGGCACAAGGAGGGGTGCAGCTAGGGTTGCAAACTGTCTAATCACACAGACCCCAAACCCTTGCCCCGCCCCCTGCCCCCCCATCCCTCCTCCCTCCATCGCTCACTGTCCCCTCCCCTCGCTCACTTTCACTGGCCTGGGGCAGGAGGTTGGGGTGGGAGTTTGGGTACAGGAGGAGGCTCAGGGTTGGGGCAGGGGCTTAGGGAGTGGGTGCCAGCTCCGGCTGGCACTTACCTTGGGAAGCTCCTGGGGAGCAACCAACATGTTCCTCCTGTTTCTAGGCTCAGGGGCAGCCAGGCAGCTCTGTGCGCTGCCCCTGCCTGCAGGCACTGCCCCGGCAGCTCCCATTGGCCACAGTTCCCGGCCAATAGGAGCTGCGGAGTCAATGCTTGGGATAGGGGCAGCACGTGGAGATCCCCTGGCCGCCCCTGTGCCTAGGGGCTTCCAGGAGCTGTGTGGAGCCAGGACAGGTTGGGAGCCTGCCTTAGCCCTACTGTGCCACCAACTGGACTTTGGCCTATTAAAATCTCCCAGATTGGTTTCCGAAGCCACTGGGAGATCGATTCCGGGAGACTCCTGGCCAATCCGGGAGAATTGGGAACCCTAGGTGCAGCTCCTGGGGATAGAGTGCGGGCAGAGCGTGGGGGGATGGGGGCTCCCCCTGTGGACCTCACTCACGATCTCTCTTCCCCCCTCTGCAGAGCCAGGATTTCGATATCTACACCCAGTACTGCAACAACTACCCCAAGTGAGTGAGTAGGGGGCGGGGGATCCCTGCTGGCCCCGCCCACATGAGCGCTCCTTAGCGTGGGGGACCCCTGCCTGTGGGGATGTTGCACTGCTTGCTGGGGTGGCCTGGCTCTGGCAGCAGATGATGGGATCTTGCCAGATTGGAGGGGTGGGGGCACAGTTGAGCTGGGGGGGGCCAGTGTCCCAGTGGGAGGAGAAGGGGCCATGTGCCAGCTCCCCGTTTCACCACGCAAGCCGCGCACAGGAGCGGGTGGGGCTGGTTTCTGCCCCTGGCTCTATATGTGCCATGTATATGTACTTTGCATCCCTCACTGTGATGTACAGGTGCTGTGCCCAGCGCTTGCCCCGTGTGGGTGGGCATCTCCCATCGTTGTGGTGTCTGAGCACCATGCCAGGTCCCTGCCCTGTGTGGGTGGGCACCTTCCATCACTGAGGTGTCTGGGCGCCATGCCAGGCCCCTGTCCCATGTGAGTGGGTATCTCCCATCACCGTGGTGTCTGGGCGCCGTGCCAGGCCTCTCTCCCACGTGCGTCTCCCCTCACTGCAGTGTCTGGTCCCTGCAGCTCGGTGGCGGCTCTGACCGAGTGCATGAGGAACAAGCACCAGGCTAAGTTCTTCCGCGAGCGCCAGGAGCAAATCGGCCACGCACTGCCCCTGGGCTCCTACCTGCTCAAGCCGGTCCAGAGGATTCTCAAATACCACCTGCTGCTCCAGGTAAATGAGGGGGTGCGTGCCCCCTCCCCGCTACACGGGCATTGTGGTGCCTCCCGCCCCCACCCCCCCGCACAGGCATTGTGGCGTGGCACCCTATCTGGCACGTGGTACCCCTCTTCTACTGTGCACATCCCGATCACTGCCTCTGCACCTCCTCCCTCACCCGCCACAGGGCGCCCCCTGCCCCCCCCCCCATCCCTACCGCTGCAGTGTCACAGCCTGGCCCCCTGTCCAGGGACACTGCAATCCCCTTCCTTCCTTCCGTCCCGCGCTGCATCCCCTCCAGCCGCAGTGCCACTCTCTGAACCCTAAAGGAGCCCAGTGAACAGCCCCGCAGCTGTGTCCCCCAGCTCAACCCTGCCCATGCCCTGGGTGCCGCGCTCCTGGGGAGGGCAAAGGGAGCAGGGCAGCGAGCCCTCACGCCAGGTGGTGCCCCCAGGAGATCGCGAAGCACTTTGACCTGGAGGAGGCCGGCTACGAGGTGGTGGAGGAGGCCATCGACACCATGACCTGTGTGGCCTGGTACATCAACGACATGAAGCGCAGACACGAGCACGCAGTGCGGCTGCAGGTGAGCGCTGGTGTGGGTGTGTCCTGCCCCCGGCTGCGTGAATGCAGCGATCCGGGGAGCGGCTCCGTGGGACTGGCTGGGAGCTGAGAGCCTTGTGCGCTTCCTGAAACCCCCCCGTGGGAGGTGGAAGCGAGCCCCTCCCAGCTGCTGCCTCTGGCCTGGCCACATCTGGGGACCCTTTGCTCCTGGCCCCATGTCCCTGCCCTCAGAGAAATGGCCTCCTAGGGCCCTGGAGCTGGGATGCGGCCCGGCTGGGTGCTAGCAGGGGCCCAAGGCCAGCGGCAGTGCCAGGATTGGGGACAGCAGGGCTGAGACACCCCCCCCCCCCCCATGTATCTGTGGGGGCATGTGGCTGGTTTGAGAGAAACGCCACCTGAGGCCACCTCCCCCCAACCCCCACAGGAGATCCAATCCCTGCTGCTGCACTGGAAGGGGCCGGATCTGACGACCTTCGGGGAGCTGGTGCTGGAGGGCACCTTCCGGGTGCACCGCATGCGCAACGAGCGCACCTTCTTCCTCTTTGACCGCACCCTGCTCATCACCAAGAGACGGGGCGACCACTTTGTCTGCAAGAACGACATTCCGGTAAACCCCTCACCCCCAGCAATAGCTCTGTGGTTCCCCCCAAGTCCGTGGTTCCCCGGCGCCCTACACTGTCGGCAGTCGATTGAACTAGTTGGGTGGCATGGCTTCCTGCCCATTCCCTGGTGGCAGCGGTGCTGGGGGAGCCCCAGAGGGAGAGGGGGGTTGACGGCAGCGGTGCTGGAGCCGGGAGGGGGAGCCCCGGGCAGGAGGGGGCTGGCAGCAGGGGTGCTGGGTGGGGCTGATGGCAGCAATTATGGGAAGGGGGAGTCCGGGGGCGGGGCAGGGCGCTCTGGCAGCAGCAGTGCTGAGGCGGGGAGGGGGACCCCCAGGGGTGGTTGGCGGCAGTGGTGCTGGGCAGGGAGGGGGACCCGGAGGGTTCGCGGTGCCCCTGGGAGCAGAGTTCTACCTGGGTTGCTGATGCCACTCTCCCCCCAGTGCTCCTCCTTGATGCCGATTGAGAGCACCAGGGACTCGCTGTGCTTCAGCGTCACCCACTACAAGCACAGCAAGCAGCAGTACAACATCCAGGTGAGGGCGGCGGGGCACGGAGGGCTGGCTGGGAACTGGGGGAGGAGTGCTGGGCACGGGGCCAGCCAGTGGTGGTGCAGGGGCTGGTTCTCAGGTGATGTGTGGTGCACGGCCCCATATCATCACACTCCTTTGCCTCAGGCCAAGAGCGTGAGGAGAGCGGGTCTGGACCCACCACATCAAGAGGCTCATCCTGGAGAACCACCACGCAATCATCCCCAGAAGGTGAAGAGCCCGGTGCCCCCGGCCCAACCCCCGTCAGAGCCCCATGCCCCATTGAGTCGAGCGCTCGGACCTGGGGCCATGCAGACAGGGCCTGGAGCCGAGCCTCAGCACTGGCTTCCGAGGGCGTGTGTCTGGGCTTGGGGTCAGCCCGGGCTGTGTCAGAGCGCAGGAACAGCAGCTACCGGTGTGAGGCAGAGGATGGGGAACGCAGCCCCCTGGCACGCCGGTGGCCGTGTGTCACAGAGCCACAGGTCTGGTGCTCTTGTCCAGCTCTGGAACAGTCCCTGGGAGGAGCCCTTCAGTGCGCCAGCCCGGATAGGTCACACTCACTCGCTGATGTGAGCCCTTGGCTTCACTGCCTCCTGGGCCACCTCGGAGCCTTCAGCATCCTGCTTCATGCCGTGAGCTCCCTGCAGCGAGTCCGCCTGGACTGGACACTTGGGAAGACTTGTACCCCTAAGGAGCGATGCACGCCCAAGAGGGACTCTGAGCCAGCGCCTGTAACAGCAGGAGGGTTTCTGAATGTCTGGACCACAGCCTGGAAAGTCCTTCGGTTAGCACAGAGAATGGAAGTTACAGCAGAGTGTCTGGGTCAATCCGAGCGCCTCTGACCCTCCTCAGTCCCAGTCCCCGCTTCTCCTTCAGCAGCCCACACTGAACAAACCTCAGTCTTGTTCATCTTCCCAGGCAAACTCGTCCCCCTGCCCTCCTCCCTAGCCCTTTGTTCCCTGCTGCTCACATCCGGCTGGCATCCGTGGATCATGGTAGGTGCTAAATGTCCGGGCAACTGGAGTGGCCATTGTCTTCTGGGACTCTCATGGGCATGAGGGGCCCAGGCCCCCGACAGCCGGTGTAAGTCTCACCTGGAGCTCTGCAAGGCGAACAACCTCCCCACCCCCACCTAATTACCATGCAGCACATAGGGAAACTGAGGCACACCCAGTAGTCATACAAAACACTATGAAAAATTCCGACTTCGTTCCCCCGTGTACCACTGCACTGCCTCCCTGTTCGCTAACCGACTGATCTCTGCACTCCTAGGCAAGAACGATCTTGGAAATGGACTCCTCCCGTAAGTGCTCGCTCCAGCTGTCTGTCTGTTCTGCGGGGCGGGAGCTGGGGTGTCTGTCTCTGTTCCTCTGTCTGGGGGGTCCCATGGCTGTGTGCGTCTGTCCTGCACTGCTGTGCCAGGCCGTGCCCACAGAAAGATGACCCTGGCAGGGGTGCTGCAGGGATCAAACTGGAGCTTTTGGGTCTAATGGCACCAGCTCCTAGTGCCTGCCGTGGGACCTGGCTCTGTGAGCACACAGGCTGCGGCAGGCTCATAAGCCTGTCTTTGGGGCAGCCACCAGGGTAGGACTGCATCAGCCTGAGGTGCTCGTGCCAGGCCCGGGCTAAGCTCGTGAGGCCCATCACACCCTGCCTTCGCTCTGGCGCGCTGCAGAGCGGTGGGACACGTCCCCTCCATCCCCCCACTCACTCTGGTGCAATGCAGAGGGTGAAACTAATGCCCCCTACCCCCCCACTCGCTCTGGTGCACTGCAGAGGGTGGACATGTCCCCCCATCTTTCCTCTGCTCGCTCTGGCGTGCTGCAGAGGGGTGGAACTAATGCCCCCTACCCCCCTGCTCACTCTGGCGTGCTGCAGAGGGGTGGAACTAATGCCCCCTACCCCCCTGCTCACTCTGGCGCACTGCAGAAGGGTGGAACTAATGCCCCCTACTCCCCCGCTCGCTCTGGCGCGCTGCAGAGGGGTGGGACTCGTGCCCCTACCACCCTTCTCACTCTGGCATGCTGCAGGGGGTGGGACTCATGCCTCCTACCCCCCTACTCATTCTGGTGCACTGCAAAAGCTCTAACCCGCATTCCTCTGCTCCTTTCAGACCCCGCTTGCTACAGATACAGCCCGGAGCGGCTGAAGAAAGCGAAGTCGTGCCAGCCCATGGATGAGGTGTCCCTGCAGGCACGGCAGGGACGCCGGCAGTCGGGTAAGAGGGGAGGGTGTGTCGAGGGAGGATTCAGCCAGACAGAGCCTTGGCAGGCCCAGCTTAGAGAGCTCAGTGACTAATGGCCACGTGGCTTTCTCTCCTGGCACAGCCCAGGATTCCCAGGGCGTGCATGGCACCACTGCAGGTGGCTGCTGGCTCTACCCAATGGCTGGTCGCCCTGGGGATTGGGAGCATGGGACAGGATGGCTGTTCACCGCCTGAGCCAGTCGCTGCCTCCTGCATGGGGCAGTTGGCAAGGCAAGGAGGGTGGTCTGCCCCTAGAGGCTGATGGCTGCAGGAGTCTCTGGCAGGCCCTGAGCTAGAGGGGCCTGGTGGAGGAGCAGTGGGCACTGATGGCTCGGAGGGATGGTGTCACAAGCACCTGTCCTCTGCCACTGGGAAAGCAGCCGTGTAAGTAGTTAGATCCACCCTCCCAGCTCGGCCTGGCCGGTGAGTGCACGTGCCACCCTCCTAGGTCGGCCTGGCCGGTGAGTGCAAGTACCACCCTCCCTGCCAAGCCCAAAGGGGAGCACCATGCCTGGCACAAACAGCAGGATGCTAGTTACACAGGAAGCTCAAGCTGCTGCCAGATTTCTTCTTCCCCTTCCAGGACCCAGCCCCCTCTGCTCCCTGATCCGTGAATCTCTCCGATGTGAGAATCTTTAGGCAGCGACGGTGAACGGGCACCGGATTGGCGTGGCATATGGCTCCCCCTGGCACTGGCTGGAGTGATGGCCCACAAGCCGGGCTGGCTAAGGGAGTGTACGGCTGGGCTGGGCCCGCACAAAGTGGGCAGGTGGCTGACTCTCTCCCTGCTGCTCTGCAGGGCTGAGGGTGGGACTGGATTGTCCGGGTGCAGGGCAAGCGCTGAACAGTTTGGGGTCGAGTCCCCTCCAGCTGGCTCAGGCCAGCACCCATGGGGGCACCGGAGATGTGGGGGTCCTTGTGTCCCAACCTGCACTGGCCCCTGCCCATCCTTCCCCCGGGGTCGCTGTCAGTGCTGGCTGTGATGGGGGCTGTTGCGTGGCCTTGCCTGGTGGTAGCTGATCCCCGAGGATCCAGCCCTAGTATCTGTCCAGGATCTGCCCTATACCCACCTGTCCTTCTCTGGGTCAGATCACGGAGGTGACTGTCCTGCTCTGGCCTCAGCATCCTCCTAGCACAGAGGCTGTGTGGCTGGTCGGGAAACACACTCAGATTGGTCAGCTGTCTCTGTCGGTGCGGCTGGACCCCCGGCCACGTTGGCTGCTGTCAGGCCCAGGGCAGTCCTGCTTCCTCTGCCAGGCTGGGTGGACAGGCCGGGCTGCCCTTTGGCAGCTTCCCGTGTCTTGGAGGGGCCTGCAGCTCCGCCCTGAGCGCCTGCCACTCTCCTGGGGGCTCTGGCCTTCTAGGAGGCCAGGAGAGAGCCTGGGCTGCCAGCACTACTGTGCCTATGGCTACATCTCCTCCTCTTCCTAGCGTGTGGTGGAGGCGCGGGCATGGCTGGCTAGCTCAGGCCAGACAGAGGTGATGCTGGGGGAGGGGAAGCAACCCCCAGGTACGCTCTCTTCTCATGTTCAGGGTGACAGGGGGTGTGTGTCTGGGAGGCCCCTGGCTGAGCTGCAGGGACCAGGGTTGCCTTTCCCCACCTGTTTCCAGCCAGGGGTATGTGTCCCTGCATCAGAGAGTAGCTGTCCCCTCTACTGCCATTGGCTGGCTTGAATGGAACCCAGGAGTCCTGAGCCCCAGCATTCCATGGCTGTCAGCCCATAGCTGTGAACTGCCCCCAGCAAAACATCTGTCCTCTCCACCATCTGTGCTGCTCTGGGATTCCCACCCACTGGGTTGGGGTCGCCTGGACCTTTCTCTTCAGAGGCCCGGCCCAGCAGCAGGTGTGACGGGTTGTCCCAGGTGCCACCTGGAACTGGGGTACCACTGAGCCCGCCTGACCCACCAGCCTGGGCTCCCGTTACACTTGTCTGCTGTAACAAGCTACAGAGCCCTCCAGCCGTCACTTTCACCAGCACACACACACGTGAGGACACACCCAGCTGCAGTTACATGCAGACACTGTGATCAGCCCTGCATGGGAAGGCTCCAGCTTAGGAACTTCCCAGGCACTCCCCTCCTCTGGAGTGTAAACCCAAAATTATACCGTCTTGTGCTGCACAGGGAACTGTACAGTATAAACTCATGAAATTCTCCCCCTCCATCAGTGTGGAGAAGAATATACGACAGCTTTCTGCCCCGAGTTATGACTCCCACACACTGGTTTTAGACAAAGCAAAAACAAGTTTATTAACTACAAAAGAGAGATTGTAAGTGATTATAAGTGATAGCAAACAGATCAAAGCAGATTACCCAGCAAATGAACAAAACACGCAAACTAAGCTTAATATACTAAAGAGATTGGATCTGAATAGCAGATCCTCACCTTAAGAGATGGTACCATCAGGCTGCAGATTCTTAAGACACAAGCTGCACTTGCTTTACAGCTTGGAATCCCCAGGTCCTTCATACACAGACTAGAAATCTCTTTAGCCTGGGTCCAGCACTTTCCCCAGTTCAGTCTTTGTTCCTCAGGTGTTTCCAGGAGCCCTCTTGGGTGGGGAGTCAGTGAAGAACCACGATGATGTCACTCCCCTGCCTTAAATAGCTTTTGCATATGGCAGGAACCCTTTGTTTCAATGCTTGGTTCCCATGCCAGGCAGTGGAAAAATACTGACATCCCAAGATGGAGTCCAGCACCAGGTGACCTGGTCACATGTCCCTATAGTGTCACAGTAGCTGTAACTCGGAGGCTGTCTGTAGCATCCTCAGGAAGGCACCCAGGTGGGAGATAAGCTTCTCCTAAGCCCTGTTGTTTTCCATAACGGCCCTTCCCCACCCAGCTTTACAGAATGAAAGTACCTTTGTCTCGTGGGCATTCCCCAGTTGTAAACACATTTGAAATATGGATACATAGTCAATATTCCTAACTTCAGATTAAAAAATGATACATGCATACAAATAGGATAATCATATTCAGCAAATCCTAACCTTTACAATGACACCTCACATGACTTATCTTGCACAAAATACATTATGATTATGTCATCATCACATCCTCCTCATATCACTGTGAAGAATATGGGGTGCCGTGTCCCAGCGGGCTGTTCCCAGGCTCTAGAGGGCAGAGGGGTGACTGCACCTGGCCCCCCTCCTCAGCCTTTTGTTCTCCAGCTGGACACACCTGGCTGGCTTCCTGCACGAGGGGACCTTCCATGATCACTAGGTGCTAAAATCCTAAAAATGCTAGGGGCAGTTGTTTCTGGGACTCTCCGTGGCATGGCCCCCAGGCCCAGACAGCCAGGTGTCAGTCACACCTGGATCTCTGCAAAGAGTAAACAACCTTCCTAGTCAATCATGCAGCACATAGGGGAAACAGAGAGACCCACTCAATTCATACAAATTATGATGAAAAAATGCTCACTTCGTCACAGGAACACGCAATGAGGGATCACCTGGGAATTTGCTGTTTTTGAAGTGTTTTGCCCAGCATCACACAGGACCTCTGAACAATTCTCTAGGGCAACATTCAACTGCCCAAGCCAAGAGACCCTTTTGTCTCTTCCTGCCATCTCCTGCCCCTTCCAGCTTCTGCAACCAATGAGGCAGGGTCCCAGTGCACTTCCCCAGAGCAGGGCCCATCCGCTGCACTGATGCGGCAGGAAAAGCGTAGTATATTTTGACTGTCGTAATGTATACTTGTGCGAGAGACGGAGTTAAGGTGATACAGGCAGCCTTAGTTCTGGCATTTCCTAACGTGAGTGTTTGACTCTGCAGCTGCAATGTTCCTTTAACATAGCTCTTTGCTTGTAATTCCTTAGTCTGCGCAAAAGCAAACTGAAAAAAACAGCAGTTCCATCCTGCGGCATCATCAAATTGACCCCCAGGGGTCAGCAGCAGGGTTGGAACCTTTAGATCCACCCCACAGAACTCTGCTGCTTGAGCTCACAGAGTAACTTGCAGCAGTAGAAGGTTGTCATCCTCTGTGTGGACCAGCATGAGGGAGACACCCTTTGCCGGTGGGTTTCACAGCTATTTGCTGGCAGCCGAAGGGTGAGACTCAGGACTCCTGGGTTCTGTTCCCAGTGCTGGAGAGCAGATTGCCCGGCTCTCTGAGCAGTGTACTCTCTGTGCCGGCTCTGTGGTGGCTTCCGTTCCCAGCGGTGGGATTTCCCCATCGGGGCGGAGCTAGCCAGGCTGACCCCAGACAGACTGAAGCTTGGCCCCACGCACATCCACTTTGCATGCAATCAGACTGCTGCCTGCCTGCCTGGCCAGGAGGGCAAAGTTCAAGGCCCTAGCCCAGCTGTCAGAGCCTTGGGCAAACAGGCGGGTCCATTGGCAAACCATCCCCTGCCCCCACCTGCCAGCCAATTGGATTGGCTGGCCAAAGGCTGGTGCAGCACCCTGCCTGCCATGGGTTGGCAGAGCTGTACATCTGTAGGGACCAAGGTTCCCTCATCCCCACCTGTCTCCCATTCTGGGATCAAAGCTGGCACCAGCCACCCTCTGACTGCTGGCTCTGTGTGGACTAGCTAGGCCCAGGATCCCATGAAAGCACCACCTCCCTGTGGCTGCCAGGAGAGCCGGCAGGGTCCCTCCCCCATGGGGTCGCTGGCTCTGGAGGGGTTCTCCCCCCCTTCCCTGCGGAGGGTGAGAAATGGCCCCATTCTGCTTGTTCCCACACCAGAGCTGCCCAGCCAGGTGTCTCTCCCCTGCTGTGCTGCGGCAGAGTCGCTGCCAAGCAACAGGGAGGGGGGCGCTGCCAGGCTGCCTCCCAGGCCCTGCCCCTCTCACTGGGTTATCACAGCAGGGCTGTTTGGGGCTAGCCGTGGGGCAGGCATAGCACGTGGCCAGCCATAGAACATCCTGGGGGGACATGATCAGTGCCCTGCATCCAGTGCCATTCCAGGTACACAGGTGGCAGGGCTAGCGCGGCAGTGGGTAGGACAGCTGTGTCTCGGGATGGAGGGCAGTGCCAGGCCGGGAGGTGCAGGGTACAGAGGTGGCAGGGCTTGGACAGCCGTGTCTCGGGGGGCCATGGGCGTTGCCGTATCTTGAGGGGGCCGTGGGCGCTGCCATGTCTCAGGATGATGGGCAATGCCAGGCCGGGGGGGTACAGAGTACACAACCAGTCGGACAGCTGCACTGGCTCTAACGGCTGCGTCTGTCCTGTCCTCAGAGCCCTTCCACCTCTGGCGCCGCAGGGAGAAGCTCCCGGACGGACTGCATGGCGGCGTGGGGTCAGGGTGCGCAGGCCGCAGGAAGTCTGGTGCGAGCTCCCCTCTACAGCCTGGGGCACGGGGCTGGAGTGTGGGCGGAGGGATGGGAGCTGCGGTGCTCTGGGCTTGGTGATTCCTGGCACATGATACTCTTGGGGCCAATCACAGGGGTGCGGTGAGGGGGCCTGGCGAACGCACCTCTCCAGCCCCCCGCGGCGTGCGTGAGGGGCTGTCAGGTGGCAGATGGGCTGCCCTGGGGCCCCGCTTTCCAGGAGCAGGAGGCGGTGGCGGAGGAGCCGCGGCTTTGGAGAAGTGCGTTCCCAGGGCCCTGAGGCTGCGCTGGGCTTGGGTGCCGCCCGTGCCCCGCGGGCTCCGGGGCTGGGCAGAAAGAATACGTCTCCCATCTGCGACCCCAGTCGCATCGCTGTGGGGGCAGGGTACAACTGGCAGGCCTCTCACTTGCTGTTTTCCCCACAGAGCCTGCCAAGCAGATTGTCAAGCAGCTGGGTGAGAAAGGTGAGTGAGTCCTCAGGATGGACACATGCACCCCCCACCCCGCACCCACTTTGGGCTGGGCAGAGCTCAGAGCCCTCCCCGCTTGGCCGGCTGGCTGGGGCCCAGCCTGACCAGACAAACTGCCCCATCTGCCTTTATATCAGTGGTTCTCAAACTTCTGGACTGGGGAACCCTTCCAGGTAGGAAGCCTCTGAGTGCGACCCCCCCCCCCCCTTTATAAATTAAAAACACTTTTTGATATATTTTACACCATTACAAATGCTGGATGCAAAGTGGGGTTTGGGGTGGAGGCTGACAGCTCGTGATCCCCCCATATAATAACCTTGTGACTCCCTGAGGGGTCCTGACTCCCAGTTTGAGAACCTCTGCTTTGTGTGGTCATTACAATGGAGCCCCTGCTCCCCCCACCCCCGGCCATTTGTGGCACTGCCAAGCCATTCCTGTGGCACTGCCTAGCTCACCCTGTGCGGTACCCTGGGGGAGCAGGACTCCATGCCCTCACCCCAGCATGCTGGCCTCTCCCTGGCTGTGTGGGGGGTCCCCACCACTCCCTGGTGTTGAGGGGCCTGCAGGTGCCACACTCTGCCCCCGGAGGCTGAATCTCTGCTGGCATAAAGGGACCAGCCCCCCAGTGCACTAGGGCAGCCCCAGTCCGGCCCCTGCAGGCAGCTGCTCTAACCTTCCGTGCTCACGTCAGCTCCCAACACCACAGTCCAGGCGTTCGGCAGCCAGCCCAGCCTCACCGCCCTCGGCCCCCTGCAGCTCGTTGAGCCAGGGAGGGGGGGCATTGGGGTGATGCACCATCCACTTGCTCCCCTCCCGTCGCTGTGGCCGCGGTGCACAGCGACACCTTTGCTAATCGCCTGTCTTCTCTCTTCCATGTGCTGGGAATGTGGCAGCAGGACTGAAGGTAAGATCACAGAGCCCCAAGGTGAGACGGGACCGCAAGGGTCAGCTAGGCTAGCCCCTGCCAAGGTGCAGGATTTGTTGGGTCTAACCCACTCAAGACAGCTGGTTATCCAGCCTCCTTTTGAAAACCTCCAGTGAAGGCGCTTCCTCGCCCTCCCGAGGCAATTTTTCCATTGTCCTCCTGTTCTTACCGTTAGGAAGCTTTCCCTGAGATTTCATCTAAATCTGCTGTGCTGTAGTTTGAACCCATTGCCTCTTATCCTGCCTCTGTGGCAAGAGAGAGAAACTTTTCTCCATCTTTTTTATGGCAACCTTTCAGGTATTTGAAGACCACTATGATGTCCCCTCTTCATCTCCTCTTTTCCGAACTACAGATACCCAGTTCCTTCAGCCTTTGCTCGTATGACTTGCATTCCATCCCTTTGATCATCTTTGTCGCTTGCTTCTGGGTCCTTTCCGGTTTCTCTACATCCTTTCTGTATGTTGGTGACCAACACTGGACATAGAACTCCAGCTGAGGCCTAACCAGCGCTGAGTAGAGCGGTACTGTCGCCTCCCATGACTTGCCTGCTGTGCCTCTGTCAAAGCAACCGAAAATTGCGTTTGCTCTTTTGCAACAGCATCGCATTGTTGGCTTATGTTGTTGTGATCCACCACAACTCGCAGATCCTTCTCAGCAGTGCTGCTGCCAGGACAGTTCTCCCCCATTCTGTGTTTGTGCATTTGGTTTTTCTTCCCGAAGTGCAACACCTCATATTTGTCTTTGTTGAATTTCATTTTGTTGGCTACAGCCCAGTTAATTTATCGAGATCCCTCTGAATTTACCTCTATCTTCCCAAGTGTTGGTAACCTCCCCAGCGTTGTCATCTGCAGCCTTGGTCAGTGTTCTCTCTATACCTACATCCAGGTCAAAAACTACACCGGATCCAGAACAGAGCCCCATTAAACCCCACTGAAGACCTCCCTTTAACCTGACCACATTCCATTAAGAGTCACTTTTTGTCTGCCGTTGTTTAACCTATTTTGTATCCACTTCATGGTAGTTCTGCCAAGCCCACATTTCTCCAGCTTTCCTAGCAGAATGTTATGTCGACTGTGTCAAAGATCTGGAAGTCGCCCGAGCCTGGGGGCAGTGGGAGGGCATAAGGGGCTGAAGATGCTAGCTGAGTAGCAGTGGGCATTAGGGGGTCTTGCTGCGAGGTTCCTGTGCACACTGTATGTGCATCGCATGCACGCAGCCCCCCTTTGCCGGTTGCATGCACATTCACACCCACGCGCTTGTGCCCCAGCACGCATGGCCTAGTGGCCCCCAGCTTTTTGCAGACACGTGGAATCGGGGTGGGCTGGTGCAGGGACACACTACGACTGGCCCTGTCAGGTCCCCGCCAGCAGCTCCGGCACCCAGGGATGAGGTGGCCCTAAAGGGAGCCCTTGTTTGTCCCTTGAACAGCACGCCGACAGCGCCGGAGCCCTCCTGGAGACCAGGGCACCCTTGCAGCTCCCTGGCAGCGCTTGGCAGCTGGCTGAGGGCGAGGGGGGCGCAGAGGAGGAGAAGGAGGAAGCAGCCATGGGGAAGGAAGAAAAGCAGGCCCTGGGGCAGGGCTCTCTGGAGGAGCTGGCTGTGAGTGACAGCAGCGAGAAGGAAGCCGGGCAGGAGGAGGAGGGCCCAGTGGGCGAGGAGCAGGTAGCTGACTTTGCGAGCTTCCTGCTGGCGGCGCTGCACGGCTGGCACTGTCGGGCCAACGCTTTGCTTTTCTCCTGGGGCCGCACGGTGAGGTGTCTCTCCACCCTCCTCTTGCATGCTGGCCTGGCGCATGGCTCGGAACTGCCTGCCCCTCCTCCCTGGCCCCGCTCTCCTCTATCTCCCACCTGCCGCCCTGCTTGGGGCAGGCTGATCAGCACCCCCGGCTGGAGCCCCTCTCTGCTATTAACCCTTCACTGACCTGACGGAGTGGCCGCTGTGACTCCCAGCATGCTTTGCACTTGCCCCATCTAACCCCACTCACGTCTGGCTGGTGTGCCAGAGGCGGTGCCCTCAGTCGGCCCGTCTCTCCCGAGGAGAAGCTGGTCCGGTTCCCTTGGAGCAGGAAGGTGACGTGCAGCCAATCTGAACAGTGCCAGGTGTCCGCTGGAGCTCTGACATCGGAACCTGTCGGGGGCTGGCCGGCGGATCTCACTCCACAGCTCTGGTGTCAGAATGAAGAGCTCTAGGACACTGCGCTGGAGGTCGCTGGCGCTTGACCGGGTCGGAATTGGGCTGCTGCTCTGAGGTTCTCGTCCCTCGGGCTGGCACGGTGCCACCAGGGCTGTCTGAGCCGCGGCCCAGCAGCATAACCTGTCCCTTTTGCTGTGTTTCAGGGCAAGGGGCCCAAGGGAAGCCAGGAGCCAGGGGGGCCTGAGAACCATCGCAGTGCGGAGACGGCCTCGGCCATCCTGGAGGTGAGTGAGACACGGTCCCATGGGGGTGAATGGGCCACACCTCCCATTATCCTTCACCGAGTCCAGGGGGTTGGGCACTGTGCAGACCCGAGGTCGGGGGGACCCCACTGGGCTGAGTGCTGCCCAAAACACCCCATCCACACAGCCAAGGGGGGGTGGGCTGTCAGGCTGGGGGCTGCACAGATACTGGCCTTGCCCCAAAGAGCTCAGAGCCAAAGGGAGACAGACACCTCCCTGCTCTCCTCTCTGTGCTGCTGAGGTCTCCCAGTGGGGCAGTGATGGAGCCAGGATAGATGGCAGGTGTCCTGCGTCTCAGCTCACGGCCTTCGTACTGTCAGAGCAGCCACCTCCTGACCAATGAGCATTTGCATTTCATGATAGCACCTTCCACCTGTGAATTTCACAGCTGCTGCAAGGGCCTGTTCACCCAACACCGCCCTGCCACGTAGTTGGACTGCTGTAGCTTGGGAAACTGAGGCACAGTGAGGTGGGATGATGCAGCGAGAGAGCAGCAGCACCAGGACCCAGTCATCTTCATGTCTTCTGCTCTTACCACTGCTCACAGTGGCCCCCTAAATCTGGGGCTAGAATCCAGGAGTCCTGGCTCCCAGCCCCCTGCTCTAACCACCAGAGCCAGGGATAGAACCTGACTCCTAGCACATCTCTTGCCACTAACCAACATCCCCTCCCTTTTCCCTGGCTGATGGGTGGGAGTTGCCAAGTCTGGCTTCAGCCAGCTTGCCCCTGTACCTCTGAAGGAGAAGACCTCTTCTTGGCTTCCTTCAAGGGGGCATTGAAGGAAATCAAACGTGGTAACTTGATAACCAGTGAAAGGCAATGAACCCCCTTTTCTCCCAATGGGTGATCAGCCTGTGGAACTCCATGCTCCGGCAATTCTCCTGTGCCTCAGAATCCACGGGAATCCTGGGCTCCTTCCCGGCCTGGAGGAGAGGAGCCAGCACCTCAGGGATGGTGTGTCGGGCTGGGTCAGGGTGGGCGGCCTGCTGGTTGGGGAAGCCCGTGCCTCCACTCACTCTCCGTGCTGCCTTGCAGGATGCCCCGGAGCCCAGTGAGCTGCACGAGGAAGAGCACCCAGAGGAGTCCCCCGAGACGGCGAGCACCCCGGAGACGGCCCAGCAGAGGGCGATGGAGCAGGAGCAGAACCTGGCCATGGCGGAGAACACGGAGGACCTCAAAGCCCTGAGCAGCGAGGAGGACGAAGAGGAGGAGGAGACCAGGGCGAGGAGCATTCTGCCCCCCTCCGTGCTGGACCACGCCAGCCTCATCGCCGAGATGTTCGCCAGCAGCTTCTCACGGCGCAGCAGCCTTGCGCTGGAGGAGGGCCGGCCCGGGGGCTTCCTGACGCCCAGGCTGGTCAGCCGGAGCAGCAGCGTGCTGAGCCTGGAGGGCAGCGAGAAGGGGCAGGGCCACAGCAGCACTGCCGACTCCCAGGGCCACGTCTCACCGCAGGGCTCCACCCGCAGCGGGACTGCTTCGCCTGGCCCCTTGGAGCCCGAGCGCACCCCCTGCCCCAGGAAAGAGTCCATGCTTTCCCGGCAGGACCGGCTGCTGCTGGACAAGATCAAGAGCTACTACGAGTGCGCGGAGCATCGCGACGCCGGCTTCGGCATCCGGCGCCGGGAAAGCCTCTCCTACATCCCCAAGGGGCTGGTGAGGAACTCGGTCTGCCGCCTCAACAGCCTCCCGCCCCCGCCGGAGCAGCACGCCAACACCAGGCGGGGAGCAGGCAGTGGCAGTCGGACAGCTGCCTGGGTGCTGGCGGGCGTCCCCACCCCTGTGCACAGGGCCGAGCCCAGCACCCCTGTCGCCGAGGAGGAGTTCCGCCCACCCGCCGAGATGATCAAGGTGTGGGAGGGCATGGAGAAGATGAGCGCCAGCCAGCCCTGCCCGGAGGAGGGCAGCGGGGAGGGCACAGCTGGCGCCGCCACCACCACGTGGCCTCTGGGCAGGAGCCAGGAAAACGGCTTGGACCTGCACGAGCCGCTGCTTATCCTGGAGGAAGACGAGCTGAGCGCCATTGCGGAGGAGTCGGCCGGGCCCTCGCCCGAGAGCCGGTCCCCCATGGAGCGAGCGGGGCCCGCCAGGCTGGCCAGCCAGCTGCAGAGACTGGCACAGGAACTGGGCCACCCTGCCAAGCCGCGCCCCCGGGTCCCGCCGCTCTCAGAGGCCGAACTGAGCGAGCGCCTGAAGAACAAGGTGTATCAGCTGGCGCGCCAGTACAGCCTGCGCATCAGGAACTGCCAGCCAGCCGTGCACAGGCGGCTTGCCAAGCTGGAGGAGCTGCGGAGCTGCGCAGCACCCCCTCCATGTGACGGGCACCAGGAGGTGAAGAGAAGTACAGGTGGGTGCTTCCTGGGCCATGGGGCTTGGCAGGAGGGTGGCACAGGGCAGGGAAGGCTCCCTGGGCTGTGGGTCTGGGTAGGAGGGTTGGCATGGGGCAGGGAAGGCTCCCTGGGCTATGGGGCTGGCACAGGACAGGGAAGGTGCCTTGGGGCTGGGTAGGAGGGCTGGCACGGGGCAGGGAAGGCTCCCCGGGCCGTGGGGCCGGGCAGGAGGGCTGGCACGGGGCAAGGAAGGCTCCCCGGGCCGTGGGGCCGGGCAGGAGGGCTGGCACGGGGCAAGGAAGGCTCCCCGGGCCGTGGGGCTGGGCAGGAGGGCTGGCACGGGGCAGGGCAGACACTCCAGGGCTGACACAGGGCAGGGAAGTCAGATGCCCCCAGCTCTGGCCCCTCCACTCACCAGTGTGTGTGACTCCCCCAGGCCCGCAGAAGCCAGCGCTCTCTCCCATGACCTTTGAGCAGGTGGTGCTGCAGGAGTACAGCCCCCGCACGCCGCACTCTGCCACCTCCTCCTCGCAGGACAAGTCGCCCAAGCGCTTCTCTTTCAGCCCCTCCTGCCCTGCCTCGCCCGGCAGCGGTGCCTTGCCCGGCCCCTCGTCCTGCAGCCCGCTCAGCCCCATCGTGGCGGAGACGTTCACCTGGCCTGACGTGCGGGAGTTGCGCTCCAGGTACTCCTTGGGCACGGCCTTCCCCGGCCTGCGCCGGCCCGCCCCAGTCAACAGGAGCCAGTCGGCGCCAGAGAAGATGGTGGCAGAGCTGCCGGGAGGCTTCCTGGGACAGGAGGGCTGGCACGGGCTGGAGCAGAGCCCTGGGAGGGGACGGGGCACTGAGAGCCCAGACCCCAGTGCCCGGCAACGCCAGAGGAATCAGAGCGCTGGCTCACTGCGCATCACCGCTGAGGCCATGCTGGGCGGCCAGCGGGTCATTGTGCTGGAAAAGGTGCCGTGCGATGGGGACCCACCTGCCCATGAGGAGCCACCCGATGCCGCCAGCTACGTGCAGATCCGCTCGCCCACCTCACGGGAGAGGATCTCGCTCAAGGCCGTGGCGGAGCGCTGCAAAGCCTACCAGGAGTCGGACGAGTACCTGCGGCAGGAGGAGGGCCGGGCCGCGGGCTGGGAGCAGGCGGACACCAGCCAACACGGCCACGTGAGGAACCTGCGAGAGAAGTTCCTGAACCTGAACTCTGCCAGCTGAGCAGGCGCTTGGCGGGAGACCGGACTTGTGTACATAGCGAGCGCCTTCCTTCTCCCCTCGCCAACGCCACCCACCCCAATGGGACTAAACTCCCCAAACCAGGCCGGGCCATGGCCAGAGACCTGCTCTCATCGGGGGCTCTGCGCTGAAGCATGCACCTGCAGGTCCTGGGCTGGCAGGAGCAGCGGGCAGTGCCCCCCCAGGACCTTGGCACAGAGTCTGCCCACCACCCTAGGGCTGATCCCTGCAGGCAAGAGGGACTGTGCTGCTGGCCAGTCCTGGAGGAGGAGGGTGAATTGCTCTCCACTGTGCTGGGTGAAAGGGAGCGTGGTGTACGCGGGTGCCCCACGCAGGGCGGTCGTGTTGGCTGTACACACACTTCAGTGCAATAATCGCACCTCTCGCCTCCTGCCTGCCTCCTCATGTCTCCTGCAGCCTTGGCGCCACTGCTCTTCGGGGAGGGGAGGCAGCGCGGCCTAGTGGGCAGGCGCTGTCTCGCTGTGTGTGCAGCACCTGGCACACGGGGCCCCTGCACTCGCTGGTGCCACAATACAGTCACCACCCCCATGCACCATAAGACCGAGTGGGCCACCCGGGCTGGGATTACAGTGAGCATGCAGTAGGGTGGGTTCAGTGCCACCTCGGGGTGCTGCCAGACACCACTCCACAGCCACTCCTGTTTGCTGTGGGCCAGCGGGAGGGAGGGGCGGCTGAGCCCTGTCCTGTGTACGGTAGCAGCTGGTGTAACTCAGGCTAACAGCGGCCTGCCCTGCTCTGCCCTCTCATGGCTGCGTGGCACGGAGAGGTTGGGCTCCCTTAGCCTAGGCACTGAGTACACACAGCCCCCAGCGGGGGTCCCGCACCACACGGAGCACTGAGCTATCTCCGGCAGCATGGCACATGCCAGGATTTCCAAGGCAGAGTGGTGGCAGCTGTTTCCTGGGGACCTTGGCCTGGTCTCTGCCCCTGTGCCAAGCTGCTGGGCTGTCCCCTCGCTGTCCAGCACCCCACTGGGTCTTATGATCCCAGCCCCGGATGCTCGGGACCTCGATGGAAGGGCCTTTCCGGCCCCAGGGAGGCCATGCCAGCGGGTGGGGGCACCCTCTGCCTGAAGCCCAGGGTGGGTCTAGCTGGTGGTGCCACTGCCCCCAGACCCCACTACGGGATGGGCGTCAGCAAAGAACCCATTGGCGGTGAGGTTTGGGCCCGAGCCTGGGCCAGGGAATGGGGCCTGTGTTCTGGGGGGGGGGCGGCATTAAGTACCAGACCCGGAGCCCTATGGTTGGATGGGTTAATTCATGGAGGGGAAGACAGCAGAGGGTAGAAGCAGCTGCGCTGAGAGCTCCCCGCTCAGGGCAGGTGGATCCTCAGGAGCCCAGAGCTGCTCACAGGCTCCAGCACCTGCCCTGGCTCCCACAGTCAGGCCCTCTTGGGACGGGAGCCCCCTCCTGGGCTATCCCCCCCCCAGCAGGGGCAGAGAGACGACACAGCCCCGCCCTCTCCCAGCCTGAGTGCCAGGGCCCCTGTCCATCTGCTCACTTGCCCCCCAGCCCACAAACACTTACACATGTGACTCAGTGCAGGCTCTGGCCTCACCTTGTGGGACCCAGCAATGGAAAATTTAGTGATTCAGAACCACTCGTCTCCCTCAAATATATCACTGACTGGCCACCCTACACCTCCCCAATACCGCGCTGACCGCCCGCCCCACACCTCCCCAATACCGTACTGGTGGGCTGCCCCACACCTCCCCAATACTGCGGTGACTGCCTGCCCCACACCTCCCCAGTACTGCGCTGACCGCCCACCCCACACCTCCCCAATACCGCACTGGTGGGCTGCCCCACACCTCCCCAATACCGCACTGGTGGGCTGCCCCACACCTCCCCAATACCGTGGTGACTGCCCACCCCACACCTCCCCAATACTGCGCTGCCGCCCACTGTACAAACACCCCAGCCCAGATCCAGCACTGTGTCTGTGCCCCCAATAGACCATGCAAACACTCTCCAATATCAGAGGGGGTAGCCGTGTTAGTCTGGATCTGTAAAAGCAGCAGAGAATCCTGTGGCACCTTATAGACTAACAGACATGTTGGAGCATGAGCTTTTGTGGTGGGTATTCACCCACGAAAGCTCATGCCCCAAAACGTCTGTTAGTCTATAAGGTGCCACAGGATTCTCTGCTGCTTTTACTCTCCAATATATCACTGTACAAATGCCACAGGGTCCCCCACCACTACCACTATCTCACTGTGCAAACACTGCAAGAGATCCCTGTACAAACGCAACATGCCCGCCCAGTATAGCACTATGGCAGTGTCCCTCCCACTAGATCACTGTGCAAACACTACAGCCCCCTGCCCTATAGCTCACTCTGCAAGTGCCACACCCTCCTGCTATTGCACTGTGACAATGACACCGTCCACCCCGGTACGTCACTGGGCGCACACCCGTGGCCTGCTGGTATAGCACTGTGGCAATACACCCTCCTAATAGATCACTGTGCAAACACTACAGGATCCCCCCGCTAGCTCGCTCCACAAATGCCACATCCTCCTGATATAGCAGTGTGAAAACTGCCCCCTCGCCCCCCCATACATCACTACAAACATCCGTGGCCCCCTGGTATATCACTGGGCAAATGCCACACACCTCCCCCAATAGATCACTGGACAAATATCCCGTGTCTGTGCTAGATCCCTGTGAAAACACACCCCACCCCACATATCATTATACAAACACCAGTAGATCACTGGACAAATATCCCTTGTCTGCTAGATCCCTGTGTAAACACTCCCCACCCCACATATCATACAAACACCAATAGACCACTGGACAAAGGCCACACTCCCCTGCCCCAGTATATCACTGTGCACGCCCAGCCCCGGAGCTGATGGGATGTAAGGGCACGTGACCCGCTGGTGAGGCCTATAATACACTCGCTCTGGGCTGAGCCCTGGAGGCCAGGAGTCTCTGACAGCTGCTACCTATGTAGCCCTGGCACTTTACTGGAAACCCCTGGGTCTGTCTCCAGTGCGGCAGCAGCTAGCACCCCTGTGATGGCCACTAGCCTGGTTCTGTCCATGCAGGGGAAGTTATTGCTCGTCCCGGCCTCTGTGTTTCAGCCTTTCTGCCTGGAACTGTCACCATCACGCACATGCCCAGCTAGCTAAAGGCCTTCTATGGTGCCCATCACCATTGTATCTGGGTGTCTCCCCTCTGTGGCGCTGCAATGCCCGTGGGACAGCCGGGGAGCTGGGACTCGGAGATGTCAGGTTTGGCTCCATAGAACGTGCACTGGGGCGTTTAGCTGGCGCCAGCCCCACGGGATCTGTGTGGGCCAGTGAGCGTGCAACGGGCAGGGGCGCTGGTGAAATCACCCCACTCCAAGCCTTGTGTCCAAGCCCTGAGAGCAGTCCGCACCACAGACCAATGTATGGTGGCACCCCAGCATGGTCCGGAGGAGACGGGGACCCGAGTCTCTGCCTAGTTACAGCATCTGTGTAGGACCACAGGGCACGGCCATGCTGCAGCTGGAGGGGAGTTGGAGCACAGGCGTACCTCCCTGTGCCAGCTTTCATCTCGTGTGGGGTGATGGGGCAGCCTTGGGGACCTTGGCTAGTCACGGGCCACCAGCCCTTTGCTGCTATTTGAGCACAATGGGGTGGAGCAGATGAAGCCGGCATTACACAGCTGGGTCTAAGTGAGCCGCCGTGGGCGTAGCTGGGCTGTAATCGCACCTGCCCAGGCAGAAATACCCCATGTCAGCTGCCCTGGCCACGCCGGTCGCCAGCCTACACCAGAGCAGGGAACCGGGCCCAGGTCTTCCAGCATCTCAGCCAGTGCCCTGATCACTGCTCTGCACTTGCCACGCTGCAGCATGCCCCTCACCCCAAAGCAGGAGCAAGTGCCTAGCGCAGCAGGCTGGGCATTAGGGGTGTGGAGCCCTGGGAGGGTGGATGGGCAGGCTGCTACCAGACGCTTTCCAACGGGGCCTTAGGGAGCTGCCCCCAGTCGCAGTGGGCCTGGGCCCAGACATGGTTTGGCCCTGTTGCCAATTCCCAGTCTAGCACCAGCTGCCAGGCATGGGCTGAGCCCAGCTCTCAACTTCTCTCTGGTTTGGCCTCCAGAAAAGTCGCTGGGGGACATTTCCAGAGGTGCCTCAGGCCATTGCCGAAGCTCTTCAGGTACCTACAGATGCAGAGCTGCACCTAGGGGCTTTTCAAATCCCCACTCGGCACCTCGCTGTATCTGCAGGTGCCTAAAACCCTTCATAAATTGGTCCAGGAGCCTAAACCCCCTTGGCTTTCCCAGAGGCTTGGGCTCCCAAGTCACTTAGCTGCTTTGGGAAACGTTCCCCTTGGGCCTGTAAAAAGTCCTGTCCTCTGTGTGCTGCTTTTCCCCGCCCCGGTGGTTCCTGGCTGGCTGAGCCAGCACCGTTCAGCTAACGCACCCTTGCAAGCCAACGCACAGGAGGGTTGTTATCGCAGATGCTCTTCCGCAGCAGCAGGGCTCCCTGTGGGTTCGTCCGGATTCCCCGCTGCTCTGCACAGAAACGGCCTTCTACAGACCCCTAGGAGTGTAGGGTGGGTTGGGCCCTCTAGTCCTGCTCCTGTGCCAAGGCAGAACCCCAGACCAGCCCTGACGGGCACCTGCCTACCCTGTCTTAAAATCTCCACAGCCTGCCTGGGTAACCTGCTCCAGGGCCTAATATCTAGCCTGACTCTTCTGTACAGTACTGCAAATTAACCTCATGGCGGCACGTGAACCCATGGTTGGGGGAGGCTAGCCCCCTGCCCCACCCCCTTCTGCCTGAGGCCCTGCTCCTACTGGGCTCCCACCTCCCCCACTCTCGCCCACCAGGGCCAGAGAGCCCTGGCTGGCCTGGCCAAGCCGCCCCACACATTGGCCCGCTTACCCAAGCCGCCTTGGCCCATCTGAGGCCTGGCTGCCCAGAGGAGCTCTGAGCTCCGCCATGGCCCAGCCCAGTCCAGGGGTGGGGAGCATTAACAGAGGTTTAAGCCTCCATTACGTGCCACCCTTGTTTCTTCTCCTACCCTTGGTGGCCATGGAGACCAATCGATCCCTTTCCCCCTTATAACCACCTTTGCACCTCTGAAGCCTGTTCTAAGGTCCCCCTGCAACCTTCTCTAGACTAAACACACCCAGTCCTCAAAACCTTCCCTCCTAGGCCACCTTTGCTAAACCTCAGACCATTTTTGTCACTCTCCTCTAGATTCTCTCACTTTGTGCACATCGCTGTCTACACGTGCTGCCCCAGACAGGGCACAGACCTCCAGCCAAGGTGTCCCCCAGTGCTTTGTCTGACCCTTGTGTGAAACCTGCTGGGTAAAATCAAAACAAGATGCCTCCACCAGAGAGGGGTTTGGCTTATTTATTTCTTAGAAAAACACCATTATTAAAATGCTTCTGCAGCACTGTCTGGAGGTTTAGCTGTTTCTATGCACAGTGGAAGTACGTGACAGCGGGTTGAACGTGGTGCCTTGCCAGCAGGAATCAACGAACCAAATCAAGCAACGTGACCCCCTGCCCCTCGGAGAGCTGCTCTGGCTGTGTGCCCGTCTTCTGCAATCAGTGGGGCTCCAGCCCCCGCCATGCATGTCTGCCCTGAGCCCGTGCCCCCCATCTGTGCGGGAGTGCTGTGCATGCTGGGAAAGCAGCCTTGTGGAGCAGAGATCCTGCCGAGATGAGTTCAGCTGGAAGGAGGAGAGGGCAGTAATGGTCCAGCTGTCAAATGGCTTCACGCTGGGTAAAACTGATGATTTCCGGGTGAATCCATCCAATGCTGCTGGGTGTAATTGGGGGGGGGGGGCGGAGGCAGGGGTCTGTGATGAGAAATGAAAGGCGTTTGAACCCAGCAACACACGGAAAGGGCTGGATCCAAGACCTGCCGCATGGAGCCTTCCACAGGCAGGAGGGTTGGAGGAAACGTGCGGGGTTACTCAGCCAAGGACAGAAACCTGCATGGAAACACGGGCCAGGAGAAAATGCATGTTAACCGCCACACCCCCCCATGGCACTGACTGACTGCAGTGCCTGCCTGTGCCCAGTGAGATTTCCAACACAGGGGTCAGGCCCCACTCTGTGTTCTCAGTCCCAGTGTGTGGAAATATAGCTACACCTCCCTGAGAGACACACCTGCGTTTGTCCTAACGCCAGATCCTGCAGTGTGGCTCGCCAAGGCTCTTTGGTTCTTGCAGGCGTCACTGAAAACACCCCGTTCCCTGCCCCTGCCACCTCTGCCAGCGACTGGAACTCAGGTGTTTCTTGGCTTAGAAAAGGGGATGGTTGTGCCTGTGTCATGTGACCACTTGGCCCGTTTGCTGCTGCGGAATAACCCCAGAGAGTAAAAGAAAGGCTTTTGCAGCTTCAAGCTGCAGGGCGGGCCCGGCTCAGTACCGTGCTGCCTTACAGATCTCAGTACAGTCTCCAGCCCCGCTGCAGGGCAAGATCAAACCCCAGGGGACCAGACGCAGCCTCATTGGCATGAAGTGGGGGGATCCTTTCCTGTTCCGCACCCAGCACATACCGCACGTGCTGCCAGCCAGCGCCCCCTGCTCCCACCACGTGTCCCAGTGCTTTGCCGAACCAGGCTGGGGCAGGTGGAGGAGCTGATGGGAACCGTTCAGTGCTAGTGGGGTGGGGCTGGGCTCCGGCAGGCTTGGGGGGTGGCTTTCCCAGCGGGCAGTGGTGGAGGTATGATGCCAGGCCCCGGCATGGCTGGTTGCAGGTCGTGCCCTCCTTGAGAGCTGAGGTGTGGGAGATTGGCAGTGCTACGGCTGCTACAGAGCGTGAACCTCGCCTTGGGCACAGCCTCCTGCCAGGGCGGTTTCCCAGCTGCTCTGGGGCGCTGTTCTGCCCAGCACTGACGAGACGTGGGTCAGCCTGCTGGGCTCCCACAGCATCTCGTGCCAACTGTGCGAAGGGCCCGGGAGGGGGGTTAGACACTGCCCTCCCTCGCAGTGGGCGGGCTCTGTGCTTGTGACTGGGAAGGCTGCCTCACACTGGCTGGGCTGAGTTGCCAGCCACTGACCCCCACGCCAAGCTCTGCTCTGGGGGGAGCCTGGTCGGCCCGTGCCATGGACCCCCGAGCTCAGCCAGCCCCTGCTGGGGGCAGGGATCAGGGGTTGGGGACTGGGAGCGCCTCTTTGGGGGCACGCGGGGGCACTAGTCCTGGAGTTTTCAGGGCACGGCGCATCAGCACAGGGAGTTAGTCTTCCATTATTGCAGGTAAGGCACTTTCAGGCCAGGACCCCCACCAAGGGAGCAGTGCTACTCGGAGCACCAGTACCAGTGGCTGCACACACTGGCACATCCCCCAGTGCACGTGTTGGTGCGTTTCTGTGCCATCTGCCAGCAGCTCCACCAGCCTGGGTTTAGGAAGCAGAGAGGCTCCCTTGGATTGACCTAGCTGGGCATGAGGCCTGCAATGAATTCAGCAGGTGGCAACAAGGCAAGAGTTGGCCCCGTCCTGGCATTGTGTCTGAAGCACACAGGACCCACACAGTGGGGGAGGCAGGAGTCGCATCCCTGTGTCTATGGGACCCGGAGGAGGAAGTGCCTACTCTCTCGCCCAGCCTCCTCGCCTCCAGGGATGTGCCAGAGCCTCTGGGGGAGCGCCAGCGGGCATTCAACCCCGTGGTATCACTTCGCTGGCTGCAACGCAGGGTCCCCCCGCTGCCACACACCACAGGGTGTTCCCCAGCCCCCAAGCAGCAGCAAGGATGCAGAGGGGAAGGCTGGGAGCTTTGGGGCCAGCCCTGCCCACAGGGGAGAGCACAGGAACCACAAGGTCAGGGATAGAAATGGGACCCAGGCCAAAAACCCAGGCAAGGCCTCAGCCAGTACAACAGTGCCTACACGTGGGAATTGTGAACTCACACACACAAACATGCACACACACAGTCACATGAAATACAGATGTGTAAACACACTCAGATGTGCACACACGCGCACACACACTCAGATGCAGGATTACAACCATTCTCTTCCACCTTAATTTAGGGCAAACGTTTGCTCTTGGCTGCGCATGGCTTGTCTGACAAAGGGCTCTCTGTGGGTTGTGGCTCGGGGTGTGTGTGTGTGGGGGGGGGTCCGAGAGACAGTGCACGCAAGCACACCTCACGCCCCCTGCTGGAAAGACTGGCAGATCTGCCCAGCCATGTGTGACTGTCGACCCCGAGTGGCTGCAGGCAGCCCTGCTGCAGCCACGGTGCCCGGCGATGCGCCTGTTGTGGGCAGTCATGGCACCTTGTCAGAGCGGCAGTTTGGGAAGCTCGCTGCCTCCATCCTGTCCTGGGCAGTGCGTCCCCAGCACTGCGTGGTCTTGCTGAGATGGTGCCTCCTCCGCCAGACGCCTGTGTGGATCTCTGGCCGTGGGCGATGCAACGCGTGTCCCACAGGAAAGGGCCCTGTGCCAGCACACCCAGCACTGGCCTTCAGCAGACACCACTCCTCGGCCCCCGCAAGGCTGGCTCAGTGCAGCATGGGAGCAGAACGGGTCGTGGGGCTGAGCCCAGGCACTGGAGGCAGGGCTGTGTTGTGAGCACCAGCAGCTGCTGCCGGAGGTGTGTGGGGGTGGTGGCTGGGCCCAGCACGCCCGCAGATGCTCCCCCATGCACAGTTCTTAGGCAACTGAGTGGGCTGCCCTCGGCCACCTCTCGGGTTATTTCTTTTTGGGAAAGAAGATGAATCTTTTCTCTTTGTCTTTCTTGGCCAGGCTGATGTCCGTGGCGGTGCTGGAGGGCAGAGGCAGGCTCAGCGCCTTGGCTTTCACGTTTTGGGCTTCTGTTATTGCTGTGCTGAGCCCCTGCAGCCATGTGTGCATCTCCTCCTATCGGACAGAGACCGAGAGAGAGCATCCCTCAGTCACCGCCCCGGGACAGCAGCTTCTGAGCCTCCAGCCCGCCCCAGTGCTCGCCCCAAAGAGTCCCACGCCTTACGGGGGGCAGGAGTCACCCCGTGTCTAACCCAGCTTGCCCTCTCACCCAGCATTCCTGCTCCAGGTGACGGCCAATGCATTATTACCTCAGTCAGCTCAGTGTCTTTCATAGGTTCACCCACGCACCGGGAAACAGTAGGGCTGGAGTCTTCTGCCCAAGGGAGTTGGGCACCCAACGGCCATTGCATTTCAGAGGGATTTGGGCCACCCATGAACTTCCCAGCCCGTAAGGTCCAGATTCTCAAAGTATTTAGACATGTAAATCAATGGGAATTGGGCACCTAAAGACCCAGGAGGATCTCACTCAGGGCTCACTGTGTCCCAAACTCCAGCACTGCCCAGTGGGGCAGGAAGCAAAGGAGAACGTCGTATTCTCCTGCCCCTGCAGCCCCCGTTGGCGGGGTGGGGGTGGGGAGTTAGGGATGCGGAAGACAGCTACCCTAAGGGGGCCAGAATCCCAGGACTAGTCACCCCATGGCAAGAAGCCCAGAAAAGTGGAGAGATGGGTTGCTGGGCTGACCCGACGCCCCTGGACAGATGTGGAGGAGCGATCAGACCTGTTCAGAAATCGGAATGTCTGTCCCGGGGCAGAGGCCAATGTGGGGAGGTACCAGGTACCAGGCTGGATCAGCCCAGCTTGATGGAACAGAAAGTTCAGACATGTCTGAACAGTTCTATTTGCAAGTCAGTTCCACCTTAATCTGTGTCTGGCTGCGTTGATGCACTGCATCATGGGAGTTGTAGTTCAGGTGTCTCATGCAGACATTCTCCTCTGTGGGCTGGGCTCACAAACCAGATTATATATCCCATGATGCACTGTGGTCTTCTGTCTCCCTGAGCTTCCATGGTGCATTATGGGAAGCGTAGTGTGGCCTGGGAGCGTGTCCCACAGGGGAGAATGAGTGTGTCAGGCAGCTCCCACAATGCACCAAGGTGGTTCAGCCAGATGCAGATAAAGGACCCCTTTCTGCAGAATTAACATACTCCTCACAGAAGACAGTGAGTCTGCAGAGTCTCCGCCACCCCCAGGGGAAGGATGGCGAGGCATGCAGGAGGCAGAGGGAGAATGCAAGCAGCTTCCTCTGCCGCTGGCTCTGCAGCTGTACAAGCAGGGGCTGGGGGAGCCAGACATTGCTGGGTTCCAAGTAAAAGTCAGGGGCAGCTCACGTGGAGCAAGCCAATGCCTCTGAAGAGCCATGCAGCCAGGTCTGGAAATGAGATGGTGATGCAGGGGCCTTTGCTGCCCATGCCACTCACAACCCGACTGCCCCTAGTTCTCTGGAGAGACCCATCCTCAGCCCAGCTGTGGGCATGGCAGACTTATCTCCCAGCATGCTTTACCTGAGCCGAGGCCTACATCATAGCTATCCTGTAGGACTATGTCGCCAGAACACTCCCTCTGCTAGTGGCTTCCCCTTTCTTCATGCCACCCCTAGGCCAGGAAGCTGTCGTGACAGCCTCTGTCCCCATCTGTGCAGCCAGGCCTGAGCCCCTGCTCACTGAGATGTTCCAGGCCCAGCCTCCCATGTCCTCTCCAGCCCCGAATGGCCCATGCAGGCACCTACCTCGTCCTTGCCATGGAAGAGCCACTCACTGCCATTGCCAAGCCTGGAAAGCAGAGGGGAGATTCCTGGTCATTCAGATGCCCACTTAAATATACCTTCATGAACTGATTTAAAGCCAGCATCTAGTTACCTCTCCCTTCTCGGGGCTCCAGACGCTGTGCCCCAGGGCTCCTGACCCCCTAGCAGCAGCTCCCCACCCCTCCTAGATCTCCCAGCCCACAGCGGTCCCCATGCCAGGCGGCCCCTCACCAGGCAGACCCAGCATGTACTTTAGGAAGCAGTTGCCGGGGGGTGCTCGAGCTCAGCTCCACCCCAGGCCCTGCCCCCCGTTCCCCATCTCTCAAGCCCCCACCACCACCCTGCCTCTTCCCACCCCGTTCCGCCCCCTGCCCTGAGCATCCCCCGCCCTTGCTCCTCCCCCTCCCAGCGTCCCAGCCATATGATAGAGGTATATAAAGTCATAAGTGATGTGGAGAAAGTGGATAAGGAAAAGTTATTTACTTGTTCCCATAATACAAGAACTAAGGGCCACCAAATGAAACTAATGGGCAGCAGGTTTAAAACAAATAAAAGGAAGTTCTTCTTCACACAGTGCACAGTCAACTTGTGGAACTCCTTGCCTGAGGAAAGGCTGGGGACATATAACAGCGATTTAAAAGAGAAACTGGATAAATCATGAGGTTAATCCATTAATGGTATTAGCCAGGATGGGTAAGGTCCCTAGCCTCTGTTTGTCAGAGGGTGGTGATGGATGGCAGGAGAGAGATCACTTGATCATTACCTGTTAGGTTCACTCCCTCTGGAGCACCTGGCATTGGCCACTGTTGGTAAACAGGATACTGGGCTAGATGGACCTTTGGTCTGACCCAGTATGGCCATTCTTATGTCTCCTGCACACTGCTGAACAGCTGATCACTGGTGGGCAGGAGGTGCTGACGGGAGGAGGAGAGCTCCAGCCCCGGAACACCCATGAAGTTGGCGCCTATGTTTGGAAGCCAGCGTTAATTTTAAGGGGCTTATTTCTGATGTGGAAGACGTGGCTGGAGCTGGAAGAGAACTCCCTGCCAGCAGGTCACTGGCTGAACATCAGGACAAAAAGCCACACTCACTGGCTGTGGAGCGGAGCGGGGGGGGGGGGGGCAGAGCCTGCGCCAGAGAGTGGGCACAGAGAAGGCAGGGCCATGATCCTGATGGTAGCAAAAGGACAGGCCTGAAGGGGTTTAGGTGGTGGAAGGGACTGGGTTTAGGGTCTGGCCCAGCAATTGTCATGATCTCAATGTCCTCTGCCCGACAGTGCTTGGCTACCCTCGCCTGCAGGGGGTGGCCTGGAATTTCCCCCATTCAGTGCTGAAACAGTGCCTCCCTCTGGGCCCCCTGGCAGATGCACCCGGCACTCTGCTCCGCCAAGGTGCTCCCTGAGAACCCCATGACCCAGAGGGATGGCTTAGGTGCTACCCAATCTTGCCCCTCACGGTTGGCATGGGTCCCCTCCCCCCACTGACTGTGACATGGCTATTGGGTCCAGGTCCCAGCCATGAGAGGCTTAGGTGCTGTGATGTACCCGGTGCTGGCTTGCGGGGGGTTCCCTGGGCAGGCTGGCTGCAGGGTCTGGCCCCGAGGCTCTGTCTGCACCTCACCTCAGCTTGAAGATGTGCTTCTTCTTCTTGTAGCCAGTGGCTACATCGCAGAGGGCGTTCCTCAGCTGGAAGGGCTCCTCCCCATGGTAAGGCACTCCCAAGGCTAAGCTCTTGGCATCCTTGTAGAAGGCCAGCTCGCTGCTCCGGAGCACACAGTACAGCGTGTTCCAGGACCTGTGTGACAGGCATGAGGGCACGCGTGTTACTCCAGCTCCATAATCCAAACGCACCTCACGCACCATCAGAGCCTGGAACCTGGTGCCTGTGATGCATTGGCTGAGGTGACTTTCCTAGCACCCAGAGGTGACCTGATCGTGGGCTGTCAGGACCTATGGGGGAGAAGATTTCGGAGAGCAGGAGGGGCTGGTGAAGCCGATGCCCGACAAATCAAGGCTAGAGGAAAGGCCCAGTTTTTTCACAGGCAGGGGAGACTAACAGCTGACCCAGCCATGGGGCAGGTTCTCCGTCACTTGGAGTCTGTAAATCTAGCCTGGTTTTTCGTGGCAAAAACTCCACTCCCGCTCATCCAGGAGTGACAGGGTTAATACATTGGGTGGGGCTCTCTAGTCTGGTCCCTTCCAAGTGCCAGGGGTCTCGGGCAGTTGGGCTGAAATGGTTTCTTCATAGATTTCCCAGGCCAGAAGAGACCATTGTGGTCATCTCGTCTGACCTCCTGCGTAATACAGGCCAGAGAACGGCCTCAAAATAATTCCTAGAGCAGAGTTTGTAGAACAAACATCCCGTGATGGTAAATCCATGCCCCTGGGTAAATTGTTCCAATGGCTAATTACTCTCACTGCTAAAACTGTACATCGTATTTCCCATGTGAATTAGTCTAGCTTCAACTTCCAGCCACTGGATCCCGTTAGGCCTTTCTCTGCTAGACTGAAGAGCCCATTATTAAATGTTTGTTCCCCACTTATAGTCTGTGATCAAGTCACCCCTCAACCTTCTCTTTGGTTAGCTAAATAGATTGAGCTCCTTGAGGCTGTCTCTCTAAGGCATGTTGTCTGATCCTTTAATCATTCTCCTGGCTCTTCTCTGACCCTCTCCAACGTGGCTATGCCATGGGGGAGAGTTGGCTCACGGCAGTCTAAGGAACTGCACCCGTGCCTACCAGGGCTGTGTCTGACATCATCATCCAACACACAGAGTCAGCTACAAACTGTTGTGCCAGTCAGAGGGGCCATGGTTCATGGCATCGCAGCAGGCAGGGCCGGCTCTAGCCATTTCGCTGCCCCAAGCACGGCGGCACGCCACGGGGGGTGCTCTGCTGCTCGCCAGTCCCACGGCTCTGGTGGACCTCCCACAGGCATCCCTGCGGATGCTCCATCGGAGCCTCGGGACCAGCGGACTCTCCGCAGGCACACCTGCGGGAGGTCCACCGGAGCCACCTGCCGCCCTCCTGGCAACCAGCAGAGTGCCCCCCGCCGCATGCCGCCCCAAGCACGCGCTTGGCGCACTGGGGCCTGGAGCCGGCCCTGGCAGCAGGCATCGGGCTGCGGTGGTAGTTCTGTACTGAAGTGGAAGTTCTGGGGCTGTTTTCTTTAGTAAGCAGCAGCAGCTACGTTAGGACAGCAGCAGCCGTGAGCTAAGAAGCAGAAAGTCACATCGTCCTCCTCCATCTAAATTACATCAAAGCAGTGTAATATCAGGCTGTTAAGAAGGCTCCTGTCCTAATAGCACCCACCATCACCAGCTAAAGAAACAGCTCTCCAGATCTCTAAAGAAAACCTTGTTCGACACGTTCTGTCTGGCAAGAAACCACTTATCAGCAGTTGTGTTTGTGAGACCTAGAAGTCTCTTGGTTTGCCTTTGGGGTCACCACTTCTCTGTTGTTTATCTGTAGGGTCTGTCTGGTTCTTTGATTGTCTCTGTCTGTTGCATAACTAATTTTGCAAGATTTAAATCAACTCAGGTGGTGGGCTCTCATTGGGTAAAGAATTGTTTCGTAATGGGCTGGGATCGGTGAAAAATACCATTCTGTAGGACTTCCGTTTACAATGACTGGGTGAGGTACAGCTAAGCAGGACTCAAGTTTCACTCACTGTAGAAACTGGGCTCCAAAGGGAAGTTCTCTGAAACCCAACTCCAGGATCCAACCCAGGATCAGAGCTGCCAGACCCAACACCCTGCCAAGCATAATCACACAGAAGCTGGAGTCCCTGGATGACCTGATCCTGAGTAGCCAGCCGGAAAAGTTCGTCTGCCTTATTGGAAGTGGTGAGCATTGTATGCTGAGCATGAGCATTCTGTTTTGGTGACTGGTAATAAACAGAGGATAAGGATATTACTGTGTAAGGCTCTTTCACTGGTAAAAGGCCCTGCAAACCCACAGAAGAGTACGCCCTGAGCCCTAGGTGCCTTTCACCTGGAGCCCTAAGAACTGGGTACAGGTTGGGTGCCTAAATCAACTGGGTTACGCCTTGCGCCCATGGAAGGATAAGGTGGGTGCTGTAGAGTGTGCGGGTAACAGATTTATGGAGTCGTGGTTAGTCGAAGTGTGGCTTCTGAGGAGGGTGACGGAGGAGCCTTCACCCATGGGTCCCACCCAAAGAATCTGTATTTCCCTGCAGGCAGCCTCCATGCTGCTCAGAGACCCTCCGCTGGGTCGCTCCCCAGCCCATTGTGCTTGCAACCTCTCCCCACCTGGTCTTGCTGGGGAGCTGCCAATGCCTCTATGGGCTGGGCACAGCTGACCCCAACCGAACCAGAGCCATTCCCTATGGGACACATCCTGCAAGGCGAGTGCCCGCCATCCCTGTGCACCTGTTTGAAGCCTTCTTGTTAGGAGCCTCCAGTTCATGTTTGCGGCCCAGGTAGCCCTCCATCTGGAGGCTGTGCGAGCAGTCCAGCTGCGTGGGCAGTGTAGCGGTCTCGTCGAGCTCACTCACAGGCGTCTGGAGGACTTTGAACAGCGGGTCCGTGGTGGAAGGCTCCTCGTTGTCCACTTTCATCTTCATTTCGGACTGCTTGGCCTCAGTTGGCTCCGCCGGGGCCTGGGCTGGGTCTGCTTTCTCCTCTTCCACCTGCTGTGATCACGGAGCACAGCGTGTTACCCGAGAGCAGAGTGGATCATGAATGCTGCTGGTCTGTCACGCTGCCCCTCGTCCGCTCTAGGAGAACTGACACCGCCAGCAGAGCAGGGAGAGGTTTTGGTAGGAAACCGCAGAGCCGGCCACACGGAAATGTTTCACAGATTCGTGTCAGTGTCGTTGGCTTGGGGCAAAACCAAACGTCAGCCAAATTCCGGAAAATCGGAAAGGTTTCATGTTGACCATTTTGAATGGAAATGTTTAGATTGTTTTTCTGTTCAGAAAGGACCTTGCCTTTCAGATGTCCCTGTCGTTTTATTTTAAAAATGTTTAAAAATTGTCAAATCCATCAAAGTGAAAAGTTGTATTAGACCCAAAACCATTGTTTTCCCTTTTCCATTTTGACAAAAATTTTGAGAAATGTCAGGTCAGCCCCAAACAAACGTTTTCTCTGATTTTTCAGAATAGTCAGTGAACCGAAAAATCCGCTATTCCCCCAGCTCTACTGCATGGGGGGAGCACAGGCTAGTGGTGAGGGCAGGGTGCGTCTGCTCTCTTATTTCTATCCTGCCCACCGTCTTACTGTGGGAGCTCGGTCAGCTCTCTCCTGTGTGTGCTCTCATGCCCACCTATGTGGTCCAAGGCCCATTTCTGAAAGGGACTCGGGTGCGTAGGAGCTGAAACCCCGTTGACTTTCAATGAGGCGTTGGCTCCTAAGTGCACAGGTCCCCTTTGGAAAAGGAGAGGCCCTAGGCCCGCTTCCCTCATGAGCAGAATGGGGCTCTCACCCCAAAGGAGATGGGGGTTGGAAGTTCCACATGTGAATGAATGGAGGGGTGTAAGGCCTGTCGAAATGCATGGATGGACGGTGCTAGATATACACGTAAACGTGACTTAGTGCTCGGAAACTTCCGAAGTATATGCAGACTCTGCAGCATCAAGCCGAGATCTGTCCACTTGTCTCCTATTTAGGCACCACCCAGCTTAGTCCCACACTACCTCTCATCTCGGATAGGCTATTGCAGATGTCGAGTCCCTCCTCTGATTGGCCAGTGTAGCCTCCATCACCTGCTCATTACATTTTCACAGATTCCTAGACTCCAAGGCCAGAAGGGCCCATTGTGATCATCTCGTCTGACCTCCTGGATAACACAGACCAAAGACCGGCCCCCGGATCGTTCCCAGAGCAGAGCTTTTAGAAAACCATCCAATCGTGATTTAAACATTGCCAGGGATGGAGACTCTACCGCACCCTTGGCTAAATTGTTCCAATGGTTAATGACTCTCCCTGTTAAACATTTACACCTTATTTCCCAGCTGAATTTCTCTAGCTTCAACTTCCAGCCACTGGATCATGTTAGGCCTTTGTCTGCTAGACTGAAGAGTCCCTTATTAATTGCTTGTTCCTAGGTGGATACTTAGGACTGTGACCAAGTCACCCCTTAACCTTCCCTTTGTGAAGTTAGTTTGAGCTCCTTGAGTCAAAGGCAGTTTTTCTAAACCTATAATCCAGAGGTCCCCAAAGTTTTGAGGGACATGCCCCCCCGACCCCTGTCTGTGCCCCCCGCTTCCCTGGGGCTGAGGTCAGGAGTGGGGCTGCGGTTCCCAGAGGGGCGGACATGGACGGGGTAAGGAGGCCGCAGCTGGTGCTGCAGTTGGGGGTGGGTATGGGTATGGGGCTGTGGGCAGGGGCCAAGGCTGGGGGTTGGCGCGATGCCAGGGACAGAGCCACGCTGAGGCTGGGGATAGGGCCAGGAGCGGGCCGGGAGCTGGAGATGCGGCTGCGGGTGGAGCCAGAGTAGAGCCGAGGGTGGGGAGGGGCTGGCTGTGGCAGCTGGCTGTTCCTCCACGCCCCCTGCTTTCATCATTCTCACGGCTCTTCTCTGACCCCTCCAATTTATCAACATCCCTCTGGAATTGTGGGCACCAGAACTGGACACAGGATTCCAGCCACGGTCGCACCAGAGCCACATCCAAAGTAAAACAACCTCTCTGGTCCCTGTTTGTGCATCCCAGGATGGCATTAGCCCTTCTGGCCGCAGCGTCACACTGGGAGCTCACGGTCAGCTGATTACGCACCATGACCCCTGGACCTGTTTCAGAGTCATTGCTCCCCAGGAGAGAGTCCCCCATCCCAGAGGTGTGGCCAACACTCTTTGTTCCTCGGAGTAAATCTTTACATTGCGCCTGTGACAGACCCAGCCCAGTGGGGTACAGGAGTCTGGTAGAGGGCAAATATACTGGTCACTGGCTGGGTAGTTTTCTGTTCCCTGAGTGACCAGAGCAGGGGCTGCGCTAGAGTAATCAGGAACCTGCTAGAACCAATTAAGGCAGACAGGCTGATTAGATCACCTGCAGCCAATCAGGGCAGGCTAATCAGGGCACTTGGGTTTAAAAAGGAGCTCACTCCAGTTAGGTGAGGAGGAGCCAGAGGAGAGGAAGTGTGTGTGAGGAGCTGGGAGCAAGAGGCACAAGGAGCTGGGGCTGAGAGTGAGAGGGTGTACTGCTGGAGGACTGAGGAGTACAAGCATTATCAGACACCAGGAGGAAGGTCCTGTGGTGAGGATAAAGAAGGTGTTTGGAGGAGGCCATGGGGAAGTAGCCCAGGGAGTTGTAGCTGTCATGCAGCTGTTACAGGCGGCACTATAGACAGCTGCAATCCACAGAGCCCTGGGCTGGAGCCTGGAGTAGAGGGCGGTCCCGGGTTCCCCCCAAACCTCCCAACTCCTGATCAGACAGAGGAGGAGTTGACCCAGACTGTGGGGAAGATCACTGAGGTGAGCAAATCTACCAATAAGTGCAGGACCCACCAAGGTAGAGGAGGAACTTTGTCACAGGCTGTACAGACAAACAAGCGCTTTGTCTCATGCTGCCCCTCCTGCTGGGAGTAGCTCTCTGTAACCAGCCGCAAAGCTACCCCCTTAGCCTCCTTCACATCCCTCCTTACAATTTCCCTTTGCAGCAATGCTGTGCAAAATAAAGGCGCCTTGACAATGGCTGGGCCAGTGTGGACCCAACGCAGTGACCAGCATCGTCTCACTGTTTTCTTGTGCTGCCCTGTCTGTGTCTCTCTCCAGCTCTTGTCCCTTGTCTTAGAATTTAGACCAGGGGTCGGCAACCTTTCAGAAGTGCTGTGCCAAGTCTTCATTTATTCACTCTCATTTAAGGTTTCGCTTGCCAGTAATACATTTTAACGTTTTTAGAAGGTCTTTCTATAAGTCTATAATACACAACTAAGCTATTGTTGTATGTGAAGTAAATAAGGTTTTTAAAATGTTTAAGACACTTCATTTAAAATTAAATTAAAATGCAGAGCCCCCCGGACCGGTGGCCAGCCTGGACACCAGCTGGCACAGCCAAGGGCATGGAGCCCCCAGCCCGTCCACCTACCCCTGGAGTGACTCCCAGGTTGTCACTTCACCCAGAGCTCCTCAGTGCCAGAGGGCTGGGATGTGCCAGCTTGTCGGGACCCCCGTTCGCATAACTGTGGCAAAGAGGCATTGCGCTTTCAGATTCAACCCTTCCCAAAGTACATCCACATGCTCCTTGCCCTTGGTGGGTAACAACCACCCAGCCAACTCCAGTGTCAGAGCACAGCTCCAGGGACCCACGTAACCACAGAGGGAATAACCGCTTTGGTTCCCGTTGCCTACCTCTGGAGCTAGACAAGGACTTCCTCTGCTGCTGGCAATGAACAGCCAATATCTGTTCACCACCTCCCCGCTGCATGCAGCAATGGGTGCGAAGGAAATCGCAACAACGGGACTCGGGTGGTCACCAATGCAGAGCTGAACAAGAGCTCGTGGAGGTGTGAACTCTGCCATTCATCTCAAGAAGGGGTTAACTCACATGCTCAGGGATGGTCTTTTAAGGACTTGTCCACAGGGGGTGTTGTAGGGATTTCAGTTCACACCTTGTCTTATCCTGGTGTGACTCCTGGAATGGACACGTACCCTGGTACAAGGGGGCTTATGGCCTCATAGTCTTCAGAGCCAGAAGGGACCATTAGGCCTTCCCATCTGACCTCCTGTGTAGCCCAGGCCATCGATTTCCACCCAGTGAGCCCTAGAATGTTGTTACATTTCAGAACTAGGCGGGACTGAGGTGCCACCAATGCCCGAGGCCCCTGCAATGGCAAGGAATGAATTAGGCGATCCAGGCCCAACTGATCCCAGAGGTGACCTGTGTCTCATGCTCCAGAGGAGAACCCCTCCCCCCACCCACCCCAAGATCCCTGCTGGTCTGACCTGGGAAAAATTCCTTTCTGGCCCCCAAGCACACGGGCAAGAACCAGGCAGCTAAGAAAGAACTCTCTGACTCCCCCCCATTCCCCCGCTTGGCTGGGGTCCCATCTCCAGCTGTGGCCAATCCCAGGGGCTTCAGGCCAGTTGTGCATCACGGAAAAAACTCCCTTCTATCCTGATCCCTGGGAGCCTTTGGAAGCAGAATAAACTAAACTATAAAGAGGCACTTTGATTACAGCCTAGCCTGTCCCCCCGCCCTCCCATTACAGCGGTGGGTGTGATTACACCGTTAAAACATTAACCCCTTCCTGCCTAGCCGCATCACCACTGTAACTTCCCCACGACTAGTGAAGGGAGGGAGGGGGAGGAAGGAGTTGGTGTGTGCGCATGTGGGTGTGGGGTTGTGTCACACACTGACACAATTTGCCATGGGGGAAGGCTCATTTTGGGGTCACGCGTGGGTGGCAGTCAGGAGCTCCCCGCAGTTACTTCCTGCCCTGCAACCAAAAAAGAGCCCAGCTAAGCCTGTTCCCAGCTCCCAAGGGGGCGCCAGGCTCTAGGAGGCCAGAGGTGCTCAGCTCAGGATGATGGACTATGCTGTAGGGTGAGTAGTGTCCCATTCTGGGTATGCATGGGCAGAGCTTGGAAGAGCATCTCCGCCCCCTTTCTGTGTCCCTTCTGGCCCCATGTGCTCGCTCTAAGCAGTGTTCTCTGACAGTCGGGGTGTGTGCATGTGTGAGAAGTTTTTCTTTCTGGTCACGAATTAATGAACTGAGCTGATCAGGCTCTAGGGCTATTAGCCATGGGGGCTGCTTAACACATTCAGGCCACGTTCACCACCGCGCCCAATGCCCTGTTGGCAACTTAAAGGAAGGGTCTGTATTAGGCAAGCGCCCGATACCTCCCACAGCATGGCTCCTTCAGCCGGGAAGAGGCCGGTGAGCCCTGTGCACCGTATTGCTGGTACAGCCCCAGGACATCACGGCTGTTATTGCTGCCATTGCAAGGGATCGCCTGTGCAATCAATCCAGGGCCTTGCTAAGGAGACGTGTGAGTTTAACTCACTCTCCCAGTCATGCAGGAAACCTTGAATGAGGTTCTTATGTGGTGCAAGAAGACTGAGCATCACAGAGACATCTCTAGAGCACCTGCTCTCTGCCGCAGGGCCTGGGCAAAGGGGGTGGGTGGGACAAAAAAGTGGGGTGTAAACACCCAGAAAACAGACCATGGAGAAACTGGGTTAAGCTGCCAGACACAGTTTGGTCTGTGGGTCTGAAAGGAGGGGTTGTGTGTGACCCTTGCAGGAAGCAAATGCTGAGCGAGAGTGAGCAGCTTTTTGGGCACAAGGCTGGTGTGTCTGGCTGGGGATTTTGACACAGGCACATGCTGGATTTTCCCACTGCTGTCCAGGGAAGCAGGTCTCGCTGTATATTCTTGTAAATAAACAGCTGACCCCCTGACTCTGGGCTGCCCAGTCCGTAGCCAAATACTCCCCCCTAAACACACCAGGCCCCCCCCAGTTTCAGCTCTCTATGCTGAAGGGCTGGCCTATGGAGCAACGTGATCACCCCATGGCTGTGCATGGCACTTTGCAATTAGCAGTGACTGGCAACACGCGCTCAGCTGGAGGGGCCCATTTGCAAACAGGCCCAAGTGGCTTAGGAGCCCAAGTCCCATTGTCAAAAGTGTCGCCGGCAGGTTGGGTCAGTTTGTCAAGGGGATTTAGGTGCCTGGCACCGCAGCTGGGATGTTTTGGAGGTGCCTGTGTGGGTTTGGTGCCTAATTCCCATTGAAAGTCCATGGAGTCTGGTGCCTGACTCACTTAAACACTGTTCTGAACCCACTAGGCGCCCATCTGCAGCTATAGGCACCTAAATCCCTTTGTCAATATGCCCTTGGTGCCAGGGGCCTGAGTTTGGAAATGGGAATAATGCCCCCTGCTGCTGAACAGCGGCCCCAAAGGTGCTGCATGTGCGGGATTGCTCTGGGTGGCGCCCTGGCCCCAGACAGACAGCCCTGCCCCTCACAGGAACGGGATTTGCTACATGGGATCAAGTTCCCCCCTCCTGGCCCTGGCAACAGCCCATACTGGACCCTTTAAAGAAAGGAGACCCCCTTCCCAGAATGCACCTTGCCCTTGGCAAACCCCTCTCACAATACACCTTGGCCAATGCACCCTAGGGCGTGGCGGTGACGCCCTCCTTCCTAATCCTGGGGATACTCACACCCCCTGCAAAGCATGTGGCCTTTGGGGTGGGTCCTTGGCTGGCATCACTGCCAGTGTGGTTTGTGGCCCCTAGAAATAGCCGGCCCTGTCATAGCTGAAGTCCTGGGCGCCCCCGAGGTGCTCGGGCTGGGTGTGTATTGGGGTTAAAGGAGCCTGCCTTTCATTTCATGGCATAGCCCTCATTTAGGGGCAGGGGAATGGGCCAGGGGCTGGCCCGCCCTCTCTGGTGTGTCGTGTGGGTGAGGAGGGCTGGGGGGCTGCCATCGCACTGGAAATGCTGCCCAGTGGGGCTCAGGCGGGGTCCCAGGGAGCAGCGGGGTTCTCCAGAGAGCTGGGAGTCCTGGGGAGAAGGTATGGAGCAGCGAGGGAGGTGGGAGGACGCTCAGCAGCCGCACCACACTTAGTGGAAAGCACACCTGGCACCTGGCGCTTTGCCACATTTGGATGCGCCTCCTGCTCAGAGGGGATACGTGGAAACCCGCTGCCCGTCACACAGCTGGACAGCCACAGCTCGACGCCTGACCAGCAACGTGGCAGGAGGCGGCCTGGGGGTCGGGACCGGTTGGGGAACCCTCCACGTGGGGCTGAACCCAGCCAGGGTGATACCCACCAGATGTTGCTGCCAACTGATGGCTCCTTGGCAGTCAGTAAGAAAGGATGCGGGGGGGGGGGGGATGTCTCGGTTCTGTGGCAGCTGGACAGGGTCTCAGGGGCTGCTGGCCCAGCAGAGTGAGGCAGGGGGTGCGGGAGCACTGGGGAACGAATCCCCCCTCACTGGGAGCTTTGCCCCCTTGTGCTGAGCCGGAGGTCACAGCAAAGCGCTTGGTCTGCCGGGGCGGGGCGGGGGGGTACGATCTGGCACCTTTCCCCAGCACTGAACGAATTTAAAACCCAGCAGCCAGCAGGGCGGGGATGGCAGATCTCTGTTCTGACAAGCTGAGCCCAAGTGCCAAAGTCACTTTGGAAAATGCACTTTAGGGGCTTTGAAAAATCATCCCCCACAGCTCTCAGGAGGGTTAGCGCTTCACAGAGGCGAGATAAACAGGGCCAGTTTAGTGCTAGCGGCTGCTAAGCCCAGATGGGACCTCTGCCCCAGGAAGCAAGTCAGCTGTGATTGATTTTTATTTATGCAAATAGAGGACAAAGGGTTTCCCCTGGGCGCTAGGCCCCATCTGCGAGCAACACTAGGAACAACCAAACAGCTAGGGGCAGGTAGCGTGGGGGGGACTCGCCCCCTGGGCCGCCTCCCAATAGGCTGGGCTCTCTAGCGCGTGCATCTTCCCGGGCCGACGTGTGCTTTCCCCAATATGGCTGCTCTGTAAAATGACGCCATTGGAGTGTGTCCGATAGGGGAGGCGGCAGAGTCACCTACACCGGCCATTGCACTGGGCTGGTGGGAAAAATATTTCCTTGGCATTTTTCCAAAGGTCCCAGGCTGGAATTTAGGGCTCCAAGCTGCTGACTGATTAGATTGTAACTTGTATGAGAAGAAACTGACTCCACCATGGGGATAAGAGGGAGAACCGATCAGCTGCATAGAACGGAGCAAACTTTCCAGCAGGACGGGACCCGCCCAGCGGGCTCTACTGCACAGGGCGTAGCAAGGCAGGCCCTGTGTGGTCCCCATCCCCTGGAACGGTCGGCGAGGTGTCCAGGGCCAAAGTCCACCCTGGTGTAGCAACAGGAACTCCGCCTCCTCCTGGCATTGCTGCTGCCCATTGCGCTGGGTGGGGCGGGACAGCAATGGGGCGACCCACCGTCGCAGAACATCGCCGGCAGGTGTTGGGGACACTCAGGGCTGCCCAGGCCTGGCGGGAAAAGGGCCGGCTATCTGTGGAACAGGCCCATGAGGCGCTCAGGAGGACCCCCACATTTCTAGCAAGGGCACTTGGGGGGGCACCCTCCAGGGCTTACCACAGCTAGGGGTGGAAGGTGGCCACCTGCCTAGGCCCTGGCCCAGCTGCAGCTCAGCGAATGCGCCCAGGCCGGAGTTGGGTTAAAGGGCGAAGTTATACCAACGGGCCCAAGGAATAGGGTGGGAGGAAGTTTACACCCACAGGGTGTGTGTGTGTGTGTGTGTTTTTTTTTTGCAGGCTGCAGATCCCATTGCATAGACCAGGCCACAGGGGTTCCCAGACCGGGCATGTGAAAGGGTGTCGAGGGGGTGCTGTCACTCTGACATAAGGCTAAATGGGGGCGGGGGAGTCTGTCTGTACAGCTGTTGAACGCTGGCCGATATGGTGAAGTGGTTTCTGTGAAACAACTGCTGTGTCGTGGGCTCCACCACCCGAATGGGGAAACTGAGGCAGGGAACCGCAGTTCTGGGTCTGGGTTATTGTTTTAGGCTAGAGCTGGGCATTTCTTGCATTGCTAAGTGCTGGGCGACGGCAGCTTAGAAACCTGTGTGCAGCGTGTGGGTGTATGTGTGTTAGTCACACCTAGCGCATCCCCTTGGAGCGGTCACCTGGGATCCCAGAAGGCCCACATGGCTGCAGTGCTGGGCGAGGGTGTGGTCAAGCGATAAGGAAGCTGAGGGTCAGCACTGGGCCCAGGGTGGGGCGGGGGGGCGGGGGCTGGGTAGCTGGACGGTGAAGTTGCCCCTCTCAGGAGCGGGTACCAGGCAGCGTATCTGTGCCCCGAGTGTGGGGCTAGGATCACAACTCAGCCACTGGAGGCTTCTGTACATGGGAGCCAGCAGCTGGAGCCCTCCCAATCCCAAGAGGAGGCGCTCAGTTAGTTCTGCGATGGGGGCCTGGGGTTCCCAGTATGGGGTGGCTGGGAGCGCCTGGCCTGGGGGGTGTTGGGTCACATGGGCTTGCCAAGGAGGTTGTGTCATTTCCGCTTAGACCAACCCCCACAGCGTGTCTGGGACCCTGGCTGTGCGTGCTGCATGGGGCTCTGGCCTACGACTGCTGTCAGCGTGGGCTCTTTGGGGGTGCAGGAGATGGGCTGAGCCACCGGGCTCCTGCTGGAGTCAGTGGGAGGGGGCTGGTGGCAGAACATTCGCAGTCCATTTGCGAGGGGCGGGTCATCTTTGGCTCTGATCTCACGAGCCCTAGAGGGGACCCTGGCAAGCCCCCCTGCTTTGGAAAGCACCTCCTGGGGCCAGGCAACGCAATGGGGCTCCGATGTGGGCAACTGTGGGCTGAGCAGGTCATTGCAGGGACACCTTTCTGGCTTGTAGCTATGACTGGGCCTGCAGTGCAATGGGGCAGCACCAAGCGGGGATCAGGGCTCCATCATCCCATGGCTACTCTGTGACCTGACAGCTTGTTCTCCAGACTCTCAGCTCTCACAGAAGAAAGAAAAGGCCCCTAGCGCTCAGTGCAGTGAAGAACATTTTCAAAACAGAACCCAATGAGACCACTAGCAGGGGGAGGGATAGCTCAGTGGTTTGAGCATTGGCCTCTGAAACCCAGGGTTGTGAGTTCAGTCCTTGAGGGGGCCATTTAAGGAACTGGGGTAAAAGTCTGTCTGGGGATTGGTCCTGCTTTGAGCAGGGGGTTGGACTAAATGACCTCCTGAGGTCCCTTCCAACCCTGATCTTCTATGATGCAGTGATGCTGCCTGAGTCTGCAGAGAGCCTGAGCCCATCACTCCTAGGGGCGGGGCTGCCCTGGGTGTGACTAACACAGTATTAGCTCAAAGGACCCATGATGCTCATGGGATGCCTTGCTCCAGGGTGGGGGGGAGGTAGGAGCAACTTTCCTCAGGGGGGTCCTGCTCCAAGGTGGGGGGGCAGCACAGGGAGAGGGGAAGGAGGAGGCCCCATGCAGGACACCAGCCTATGGGAGAAGCTATGGCAGATGGAGAGGCTCTAGCCTCCCCTGCAGCCAGCACTAGCTCAGCAGGGCCCAGAGCATGACACAAGCCCTGCATGACAGCAGAAAGCGCATGGGAGGCCTTAATGCCCAGGAGAGCAAGTGTGCCCGGGACCTGAAAGCAGGGCAGGGCAGCAGTTGGGAGCTGACAGAGCTGGGCAACGGGTGGGGGGGGAGATTTTAGCAGAGCCGGAGCAGAGGCACACAGAGAACTGGGGGTGAAGTGGTGCAGAGGAAGAGACCAGCAGACTGCAGAAGAGGGAGCTGGAGCTGGGTTGGAGTCTACTCCAATCTCTCAAAGAAACGCCCTCTGCAAGCAGAGTAGCCGGAGGAAAGGAAGGGGACTGGGGAGTCCCCGAGGTGCAGCAAGGTGCCCCTGGGAAAGGGGTTAGCTGAGGGCAGCACTGGAGAGAAGATGACCAAGGAGGAGAAGGCAGGTAGACAAGGAGAGCTAAGACTTGGTCCTGGTGCAAGAGGACGAAGACAATGCAGTGAGAGGAAGAGCAAGCTGACAGGCAGGAGCAGCGTGAGCTGCGGCTGGAGGTGGCGCCAAGGCCAAGCAGCACAAAGAGCCTTGGGCTGCCGAGCGTCTGATGAGTCGTCCGTGTCTCCCACCTACACTGGGGTGTGCAGCGGGGAGCGCCCCTTCGGGGGTCTCTGTGGGGCCTGCCTCGGATGGGGTGTCAATCTTCCAAAGAAAATAACGGCAAGAGGTTAGAATTCCTGCAGGGGAACGAGCCGGAGTCCAAGCCCACTGCGTGGGGTGTCGGGAGACAAATTACCCTGCGTTCCTCTCCTACGCAGCAGCACCAGCGAAGCAGAGTTGAGAGGTTTGCTGCGTCTCTGGAACCCGCCGGTCCAACAGCTTGTTGTGCTAGGAGAGCTGGTAGGAACATCCAGCCGAACGCTGTCAGACCAGGGAGGTTGCTAACAGGCATCAGGGAAGTGACCCAATGTGCAGCTCCGGCTTCACAGCTCCGGGCACCAGGAGTCACAGCTCCAGCAGCCCGGAAATCTGTGCAGCCCAGAAACCTGAGCCCTGGAGGTGCTGAGAATGGTGGGCTGGTGTATCACAGATTCTCCTAGAGCTCTGCCTGGAGAGAGGAGGGCAGCAGAGTACCTCCCCTCTGCCTGTGTGTGACCCTGTGGTGCTGGGGGTGTCCTAGGCACACGGGTCAGATCCTCCGCTGGTGTAGCTGGGCAGAGCATCCCACGACGCCAGGGGTGCTACAGACAATTGGCACCACGGGCTGCCCCATGGAGACGCGGGCCCAAGCAGCTAAGGCACAGCCAACGGCCAGTGCACAAGGAGGGGGCAGGAGTGGACCCGACCAGGATGTTGGAAGGCAGCTCCAGGATACCTGCAAGCCCCAACTACCCAGTCCAGGATCCATTGAGGTAGCTCTCAGGCCTCCCAGAGGTGCATGCGTTTAGCTGCTCACCCTCTGTGCGAGGCAGGGAACACTACCCCCAATGACAGCTGGGCACTGAGGCCCAGGGTGGATGATTTGCCCAAGGTCACCCCCTCAGGCCAGTAGCAGAGCCAGGACTAGGAGCCAGTTCTCCTGAGCCCCTGGCCAGTTCCCTATTCCCTAGGCCATCCTTCCAGGCCTACCTCCTCCCCTGGATGCACCTGAGGCTCTGCGGTGGGGCTGCCAGGTAAGTCAACCCGCTGTCCACACTGGGAGGAGGTCTGGCCTGAACCAGTGCTGAAGCCTCCAGTGAAGGTGGCAGTGCAGACCTATACACTGAGGAGGCCACAGCCCAGCCGACTGGAGCAGGATTGCCAGGACGTGAGGGGGAGCAGGGGGCCCTTCCCTTGGGTGCTGGTGGGGAACCTAAAACGCCTCTGCTGAGAGCAATCTTCCATGCAGGGCTAAGGAGTGTCTCTGCTATTTGGAGGGAGGCCCAGCTTCTGGCACAGGCCTTCTCCAGAGCATCCCAGATCCCCGGCACAAGGGGAAGAACGGGGGCTTCTCACAGCTACAGAGCCCCGGCTTCCCACGAAGGCTTCCCACGAAGGCTCTCGCGGGAGGGCCCAGCTAGCGTGTGCATAGGTGAATGGCTCCCCCAGTGGGGGGGGACCGATGAGGGAGGCCAGGGGCACTTGCTATGGGGTGGGTCCTGCTGCGACCAAGCTGAAAACGGGCGTAGAGCAGATAGAAGGTCAGACTAGATGAGCACAGTTAGTCTCTGCACACCCATAGGGAACCGAGGGCCACGTGAGGCTCCGGCCTCCCTCACCGTCCCAGCCCCGGTTGTGTCCACATCCTCCTTACGTTTCACGCACCTGCCCAGCTCCTCCTGCTGCCTTGTGGGCACTGCAGTGTGAGCCATGTAGCTTGAAAAGGAGGGTGGCTGGTGTCCAGACTGCCCAAGCGCTGACACACAGGCCAGGTCCAGATGGGAAGAGCTGGCGGAGACCCAGTTCAAAAGGGTTTGTGCCGGTTCCCTGAGCAAAGGGCGTGCAGCGGCAGCAGACTCTTATGCCCATATAACTGCCCATGCTCCGAGGCTTTAGCCAGGAGAGACATATCAGCAAGAAATCATCCCTTGTAACTGACATTCCTACAGCCAGGTCTACACCAAAACGGCAGGTCAAAAATCCACCCCCCTGCGCAACGTCGTTACACCATCAACCTCACGCCCGCCTCTGAATTAGCTCCAGCAACTGGAGAGCCCCTCCTGTCGCTGTAGCAAGTGTCCGCACTGACGTGTGTTTCTAGTAGAAACAGGGCCTAAGACAGCAAATCAGCTTCTAGGGAACAGCCGGCGGCTTTGTAATGAGCTGCCCGCAACCCCGCAGGGAGCCGGGAGTGGAACCCAGGAGATCTGAGTCGTAGGCCCCTCCGCTAGCCCTTGGATGTTAGTCTCTGTGTTCCTGTAGCTTTAACCTCTTCGCTTGTCCTGGCCAGTTTCAATGTGACTAGACATTGAGCTGAGCATGGGGGCCGGCCTCCTCCCTCCCTGGGGTTCCCCTAGCGTATGTCCTGAGAGCAAGCAGCACCCACGCAGCCTGCATTCGCCAGACGACACAAGGCCGGCAATCCCAGTCTTGTCGGCCTGGCTGGGTGGAAGAGTGCAGGCTGTACATGACCCTTCCCTGCGAGCAGCTGTCACTGCGCCCCCTTTCCCCGCTCTACAGACCCGCCCTTCCGCCCTCTGGAATGGATGGAGTTTGGCAGACAAGGCATTTTCCAAGGGGACGCTGCTTCTCCGCACATGCTTCTCCCAGTGCACCCTTCCAGACCAGCTTATGCATAGGGCCCTCCTCCGGGGGCTTACAGGGTGGAGGAAGGCAGGACAGAAGCCCATGGCTGCATTCCACTGACAGTTTTAACCTGCAGGGGATTAACCTTTAGGACAAGCTACCCAGGGAAGTGGGGATTGAAGACATCGAGAGATGGTGAATCCAGACCGAGGCCTTTCTGGAAGATCTGCTTTGGCCAAACACAAGCGATTGGGCTCAATATAGGAGTAATGGAGAGGAATTCTCTGGCCTGGGCTACACAGGAGGTCAGGTGAGACGATTCAATGGTCCTGCCTGCCCTCTGGAGCTAAGGCTCTGTCTACATTGCAGAAAAAGACCCAGGGCAAAGAGTCCCAGAGCCTGGGTCTGCTGACTCGGGCTCATGCCACTAGGCTACAAATTGCCCTTTGCTTGGCCTGGAGCCCTCTCCAGTGAGGGGTCGGGTCTCAGAGCCTGGGCTCCAGCCTGAGCCCAAATCTCTAGGCTGATAATTTTAGTCTCACAACATGAACCCAGCAAGCCTGTGTCAGCTGACCTGGGTTCCAAGACTTTCAGCTGCACACATGCACACAACCTCCGCTCGAGCAGGGCAACGGGTGGGCAAGCGAACCCTTCCCCCAACCAAGTGGGTGACAGATGTATCAGATGGGACAGATCCACCCTGCGACGAGTGAACCTGGCAAACCTTGTTCGTTGGGGAAATTCCTGCTGGGTTAAAAAAATAGCATTTCTGGGGGTGGAAAATAAGAATATGTGAACATGTGGATATTTTTGCGGTGAACAGTAAATTATTTGTAACGTGAACATTCATTAAACTAATTCAAGAAACAATGGACGAATGCGTGGTACAAAAACCTTTCCACCTGCCTCATTGATAGCAGAGGAGGGAAGAACTTGGGGGATGAACGAACACAAAGCAAATAAGAAAACAGGAGGCTTTTGTCAGGGGGAAACGTTGGCACATTGTTAACAGGCTTTGGCAGAAAGGAAACAATTTGCAAACAGCTTTATAAAAAATCCCGGAGAATTATGCAACTGGGGGGGTGGGTCCAGGAAGGAGAAAACTAAAATTGGTAACTGACCGGTGATGAGTCTCCTGTAGCAGGTTCAGAGTGGTCCTGTGAAATTACCCCCTTTTTCTTATCTTTTTCTTCCTGAGACCTATGGCAAATAACAATCCCTTTAAAAAGAGGGAATTTGGGCATTTTCTTTCGCGTAAGAGGCCTGTAATTTGCTGTGGAAAGGGTTGGCCTAGAATCCCCAACATTATTCCAAGTTCGATACTTTTGAGACTAGGCGTTTCTCGAGCGAAGTGAGTTGCAAATGGCTGCTCCGGATCTGGCCTCTTCAACTCTCTCCTGGGGCCTGTAGCTTTACAAACAACGGCACCAAGCAGCATAGTCAGCGTGGCCAAGGAATCTCTTCTGCCTTTGATGCTACCCAGAGACCTGAGCCAGCAGGCTACAATTACCTGGGCTGGGTTTTAGCGAGGGCTTTGGGGCTGCAAATCCCCAGTGCTGCCCCTCTTCCATGCCCCTGATCCCAGGCACCGTCCCTCTCCGCCTCCAGCACCGCCCCCCTTCCAGACCCCTGCCCCTGCCCCAGCCCCGCTTCCATGCCCCTGATCCCAGGCACCACTCCCTGCCCCCCAGCACCAACCCTCTCTTCTGCCCCCCCGGCCCCACCTCTCTTCCATGCCCTCCTGACCCCTGGCACTGCCCCCTTCCACGCCCCTGACCCCCGGCACTGCCCCCTTCCATGCCCCTGGCCCCCGGCACTGTCCCTCCCTGCCTCCAGGACCGCCCCCCTTCCAGACCCCTGCCCTTGCCCCTCTTCCATGCCCCTGACCCTGCCGCTGCCCCCTTCCACGCCCGACCCCTGGCACCATCCCTCCCCGCCTCCAGCACCACCCCCCTTCCAGACCCCTGCCCTTGCCCCTCTTCCATGCCCCTGACCCTGCCGCTGCCCCCTTCCACGCCCGACCCCTGGCACCATCCCTCCCCGCCTCCAGCACCACCCCCCCTTCCACACGCCTGACCCCCAGCACTGTCCCCCTTCCACACCCCTGCCCCTCAGGATTGCCCCCCCCTCCACATCTCTGGCCCCCAGCACCGTTCCTCCCTCCCTCCTTCCCCCAGCACTGCCCCACCTTCCACACCCCTGACTACTCCCCCTGACTCCCAGTGCCACTACCTGAAGCTGACCCCCACTTCCCCCTACCCCCTGGTGCCACCCCCTCTTCCATCACCCAGATTCCTGACACTGCCCCCTTGTCCCCCTCTCCTTCCTCCGGACCCTGGTGCTGACTCTCAGGTGACCTGATAGCAAGTGTGAAGCCAAAGTCCCCCTCTCACCACCCAACCCCCCAGCGCCAATCCCTCTACCCCAATTTCCAACACTGGTGCCCCCTTCTCTGCCCAACCCCCACACTGACCCTCTTTCACCCCCGGTCCCCAAGGAGCCAACCAACAAACCCCGCTGGTGCAGATCAAGCTAACCCCGAGGCAATGGAGAATATCCCCCCAGCCGAGACCGACATGCCCCCGCAAGCTGAGTTCTGACCCCAGGAAGGGAGAAGGGTCAGCAACCCCATGGAGTCTGCTGGGGAATTTGCTATTGCCATCGATTTGACATGGGAGATGCCCAGGTACCAGGGTGAGGGGAGGCGAGGCTGGCACCTGACTCCAGCCTGGCTTCTGACATGGGCACAGAAGCAAGTGCTGCCGCGAGGCCGGACCCTCTGGGATGCCGCCCACTCTGGCCCCGATCCAGCTAAAGTTCCAAAGCATGCGCTGAGCGTTAACGGACGGATGGACCCATTGAAGTCAAGGGCAAAATTCCCATTGACCTGAGCCACTCAGAACAACTCCGCATGGCAGCTGGACATTGGCAACTTGGGGCAAACCTCAGATGTGCCCTGAAGGAACAGAGCAGGCCCCACAGCTTGGTAGGGGCCAGCGCTGAATGCTCCAGAGGCACCAGGCCCAGCTGCAGGTTTGCAATCAGTGATTGCAAGGCACAGGCTCTAGCATGCTGGGATCCCCTGCTGGCAGCTGGCTACTAACTCACTAGCCCATCCTCCTTAGTCTGTGATACCCCCAGGCCCTGGGGAGACTCCTGCTGCCTCCTCGGGTGCAGAATCACCCCCCGAAGGCCTGAAGGGAAGGTCGCAGGTGCAGTGAAATGGGCAACCTTGACACTTACTTCAGTGCTTCCAAAGCCCCGGGATCAAAGTTGCACTGGGGGTCGACGGTCCAGGAGGCTTTGCACTGCGTGGACTCCTCTTGGGGCTTCTGCTTCACTAGCAACTCCAGCTGGAAACGGATTTGGGGGAAGGGGAAGGGGGTTATTTAAAGGCTGCAGATTTGCAAATGGCAGAAGGTCCAAGTGCTTGGCAGGGAGATGTGGGTGAAGGGTGGGAATGCCAGGAGGGGAAAGCAGAGGGTTAGGGGGAGGCTGGATGCAGCGCTACCACCACTGTCATGATGGTGTTCGGGGGAGACTCCCCCTGTGAGACCTGCCAGGCAGGGGGGTGGTCTCTGGAGGGAAGTGGGGGAAGCCCTGTTCTTGGGATCACTGATAACCGGCATGGCTAAAGCACCCAGGAACGTGCCCAGCTTTGCACCAGCTGGGCAAGGGATCTGCCCTGCTGTCCTTGTGCAGCTTCTGCTTGTGGTGGGGCTCTCTGCCCCCCTCTAGTGGCAGCTGACGGGAGCCTGCTCCTGGAATCCAAGCTACTGAGGTTTGCCGGTTCGATCCCCGTTGCGGACGCCCCGCTCACCCAGGCCCGGGGTGCGCTCACCGTGGTCAGCCTCTGCAGTGCGGCGAAGCGCTCCTCCCATGTGGTGGTGGATTTCTCAAAGGCACCGTGCCTTTTCAGCAGCTTCTCGACACTGTCCACTGTCTGTCCATAGTCACCGCTGGCCAGGTATGGCTCCTTGGCAATCAGCCAGGCCTCGGCCACCGAGGCATCCCTGTAGAACTGGCATACTTCAAGCACTGCCGCGGAGAGAGGAGAGAGGCGCGTTACACGCCCGCAGCAGGCAGGGGGCAACAGGGCCAGTCTCTGCGCTGGGGCTGGCTGCCTCCCCCAGCCAATGCTTTCCCCCACCCCCTTCTCCCAGGATCCACCTATAAATGATTTGTTGCTGCAGCTGACAGCCAGATTTTCCAGAGCTCCCATTTCACAGAGCTCAGTGTGCTGGGGCCAGGTGGGTGCTAAGCAGCTGGAGGTCTGGGTGAAGTCCTAGCGGCTTCCTGGTGCCCACTGACCCTTCCCCACCACCGACATGCCCATGTGGCACTCACAGCGGCAGAGACAGCACCAGTGTCTGTCCCACTTCTTCATCATCTCACACCTCTTCTCCCTCAGCTGCTGCAGCTTCTCCTTGATCTGGAAGGGGAGAGAGGAGAGAAATAACCACAGCGTTTTCCACTCCCAGCTCCGGCGGGTGTCTCTGTAACTGGCTGCACAGATCTGCCTCGTGCTGCTCAGGCGGGAAACCTCCATCGGATGTTGCTTTACGCGGAGCACCCAGGACACGCTGGGCACTTCGCAGGCTCTGAACGAGGGATGACACCTCCGCCGCGGGGTCGGGAAATGGGGGGAGGGGCTCACCATGGAAAGTTTTGATGGAAAGAAAAAAAATTCATTTTTAATGTACATTTTCCATAGAAAATGTTGCGGTTTTGATGAAAAAAACGCACCCGGAAAACCAAAATATTTCCATTCAGCAATGCTGCCACGGTGCCTCATGGGAGTTGTAGTTTGGGTGCGCCATGCTCCCATTGTCTGTGGTGGGCTGGGCTCACCAGCCAGACTACCTCTCCCATGAGGGATCACAGTGGGACATGCGGGCGCAGTGCACCCTGGGAAAGGATTCACAGTGTGAATTCTAGGGGAAAGATATGGAAACAACCAGTAATGAGCTGTCAAAATCTTAATAACTGGTTCCCTATCTGGTCTTTGGCGGCACTTTGGTGGCGGATCCTTCAGTGCCACCGAAGACCCAGAGCGAGTGAAGGACCCGCCGCCGAAGACTCGACGCACCGCCCAGTGAGTACAAGTCCCATGTGATTTTTTTTACCTGTTTTTTTTTTAAGTCATTTTTTTTTAAGTCATCCCTGCTGGGGCCCCGTTGAAACTGTTCAAATCGGGCCCTGCACTTCCAAAAGCTGGCCCTGCTGGGAGATGTAGTCGGGCTAGGCTGCCCTGCCCATAGAGGCAAATGAGAGCGTGAGGCACCGTGCTCCTCACCTCAGCGCTTGCTTGGTATCTGCGCTGCAGCTTCTCCCCCAGGTCGTCGCAGCTGGTGAAGTTGTTCTGCCTGGTTTCAATCTCAGACTTGATCCCCTGGTGGTATTTCATCAGCAACTCCACGGATGAGACATCTCTGCAGAGGGTTTTGATTGGGACAGTCCCTTTTTTAAGCCCTGTCCCGGCCGTCCTGACTTTTTTTGGCAAGAGTGGGCAGTTGGCAACAGCAAACGGGACAAATGACCACTTTTGCCAAAAAAAAAAAAAAAAAGTGGGGTGCGGTGGAACATGTGGGGGAGCGAGTGCTGACACCAGCCCCACACAGGGGGGAGGCAGGGCTCGGTCAGGGGGCAGGCAGGGTGAGCAGTGACGCCAGCCCTGCATGGGGGGAGTGGTGGGAGGGGCCAGGCTTAGGCAAGCGGCATGGGCCAGTCCTGTGTGGGGAGGTGGGTTTGAGTAAGCGGCTCAGGCCAGCCCCACGCACAGGGAGGAAGGGCTCAGGCTAGCCCCACATGGTGTCCCATTTTCCCTTTGGGAAATACAGTCACCCAGTCTCTACAAAACGGGAGACTTGCAAAGTTCAGGGCTGCTTCTCAGCCTCCGATGAGTGTCAGGTGAGGATTTAAAAGCTGGGAATAGAGATGCCCCGGGGCATGTCGGACCCTGTGTGGGCCATTCCCCCTCAATGGCGATTTACCTGGGCTTCTCCTCGGCTTCAATCTGCCGGGTGATGCTCTCCATCCAAGACAGGAGGTCCCGGACCATGCTGAAGAAGCGGAATTTCTCAGCCGTATCCACCAGCTGTGCCTGCCGCCTGCTGCTGGCATCCAGCAGGGCCTCCCAGGCCCTCACCACCTCCTGCTCTTGCCTCTGGATCATGTTGGCTTTTTCTCCCGCATAGGCTGTCTGCAGCCGTGCTGCTACTTCCCGGAACTGCTGGACCTGCCGGAGAGAGCACAGGGAAACGTGGCCAAGGGGGCGAAAGCCACGACTCTTGGGCCTCATTCCACCATCTGCCTGTAATTCTATACTGGGGAGTCCCATCACAATTCCCGTCTGTCAGACAGGGCGGATCCCACAGAGACAGGGAAGTGGTAAACAACAAGGACGGGTCACTTGGTAAGCTGGGCACACGCAAACAACATGTATTTTAATATGGCCAAATGCAAGGTTCTATATCTAGGAATAAGGAATGCAGCCCCCATCTACAGAACCGGGAAAGCGGGGCCTCTGAAAGGGACTTGAGCATCACACTGGACAAGCAAGTCACCGTGAGCTGCCAGGGTAATGCTGTAGTTAGGAGGATGAACGTGAGAATACTGAGCAGGACTAGGCAGGTGGTGGTGGGTCTGTGTATGGCATTAGTGGCACCATTCCTGGAGACGGTGCCCACCCTGCTCCACGGATGTTGAAAACCAAGGAAGGGCTCAGAAAAGAGCTCCGGGGCGATGGGAGGTCTAGGAACCGGCCGTGCGGCAGCAGACCAAAGGGGCTCAGGCTGGTTAGTTTATCCAGGAGAAGGTGGATAAATCTCGGGCTGGGTAGGAGATTTCTGCTAGCAGGGGGCTCTGTAATCTAGTCCAGCAGTTCTCAAACTTCACTGCCCCGCAACCCCCCTTCTGACAACAAAAATTACTACACGACCCCAGGGCAGGGGACTGAAGCCTGAGCCCACCCGAGCCCCGTCGCCCCTGGCGGGGGTGGAGCCCAAGGGCTTCAACCCCATGTGGGGGGGACCTGTAACCTGAGCCCCCCACCCAGGGCTGCAAGTCTAACACCAGACCTGGTGACCCCATTAAAACAGGGTCACGACACACCTGAAGTTTGAGAACTGCTGATCTGACGCCATCCAAGCGAGAACCAGCGGCTGGGAGCTGAAGTCAGCAACATTCCAATTTGAAATGAGATGAAGATGTTTAGCAGGGACCAGATCTCCCAGGGCAGGGCAGGTTCTCCAACCCTGGTCTGGCATCTATAAATTCAGGCTGGATCGTCCCTCTCAAAGCTCTGCTCCAGCTCAGCCTGGTGCTCTGGGCTGGTCGCAGGGATCCCGGGGGAGGCTTTCTGGCTGGTTTATAGGAGCTCAGAGTGGGCTCGTCTGGCCCTGTAATCCACGCATCACCTACGAGCCACGTTCCGCGCTTGGTGGCCTATGCATGGAAGCAGAGCATGGCCTAGCGAACCCCAAGCAGGGCAGACACGGCCCCTCATTTCCCCCAGCTAATCAGAGCACAGGGAAAACGCTCCCCAGCGAGCCAGGGTGCTGCTGTGACAGGAACGGCTGGCAATAAGGCAGCCCAAGGGCATTGCCGGCACGGGCTCTATCGTGGCAGAGAGGAGTCTGATCCCAGACCCCCGGAGCTCTAGGAGCCCTGAACTCCTGCAGCGGGGAAGCTGTACCTGCCCCTTCAGCAGGCGGATGTCATTCTCAAAGGCTGTGTGCATGCGGTGGAAGGACTCGGCGGTGTGGGCGTCCTGGCCCAGCTCCGTGGGCAGCTCCCGCTGCTTCTCCTGGATGAGCCCCAGGATCTCGGTGCCATCGTAGCAGTACTTGTGCAGCTCGTAGGATGTGGCCAGCAGCTGCATGCGCGTGTCAATGAGTTCCAGCAGGTCGGCCCAGCTCTCGTTCAGCTCATCCTTCCACACGGCCATGGTGGCGGCCTCCGAGTGGTCATTACCGATCATATGCTGGATGTCCAGGTTCACTCTGTCCACGTGCTTCTGCCCCATGCTGCCCGTGTCCCGCGCAAAGTCCCGGAACTTCTCCCGCAGCAGCTGGCGGAGAAACAGTTCTCACCAGGGGCGCTCTCCTCCCAGTGGCAGATTAACCACTGGGCCAACAGGGCCATGCTTAGGGGCCCCAGCCAACTGTGGAGCCTGGAAAAATGGCTGCTCCGCACCCTGATCCACTCCACCCACCCGGCATTCCTGCAGGGAAGCAGAGCAAACCCCCCCCCCGCCCTGACCCCATTTCCCCGGTTGGAGCACTGGGATGTGGGTGGTGGGGCCCCTCTTGCTCTGGCCCAGGGCCCCACAGAACAGTAGTCCACCTCTGTCTCCTCCATACCCCCTGTTGTGCCCACCTCACCCGGGGCATGCTCCTCTGTACAGGCCCCCACCCCCATCCTCAGTGCATGCTCTGTATACCCCACCCCCTTGCCTTGGGAGCGTTCCTTCTCCCTCAGCCCCCCTGGCCAGGCTGCCCTACCGCCCTCTTTCCAGAAAGATCCCCCCACCCTGCCGGGCTACAGAAAGCTCCTGCCTCACGATGCAGACGCCAGGCAGGCATCCCAGGCCAGGGCATCTGTGCATTTGGCGAGGCGCCGTGTCCCAAGCCATGCCCTCTGCCTGGCACGCTAACTCACAATGACATGGTCGTAATCCTGCCCCATCTCCTGGGAGGAGGCGGCCATGTCGCGCTCCGTGATCCACTGCTCCAGGTCGTCCACCTTCCGCTTCAGCTGGAACAGGTGGTACATGTCCTCCAGCCTGTGCAAGCGCTTCTCTGCCAGGTCCTTCAGCCCCGCATATTGCTTCTCCACCCGCCCCTGCAGCCGGATGATCTGCTCCCTGGGAGGTACAGACAACAGGCAGGTTAGGGACCATGGTGGCCGAGAGCCCCGTGGTTAGGAAGACGTTGGCGTTCCCAGTCGGAACCCAAACAAGGGTCCAAATTTCCCACAACAGAAAATGTTAAAAAGTGCTTGGGAGAAACTGAGCTGTCCCAATTTCAACTTTTAAAAACAACGTCTTTTATATGATAACTTACAATACAATCCCTGGTAAACCGAGTGCTCGGGATGGCCTGGGCTGATAGGCTCAAACCGGGATGTTCCCATTCTTTTTCAAAAGGAAATGTCATCGAAATCCACACATTCACAGAGAAAGTTTCAGCACTGTCCACACCAGTGCCTCTCAACCTTTCCAGACGACTGTACCCCTTTCAGCAGTCTCATTTATCTTGCGTACCCCCAAGTTTCACCTCACTTAGAAGCTACTTGCTTGCAAAACCAGACATAAAAATACAAAAGTGTCACGGCACATTATTACTGACAAATTGCTGACTTTCTCATTACTGCCATATGATAAAATAAATCGACTGGAATATAATTATTGTACTTACACGTCAGTGTGTAGTAGAGAGCAGTATAAACGCATTATTGTCTGTATGACATTTTAGTTTGCACTGACTTCACTAGTGCTTTTTATGTAGCCTGCTTATCTTCAGGTATGTTAGCAACAAGAAGGAAGTCAAGGAAAGTGTGGGCCCCTTACTGAATGAGGGAGGCAACCTAGTGATGGAGGATGTGGAAAAAGCTGATGTACTCAATGCTTTTTTTTTGCCTCAGTCTTCACGAGGAAGGTCAGCTCCCAGACTGCTGCACTGGGCAGAACAGCATGGGAAGGAGTGACCAGCCCCCTGTGGAGAAAGAAGTGGTTCAGGACTATTTAGAAAAGCTGGACAAGCACAAGTCCATGGGGCAGATCCGTGCGGCATACGATGGGCGCTAAAGGAGTTGACAATTATTGCAGAGCCACGGGCCATTATCCTTTGAAACTCATGTGATTTGAGGGAGGTCCCGAATGACTGGAAAAGGCTAGATGTAGTGGCCCACTTTTACAACGGAAGAAGGAGGAATCCAGGAACGACAGGCCTTCACCTCACCTCAGGCCCTGCAAAAAATCATGGAGCAGGGTCCTCAAGGAAACCATTCCTGAAGCACTAGAGGAGAGGAAAGTGATCGAACGTCAGAATGGATTCACCAAGGGCAAGTCAATCCCTGGACCTAACCTAATTGCCTTCTATATGAGAAGTATAACTGGCTCTGTGGATATGAGGAAAGCATGGACGTGTTATTCCTGAGTTAAGCAAAGCTTGATAGGGTCCTCCCACAGTGGTGTTTCCAGCAAGTTAAAAGAAGTAGGGCTGGATGAAATGGACTATAAAGGTACCCCCTGGAAGACCTCGCGGACCCCAGGGGTATGCAGACCCTTGTTGAGAACCACTGTCCCCACATGACAGAGACTTCCCTGCTGCCACTGATGTACACCAGCTAAACGAACGCGAAGCATCTGTTTCCCAGCTTAGCGCCCGAACATCTGGAGGTTTTGCTGGCTGGGTTTGCGACTATTCCCACTCTAGCTGAACACAGCTATGCTTGGCAAATCTCCTATGTAAACTAATCCTCAGTCAAAACAAAGAAAAGCAGAGCAGGCTGTCTTCCTTCCGTCCTGCCCAGCACCTGGCCTTGGCTGGGGCTCCTCAGTGCTGCGATAATACAAATTGACTAATAATTCCCGGGGAAACCTGTCTGTTGGATGAATTTGTAACCACTGTGTTCAGTGACAGTTCAAAGCCAGTTGTAGCCCCAGGGGGCATGCACGGTTGGAGCAGGAGATCTGGTTTAGATTCCACCTCCTATAACTGGACAGGATGATCATCCTCATCTGACTCCTATAACACAGGCCAGAGACCGCCTGAATTAATTCCCGAACTGAACCAGAGCAGAGCTGTACAACAAAGATCCCATTTGATTTAACATTGGAGTGAGGGAGAATCCACCCACCTTACCTGTGTTTCCAATGGCTAATTACGCTCACTGTTAAACATTGACACCTTATTATCCAGTCGAATTGGTGTCCAGCTTCAAACGTCCGCAGCCACTGGATCCTGTAGGCCTTTCCTGCCAGACTGAGGAGCCCATGTGTTAATATTTGGTCCCCACCTCGGTTACGTACAGACGGGATCAGGTCACCCCTTAACCAACCTTCCCTTTGTTAAGCTAAATAGATTGAGCCTCTTGAGGGTTGAATTCCTAGATCAACCACTGACCTGCTGGGTGACTTTGGGCAAGTCCATTCCCCTCTAAGTGACTCTATTTCACCTCCCACCTCCGTCTGTTTAGAATGTGAGATCTTCGGGGCAGGGACTCTCTCACTGTGTCTCTGTGCAGTGCCCGGTCCCCAGGGCCCTGATCTCAGCTGGGCCAGGCCTGTCTCTTTGCTGTGTCTCTGTGCAGTGCCCGGCCCCCCGGGCCCTGATCTCAGCTGGGGCAGGACCTGTCTCTCGCTGCATCTCTGTGCAGTGCCTGGCACAATGGGGCCCTGATCTCAGCTGGGGCAGGGCCTGTCTCTTGCTGTGTCTCTGTGCAGTGCCCAGCCCCCAGGGCCCTGATCTCAGCTGGGGCAGGGCCTGTCTCTCGCTGCATCTCTGTGCAGTGCCCGGCACAACGGGACCCTGATCTCAGCTGGGGCAGGGCCTGTCTCTCACTGTGTCTGTGCAGCACCTGGCACAACAGGGCCATGATCTCAGCTGGGGCAGGGCCTATCTCTCGCTGTGTCTCTGTGCAGCGCCCAGCCCCCATGGGGTGCTGATCTCATCTGGGGCCTCTACATGCTACTGTTATGCCAACAAGAAGTCTGGCATTCCCAGCAAACAGCATCATTAAAGGAAACTTGCTAGAACATTTAGTAACCCCCAACGTCCCAGCCAAAGCTCTGCTTCAGAGCTACCCGACATGCTAGTTACCCTGCATCCCGTCTAGCAGCTGGGCCCAGGGATCCCAAGGAGAGTTGCTGGTCACTCTGCATAGGAAGGTTCCCTTCATAAACAGTTCCTGTGAGGTGAGTCAGTGTGTGATGTGCTGAGGTTTTATGAATGACTCAGCAGCTGATGCAGATTGTTACAGAACCAGCAGGCAGTTCACAGCCACGGTTTATACCCAGGGTTTATAAGACCTTCTGACATGGCCTATAGCCACCTGCAGCACAGCCTGCTCACCGGCTGAGCATGTATTAACCCTTTACAAATGGAACCTTAATATGACGTGGGATGGATTTGCGCTTAGCCCACGCGGTAGAGGCCAGGAGCCAAAGGCCTTGGATTGGGCATCTCTGAGTGGAACAGGAGTCCTGCCATCTGACTGTCTCTCTGCCTGTCTGTGCAGCCGGACACTCCCAGGTAGGCACCGAGGGAATGGGTAATTCCCAGCTCTGGTGGATTTACCCTCACTAGCTTTGATCGAGCTAGCCCGCTAAATATAGCGATATGGCCGCGGTAGCAGGGGCAGCAGGAGGGGCTAGCCGCCCCTAGCCGCTCCAGTGCTATCCCGTCTGACACCGTGACTCACCCATCCCACTGCCGTGCTGCCATGGCCATGCTGCTCTCTGGAGGGTGCTAGTTCGGACAGGGATCGTGCATGTATATCTGCCTCTAGCTGTAATGTAGACGTACTCCGAACCTACACAGCAGAGCCGACGGGGGGGTGCTAGTCCCTGCACGTTTATGGGCGCAAGGAGCAGGAATCGAAGCAGCTAGTGAGAGCTGGCAGGCAGGCTACCCCCCACCCCAGTGTCCTTAGATGCGTGGGTCAGTATTAAGGGGCTCCCCTGCCCGGCTCATACGTACCCCTCCGGATGGCCTGCGGAGAGCATCTGCGCCCTGCCAGCCAGCTGCTTGATGTTTTTGCCATAATCCTCCATGGTGCTCTGCTGTTGGAAATGTCTCTTCAGCATAACGATGTTGCTCTCTTCATCCTGCAACCAGACAGGGTTAGCAGCGGGGAGGGCCGGGGGCTGCCAGAGCCCACGTGCACCTGGCTAAACATTCTGGTTCTGATATTCCACTGCCCCACGCTGGCCAGACGTCGGGGCAGAATGCGGGAGACAAAGCTGGGAACTGGGTCCTCACTTGTTCAAAGGGGCGCCTGCCATTCAGGCCTCCACTAGTGCCAAGCGCAGGATTCCTGCCATGCTGCCTTGTCCCAGCCATTTCCAATTAGGGGGGTTGCAACCTCCCTTTGGGGTGCTCTTGCGAAGAGTGTGTGGGTCTTGCTGCACTCAGGAAGTACTTGGCCATAGCAACCAGTGCTGCCAAACTGCACAATAGTTATGGGTTTTTCTTAAATAGCCAGCTCCTGGAGTCACATGATTACTCAGCTTTCAGGAGAGTGTTTCCTAGCACCCGCGGTTATGGAAAAAAGCTGGAAATCATGAGCTAAGTGTCACCCTCACCGCTCAGAAACCAGAAGGCAACTGAAATAATAACAACAATGCTGCAAAGCAGCTTTCATCGTCAGTAGCTCTCAAAGTGTTGTATGAAGGAGGTTGGAATCATTATCTCCATTGCACAGAGGGGAAACTGAGACACAGAAAGGGGAAGTCACCCTGCAGCAGAGCAAGGAATAGAACCTAGATCTCCTGAGTCCCCACTCAACATGCTGGCCACTAAGCCACCCTACCTCCCCTGGCCAATGCTTAGTATTTATTTTAAATCTCATGACATCGGGGGCCCTGGCTCATGATTGGGGTTGGCTGATGCTGAACCATTCTTATTGTTCCGACAAAGATCATGAACAAGGGTCTGTATTGTGGAGCACCACCTGCTGGCACCTGATCTACTAAGTACCTAGTTACACATCTACAAACTTCTCTGTGTTACATCGCGCCCCTGGACCAGCCAGCTGGTCTCAGGTGGGCCACACCCAGGCTGGGCGTTTTTCAATTGCAGTGACACACAAACAACCCCACAATGTTCGGCAAGGACAAAATCAGCCTGTTGTATGTAATGATCGGACCTGGCTCTGAGGGAAACAGCCTAAATCTTCAAGCGGAGATCCTCCCCCCTGCTCTGGCCTCTGCACCAGGTGAAAGGACGGAAGCAGTGGAAAGGGGTTCTCAAAGCCCTGGCTCGGCAAGGGTTCTCTCGGTGGGCAGCATAGAACCTGGGACTTCTGAGGCTTAGTGTATGTGGCTCTTAGCTAAGGCTGTAGCAGACTCACCAATCTCTAGCTAGACTAGATGCAACTAGAGGGGGACAGAGTGCCATGCCCAGCAGGCATGGGTTACACAGGCTGTCCTCTGAAGAACCCCCTCACGGGCCCTTGTATAGGGAGCATGCCATGGCTGGGGCACACAGCAATGTGAGGGCAGCCCAGGGAGACTGCTGTGACTTAAACAGGACCCTACGGCTAACTTACACCTGAGCCTCTGCGGACCCCAGGATCAGGAGGTCAGAAATGTGAATTAAAGTCGCCTTTGTGCAGCCTCCTCCTGGGCTGAGTGTTCTTTGCTGATGGTTAGATTCAGGGATGTGAGAAGGGGGATTCCCACCCCCTGCCGCCTTATCTTGAAAACCGATTTGTGTGTACAAATTTGTTTTAAAATCGAGGCCGGTGTTTAGGGGAAGCACCTCCCAGATTGGAAAGGCCGGTGTCACAGTGCTGCCGACTCTCGTGCTATCCTGCGAGCTTATGATATTTGGTGCTCTTCCTCAAGCCTGAGCTCCTGGAGTCATGTCATTATGGGAGAATCTTGGCTTTCATTTAAAATAGCAGGATTTTTTAAAGCCAAACTCAAGAGTTTGGAACACTCAGAATTGGCAGTACTGGAATCACTTCTGCTTACAGCTATGACCCATAGCGAGACGTATCCGTTGCTGAAGAGCGGAAATCTATGTACACAAGGCAGGAGCACACCTATCTCAGATGCAGACTCACGTGCATGCAGAAAGACGCCTCGGAGTGCCCTGAGTAGGGAAGTCATGAAGCCATAAGCACAGCAGAGCCACGTGGAATTTTACTCCTGGGGGAATTCTGCACTACTGCGAACATGCAGGATACAAGTCTGGCTGCAGAATTTTTTCCCTGCAGAAAATACTTTCTGCCTGAGAAGTGCTGCAGGTCTTCCCTTCACCCACCAGAGGTCACTGTGGTGCCAGAACAATGAGTAGCATGAAAGCAGCCAGCAGCTGGCTGCTCTGGCACCACAGTGGCCTCTGGTGGGCAAAAGGTGGAACTGCAGCACTTCTTGGGCAGAATGTATTTTCTGTGGGGAACAAAATTGTGTTATTGTGCAGAGTTCCCCTAGGAGTAACACTGGAATGCAAACAGGGCTCAGCAGGCAAGAGCATGGGGCCAAACGGAGCCTTGCAAAGCTTAGCAGTCACCTCTGCAGCCAGGGGTGAAAATAATTTACAGGACTTACACTACTGCAGGAGTCCTGAGGGGGGCGTGGCCTCATCTGGAAGGGGCGTGGCCTCTCACGATTTAAAGGCCCTGGGGCACCACCTGTGGCTGGGACACCCAGGGCCTTTAAATCAACCAGGGGCTCCCAGCTGAAGAGGTGGCTGGGAGCCCCCCAGGGCTCAGGGGTAAATTAAAGGGCCCGGGGCTCCAGCCGCCAGGGGGAACTCCGAGCTTTGTGGGGCTGGGGCAGGGATTTAAAGGGCCCAGAGCTCCTGCCGCTGAGGGGAGACCCGAGCCCTTTAAATCCTGGCCCCAGCCCGGGCGCCAGAGCCGTGGCCGGGATTCAAGGGTCTGGGCTGCTGCAGCGGCGGGGAGTATCGTGAGCCTTTAATCCGGCCCGCCAAGCTGCTGGGATCCGTACCCACACACCTTCTCCGACCCACCCCTACACTTGCCCTTCCCGGCCCACCCCGCACACCCTTTCCCCGGGGCCCCACCCCTCGTGCCCTTTCCGAGGCCTGCGTCAGGGATCTGTGTTATAGATTCAATCCCCGCCGTGGATGCGGTGCGGATCCAGGGCTCATCTCGGCTCTTGCCGGTGTATGTTGGACCAGACGATGGCTTACTTTCCTCTGTCTGCGCCACACAATGGAGCCTCTGGAGTAGAGCACTCCAAATCCCAGCGTAGCGCCTCCTGGTACCAGCTGGCCTGTGAGCTCTGGTGGTGTTCATTTGTGGGAGGAGGTTGGGGTGTCGCTGGGCTGCTTCCAACGGATCTATGCAAACAGCTTGACACGGCCCAGGGGTTTGAGCCGTAATGGATCTGCCGACTAACGCGCCAGCGAAGAGAGGTGTTGTTTGTGAACTGTTGCTGTGCCAGAGCACCACATCGCTCTGGCCCGGCTGTCACGCCCCTGGGATGCACTGGTTGCTTGCAGAGAGCGTGGGTCAAGGTTTCCAGAGAGTCACAAGGCCAGAAGGGGCCATCTTGTCTGACTCCCTTTCGCGACGAGGGCACTACAGTGCTCAAGACACCCCTGGATGAGCCCACGACTTCAGTTAACTACGCTTTTCAGTTCTAAACAGTACTAAACTACTTGCTTGCACAGGCACTATACCCCTGGCCAGGAGAAGCTGCGAGTGCAGTCAATCCTTCTCCATGCTGCCCACTGCAGGTCTGCCACTCCTGACCTGGGGACAATCTCCTCTCCATTCCCTCAGTCCTCGAATGATCAGTTTGACCCAGCAGCAAGCATCAGCAGGCCGTGAGAAGAGGATACGCTGGACCACCCTGAGAGCACCGTCTACCCCATGGACGCCACTGCCCACAAGGCTTCTGGACAGAAGTGGTCTCATTGCACTGGGAGGTGTGATTGGCAGTGAGAGCTAGAGGAAACAGTGCTGGAATGGGGGTCTCGGGGGATGGTCTCCCCACTTTTGGCTGTAAGGGGTGAGCGATGCGGGTGGGGAGAGGGGAAGGAGGTGGAGAGTGAGTGAGCTGGGGGCAATTGTTTGGGGGCAGAGGCTGTGCGGGGGCAGGGCTCGGGGAGAAGGGTGGTGTGGAGGTGGGGCCTCGGAAGGGCTAGTCGGGACGGGCGTTTCAGTTGAAGAGTAAGGAGTGGGTCAGGATCGAGAGAAGGGTCTGTGTCGGAGAGGCTTAGGGTCTGGGGTGTATATGGGTAAGTGAGGGTTGGGGAGGCTAACGGGGATAGAGTGTGTGGGGAGGATGGGGAGGAGTAGTTAGAGGGAGGGGCTTGGGAGATATGGGGTGGGTAGTAGGAGACGCTGGGGAAAGGGTGGTGTGGGTGGGGCCTCAGGAGAGTGCGTAGGGTGGGGGCTTGAGGAGAAGGAGTGGTGTGGGGGTGGGGCCTCGGAAGGCGCGTAGGGTGGGGGCTTGGGAGAAGGAGTGGTGTGGGGTGGGCTCGGATCGGAGGGGCAGCGTAGGCGTTGGGGGCTCGGGATAGGGGTGGTGTGGGGGTGGCCTTGGGAAGGGGGCAGCGTAGGGTGGGGTCTTTGGAAGAGGGGTAGGTGTGGGGGTGGCCTCGGGAAGAGGGCAGCGAGGCTGTGGGGGCTCGGGGAAAAGGGGTGGTGTGGGGGGTGGGGCCTTGGGAAGGGGCAGCGTAGGGGTGGGGGCTCGGGGAGAAGGGGTAGCAGAAAGCAGGGCCTCAGGGGAAACACGCAGGGGCACGGGGCCTCAGTTTGGGCGCCACTGGCCCCCCCACTTTTAGGGACCTTCTGCTGCTCCTCAGAGGAAAGCTCCTGTAGGAAAACAATCACGGTGACACTGCAGCAGCCTGGCCTAGCCCCACCTGCCCAGGACCTGGCATACACACGCCAGCAGCTGCCATACTCCGCTTTCTCTTCAGCTCATGTAAACCTTCTGCCTTTTCCTGAGGACTCACTGCTCCCGTGACAGTAGCTGGCTTGCATCTACATGCGCTGCAACCCCCGCAGTGCAGACGTTCCCTGAGAAACGCCTGGGGCCAACCCTAGTGCTGGGCTGAGCCAGGTGACCCCCGATGTGCTGGCCATCGTCCAGACCCCAGTTCGCTGACCGCGGCGGGACCGTGCCTGCTCTCTGCGTTTTTTTATTGCTAAGCTCCAGCTGCTCTCACCTCTGGTTTCTCATCAGCCGCCATGTAGAGCTCTTGCTCGCTGATCCAGGCCTCCGCCTCTCCGGCGTCCAGGTAGTACTGCTGGGCCTCGTTCGCCTGCTGCAGCCGCTGCCACCTCCTCCTCGTCTCCTCCTGCAACGTGCTCCATGACTCCTTCAGCACCCTCCGCTGCTCCTCCATGGCGCTGCAGTCCCCGTCGGCCGCCGCTACCATGCGCTCAGCTCTGCACAGGACGTCCTCCACCCGCGGGGAATGGCCCGCGATCTCCTTCTGCAGTGTCTAGCGAGAGAAAGCCCGCGTCACGCCCAGAAATGTGCCCGCTACCCTGCGGGCATCGTGAAGGCCCAGCAGAGGGGATGGCAGGAGTTCTGCATTCACATGGGCACGCTTGCTGCTTCCCAAGTAACCACTCTGATGCAGGGCAGAAGTGGCTTTTTCCTGCTCGGGTGGTGTGCGGGCAATGAACGTGTCTGGCTAGTGCCCAGGCATCGGGACACAAAGAGTGGTTTAAATCTCGTCTTTTTCCTGCTTTCATACAGCACCTAGCACAAGGAGGCCTGGTCCTAGGCTCGGTGATAATGCAGCTAATCAATAATAATATCAAAATATCCAGAGACAGAGGCCCCGGAGAGTCACCACAACTAAGGGGTTGTTGGGGCTGATGTGTGTGTGAAGAGGTACGTGCCAAGGAGCAGGAGGATGCTGCTGAAGCATATGGCTAGTGATGGGGTCACTCTCTGCAGAGAAGGGATGAGCCAGGTGGCCTCTAGCTCTGCCTGTGGCCATGGTCTGTAGCAATGGGACCGTCACCGTAACCATCTGACTTCAGCATCATTGACAAGCTCCGGGCCTGCATGCGGGAGGAAAGAGATGTACGATGCCCTCTGGCTCTCCTGTGCGGGCGACCCATGGCACGGGCAGCAGCACAGTGGGGATGGCAGGAAGGAGCAGAGCCAAGGGAAGAAACGCCTCCTGCTCCTAGGTGCCCATGTCTCTCTGTGATGTAACAACCCCACAGGGAGGCATCGGGCCAGAGGGATGCACCAGCGCGCCACGTCACGCAGCCACTCTGTGATCACTTTGTGGGCCCCCAAAGCTCCAGCACGGCTGAGATCCTCCCATGCTGCCTAGGGGGTCTGGGTGCCCAGCTGCCATTCGTTTTAATGGAAAATGAGTGTCCAGGGCTGAAAGCCTCAGTTTACACGGCTTGTCAAGGTGAGTGTTACCAGATTTCTAGGGGATGCATCTGGGGCCAGGTCCTAGCCACATTCTGTACCTACAGCACCCTGAACGCCTCTGGAAAGCCCACTTAGCCTTTTGCTGCCCAGCTTTGATCTCAGTGTTGGAATGAGCAGCTAGCAATGGACAGACTCACCTGATTTTTCTTCATCAGAAGCTGCACGATCTGGAGGTTGGTGCCGTGGTCAGTGGATTTGGCCAGGGGCAGCCTCTCCTGCACCCAGAGCTGCAAGATGGAAGCAGAGGAGAATGGAGAAGCTGCGGCCGAGGGGCAGGCAGGGCGGTGGGAGGCTGCAACATGGCATGGGGCGCAGTGGGCTGGTGATCTGACAGTGTGGCAACCTGCCCACTCAAGCCCTCTGTCCAGGCGGTCAACAGGCTCCACTCAAGCTTCAGCACCAGTCCCTTGCACCTGGACCCTGCCCTGACAGGGCTCATTCTAGCAATGAGTCCTGGGCATCCCAGCCCACTGAATCCCGTCAGGGTGGTGACCCTGTTCCCGGGAGCTGGTCTGGGACCTTCCTTCACACTACTCACTACCGAGCAGAAACCAGAGACAGAATGGAAGCTCTGCATGACAGGGACTGTCCCTTTGTTCTGTCTCTGTACAGCACCTAGCGCATCAGAGACCTAGTCCATGACTAGACCGCCTAGGAGCTACCGTAATACACCTAATAAATTATGTACAAGACCTTGCTGTATCATCCAGGGCACTGGAGCAGATGCTCGCAAGGGACTGGGAGGCTTGCGCAGAAGGCCCATTGGGAAAGCAAGGAGCATCGGGAACTGTAGATGGCGCACGTGGCCTTTCAGGGAGCTCACCGTTTCGTCTGCCAGATCCCGGTTGAGCTGGTACTTGGCTCTGGACGACTCCAGCTCCTTCCTCCTCTTCCCCAAGCACTCCAGGAGATCCAGAAACCTTCTCTCGATGCTCTGCTGCTTGCTGTCGGCCTCGTGCACATCCCCTCTGGGTGGAGGGGCCTGCGACAGCAGCTCTTCCATCTCTCTCTTCCGCGTGCTCACTTGCTCATCGAGTCTCTGAAAGCAAAGGGTTGACGTTCGCCACTGCCAGCCAGGCGATGGCATGCAGCCACGGCTGCAGCAACAGCCACCGGAATCAGCAGATGTTTGGATAAAGCACGTTCATGCTGCTCAAAGAATGCCAGACCCCCCAAACCTCTCCTCCTTTCCCCTCCTCTCCCCAGAGCCCTCCTTTCCCTACGTCTTTTCCTATTTTGTTACTGTGACCCCCACCCCAACGTGTTATGTCTCTGCAGTATCACCTGAGTTTGTACTTGCAGCTTTGACAAGGTGTGAAATTGCATCATTGCATAATTCTGTTGGAGATCCCGTGAAGCATGCGGTATTCGGAAATGTAGGGAAGCCATAAATCGTTCACCTCTTTGTACTTCTCAGTTTGTTTCCTCGTAAAAATCAAATAATCACCAAACAACATTTGGTTGTTACCTGTTTTTGGTATTTTTTTTTTTTTTTTTTTTTACAGAAAGTTGGGTTTTTGACTAAACTAAATTTTTTGCGAAAAAAGTGTTTGCTTTGCTTTCTACAAAAAACACCTGTTTTTTCACTGAAAAACTGAATGCCTTGCAAATTGAAATATATCCATTCAGAGTCCACTGCAGTGCCTTATGGGAACTGTAGTCCATTTTCCTCATCCCCATTTTCCTCTATGGCCCAGGCTGTCTGGCCAGACTACATCTCCCATGATGCACTACAGCAAGGGAGTCCCATGATGTAATTGTCTCATGCACTATAAGGGGACACCATGATGCATCATGGGAGATGTAGTCCAACCAGGGAACCTGGCTTATAGAGGATATTGGACCATGAGGCACCTAGACTCAGCTCCCATGAGGCACCAAAGCTACATTCCCAACTGAAGATTTCAGACTTCGATTTTTCCTCAAAAAATTGAACTTTACTGTGGAAAAAAGCCCATTTTCTAACCAGTTCTCCCAGAGACGCTCTTCATGGCTCCTAATTCCAAACATGACCCAAGCTAACCCAGTGCAATTCCCCATCCCCTGGTAGTGCCTGGACCATGGATAGGTTTAAGAGTATGTTAGTCCCTCTGAGCTGACCGACCTGGCCTGACAGTGCCAGCTTCTGCTTTTAGATCCATAGGTTCAATCCCAGAGAAGATCTTGCTACGAGGCAGCGTGATACACACATGTTGAATATTTATGCAGGGTTAGAGTGAATTAAAAACAAAACAGAAAAGAGTTTTCAAATGACCAGTCCCTGAAGGATTCATCCTCTTGGAGGAAGGCTGCTCGTATTACCCAGGAGGGAGGGATTGCAAGGGACCCAGGCGATTGATGGAGAACCCTTTCAACTAGAGTATGAGCTGCTGCCTCTGTAACAGTGACTGCCAACTCATATGCTCTGTGGATTGGCACAGATGAGGCCGGTAACAGTGAATCTGAGCTGCTGAGATCTGTGAAGCTCAGGACAGGCTGCCCCAAACATGACAGCGTCTAAGCTAGGCTAACACCGTGTGGCTGTCTGTCCCCTGCTAACGGCTGGACATCTATGGAGGTTACAAACGCTTCTTTCCCAGCAAGGATGAGCGTCTCCTCCGCCAGCTGAGAAGAGATCGGGTGGAGCAAGCCGCTGCTGGAGAATCCCTTTCCCCTGCCATCCAAGAGGCCGAATGCTTTGTCTTTGCAGCCCCAGGCCCTGCAGGCCACAGGGGCAAGAAATGGGAAGGGGTGACTGCAGAGCGATCTGTCCTCTAGCACTGCCAGTCTCCAATGCGCCTCCCTCCCCAGCAGGTCATCCCTCCAGCCCCCGCAGTGCCAGCGCTCATGGGAGTTCACCACCTACCATCAGCTTCTTTAGCAGCCTGTTGGTGCTTGTCAGGTCGGTGCTCTGTTCGTCTGACTGCAGCTGCGTGTCCATTTCTCCTATCCACCTGTCCAGGTCAGAAAAGCTCTGCGCATACAGATCTGAGCGGTGGGCATCGAAGAGGTGTTGGGCCTTCTCCTCTGTTGTCGACTGGAGCTTGTCCCAGAGCCGGTGCAGCTCTGTCAGCCTCTGTGAGACCACCACACCAAACTGGGGCTTCTCCCGGATCAGCTGCTGCCCCTCCTGGAGAAAGGTCAGGGGAAAAAAGAATCAGCAATGTGGGGCCAGAAGGGACCTCCAGCACTGAGGCAGAACCAGGCAAACCTAGATCATCCCTGAGGGGCATCTGTCCAACCTGTTCGTAAAAACCTGCAGTGACGGAGATTCCATACCCTCCCCAGGGAACCAGTCCCAAGTTTTTCCTAATATCCAACCTCAATCTCCCTTGCTGCAAGCTAAGCTGATCCCGTCTTGTCGTGCCCTCAGTGGACACAAAGAACAATCGATCACCGCCCTGTTCGTAACACCATTGTACATATTTGATGACTGTTATCTGGTCCCCACTCTGCCTCCTCTTCTCTAGACTAAACCAGCCTTAATGCCTTCCCTCACTGGCCAGGTTTTGTTGATCTCATGACCAGGACCGGCGCCAGGGTTTTTGGCGCCTAGCTGCACGGCCATTTCACCGCCCCACGCGCTTCTCCTGCTGCTCCCGCGGCTCTGGTGGAGCATCCGCAGGCACGCCTGCGGGAGGTCCACCGGAGCCGCCTGCCTCCCCCCCGGCAAAATGCCGTCCCCCAATAATCCTGGCCCCCTAGGCGATTGCCTAGGTCGCCTAAATGGAAGCGCCGGCCCTGCTCATGACCCTTTCCACTTTGTCCACATCTTGCCTAAAGTGCCTAAAGTGTGGTGCCCGCAATGGGACACAGTGTCCAGCTGAGACCCCACCAGTGTCCGGCAATCACCTCCCATGTTGTACAACACTCATGTTAAAGGAGGGGGGGCTGTGGATTGTACCATGGTGGCTGGTGAGAGAGGGGGTAGTAATGAAATCCTGTGAACACAAGGATCCAGCTGGAGGGCAGTGCAGGACCCACTCCCTTCTTCCTGCCCCAGTGCTACCTCCATCCTGCCACCCGCTACAGCAGGGGTAGGCAACCTTTCCGAAGCGGTGTGCCGGGTCTTCATTTATTCACTCTAATTTAAGGTTTCGCGTGCCAGTAATACATTTCAACATTTTTAGAAGGTCTCTTTCTGTAAGTCTATAATATAGAACTAAACTATTGTTGTATGTAAAGTAAATAAAGTTTTTAAAATATTTAAGAAGCTTCATTTAAAATTTAATTACAATGTAGAGCCCCTGGACCGGTGGCCAGGACCCGGGCAGTGTGAGTGCCACAGAAAATCAGCTTGTGTGCCGCCTTCGGCACATGTGCCATACGTTGCCTACCCCTGCGCTACAGCCTCACCCAATCCTGAGACAGCTCTTTAGCATGTGCTTAAAGCTAAGCATCTGCTGAAAGCCCCATTTCATTGATGTCGATGGGAGCTGGAGGCTACCTCAACTCATGGGCTGCCTGGGCTGCGCTAGCCTTCGGGTGTGCACTCAGTGCCAAGCGCCTGAGGTGCAGCAAGGCCTGGGAGGATGGTCTCCCAGCCCCCACGGGAGGTCACCTACCTCATCCACTTTCTCCAGCCAGCCTTGGTGAGAGGCCAACTCAGCCATGAAGGCCTGGTGCTTCAGCCACTTGCTGTGCAGATTCCGGGCTTCGTCATAGGATGCGTCCTGAGCCGTCAGTATTTTCTCATCAATCCAGAGGGTGAGCTGCAAAGGCAGGGAAGGGAGTACACGTCACAGCGCCAGCCCCACCGCTGCGTGTCTCCGAGGAGCCTATGGGATTCAGGCACCTCTGGAAATTCCAGCCTGAAATCTCTGTCAGCCCCCTCCTCCACACCAGCAGAACAATGAGCGATGTTGGCTGGAGCGTATGCCTCAGGAATAGGGACGCAGATGCACTAAAACTTAGGCAGCCCCACGCCCTCCCAGGGAGACGGCCTTGCTGCTCATACTGCCCTGCCGTGGTCAGAGGCTTGGCCCTTGGAGCATGGGACAGAGCGTCTGCAACATGACCCCAGCCTGTCCTAAGCTTCTTTCTAAGTCATGCTAACAGCCACAAACCTACCCTTAGCCTCCGTCAGCTCCCTCCTCAAATCCCTTCTCCGCCACCTGCTGCTGGGCGCTATTACAAAGACATCATCCAGCCGAGTGTCCTGTCCTGATGCAAGAGCAGTTAGCCCCAAATGAGACAAGTTCACACACCGATGAGGCTAATCTGAACCCTCCGTGCAAAAAAATAAAAAAGATTCTGTCCTCAAACCAACATGCTCTAGATTCTGTGTTGAAAAGCAAGTCAATAAAAGTGAAGATCGAGGAGTCTAACTTTGCTTGACGCTTTCCTCGAATTAGTAACAGTGAATGGCAGACCTTTCAAGTCGCTAGAAGACTAAATCCTTAACCCTTTCCTTCAAGGTTTTGGCAATAAAAACTGCCAATAAATGATGAAAACATCGGAGACAAAGTCGCTGCCCTTCCAGAGTATGATACGAACACAAGCAGGAAGTCGAGGGGAAGCTGATTTCTTTGAAGGCTGATTGTGCTACTGTCAAGGCTGATTCCACACTCTGGCTCTTCATGTGCAGAAGGTGGGGGCCCCCAAGGATTCTAAAAATGAATATTGGCCACTCCAGGCTGGTATTAAACTCCCAAGGTTACAGCTTCTCTCTGACCTTGGATTGGTAGATGCTGCCACCACCCAAGTGCAAAAACCCCTTTTGAAACCCAGGAAGGTGCACTTGGGAATTCCTCCCTGTGTGGTACCCTCAAGCCCTTTCACTCCCAGTCCGGGGAAGGGCTGAGAAAGAAAAACAAAGGAAATGAGCTGTTGCCACCAGCTAATTAAACAGTATGGGCACAAACCTCTTAGGGACACAAAAATCCAATCCTGTTCTTAAAAAAGGTAAATTTTATTAAAAACAAAAAGAAAGAAAATACATCTGGAACTTAGGCTTTTTGTTAGGTTTTAAAAAAACAATTACAAGGATTAAGCATCAAGATAGCTTAAAGGTTACAAGCAAAACAACAGCACCTGGGGGTTAGCACAGAGGAGCCCACAAGCCATAAAGAAATAAAAGAGATAAACCTAATCGTGTCTTCCTAGACATTTCCTGATCTATTTATATATCTGGGGTTTCAAATGAGTAGTGTCTAGCTAGGATCTGATCATTTTCATACCTGGCACAAGCTTAGATGTTAGATGGGGTGGGATCTGAGTTACTACAGAGAATTCTTTTCTGGGTGTTTGGCTGGTGAGTCTTGCCCACATGCTCAGGGTTTAGCTGATCGCCATATTTGGGGTTGGGAAGGAATTTTCCTCCAGGGCAGATTGGCAGAGGCCCTGGAGATTTTTCGCTTTCCCCTGCAGCGTAGGGCACGGGTCACTTGCTGGAGGATTCTCTGCACCTTGACATCTTCAAACCACAATTTGAGGACTTCAATAACTCAGACATAGGTTAGGGGTTTGTTACAGGAATGGGTGGGTAAGATTCTGTGGCCTGCATTGTGCAGGAGGTCAGACTAGATGATCATAATGGTCCCTTCTGACCTTAAAATCTACGAGCTCCAGCCCTGTCCCTGCTCTCTGGGAGAACACCACAGACAGACAAAAAGGGAGTCTTATTTCAATTTTAAGAAGTTCTAGCCTTCCCATTGGCTCTTTGGCCCAGTACCCACTCACTTTTTTTTAACCTATGCATAGGAGTGAGACTTTTAACCCTTTACAGGTAAAGCAAGTAGAGAACAGCTACAAAGAGGGATTTTATAGCTAACTGGCTGGCTGGGGGTCCATAAAAGAGAATTACTCCCCTCCCCCCGTCATTTGTCACAGCTACTCATCTTGCAGGTCCGCATTAAGAGTTATTATGCAGCAGATGGCAGATAGAAAATGATCCTCCACACACTTGCTATGAAGCAGATCAATTAGCAGCACACTTCCGAACACCTGAAGGCGACCATACTGAAGGCAGAAGCTGTTCTGGGATGTCTCTGATGCAGCTGTGTAGCATCACCACTGAAAATGCAGCTAATGGGGACAAATCTGTCAAGTGTGTGATTGAAGATGAGGAAGAAGAGGAAAAAAGATGAACCTGATGATAAGCGTGAAAAAGAGGGGGACAACAATGAGGACTTTTGTGAAAGAGAGACACCAAGAGATGCTATTATGGTTGTGAAGGAAACTTGAAAATGTGATCCAAGTGTGACTGATGCAATGACATCTGCCTGTGTTTGCAGAGAGCCTGAGCCCATTGCTCTGAGGGGGGAGAGCTGCCCCAGGTGTGACCAATGCAGCAACTCTGCCTGAGTCTGCAGTGAGTCTGAGACCGGATCATAGAAACAAGCTACGTCTTGTCAGGAATAATTCTAAAGCCCTAAGATCCACATGTAAACTGCTTAGAAGGAAATGGACAGCCTCCTCTTCCTTACATGGACCTGTCTTTCTTGTGGCTTATAAGAATCAGAGGGGTAAAAGGCCGCCAGAGACTGAAATGAGAAGATTAGAGTTAGAATTCCCACCTCCAGGAATTTGTTTGGAAACAATGGAAATGGCAGTAGATCCCCCTGGTTCAAATGAAATCTATGGACGCCTGCTCCACTGAAGGGAGAGTCCATCCCTCCTCATTCATGGTGCAAACCTACCCCAATGGGCAGCCAAATCAATGTTCTGAACAGACCTATGCAGAGGACGGACATTGTGTTTCACCAAGGTGATGCTGGCATTTGGCTTTGTTCGGATTAGGAACAAAATCTGTCCATTTCAAAATTCTCAGCCAAAAAAAAAAAAAATCTGAGGGAAAAAAAACATTTCCAACGAATTCAAACATCTTTTGATTTTGCCTTCATTTTACATGAGAATATATGAGCTAGAATGTAAGCTGGGGTCTGAATGAGCTCTCTTCTGCCACCTATTGATGAAACGGAGGAAGAAACCTCAAACACAAATTGTATTTACATAAACACACCTCCTTTGCCAAAGTGAGCAACACACAGACCGGCTTTGCTAACAGTGATGTATTTTGGCTGTTTTAGGTTAAAGTTCACTTAAGACTGGGATGAAGGGTAATTAGATCTTGTTATCCTTATTAGATTACTGAAAGGCAGAAGAACTGTACTTAACATGCCCTAACTGAGGCAGTCACCATCACTTGTAGAGCTTGGGCAAGTGAAGTGAATCCCAGTGAAAAAACAAGGATAGGGACAAATGTTGCTATGGGGGGTGGATTTTATTTAAAGAGTGCTGGATGGTATTGGCTTTTTCTCCAGTAATTAAAGACAGAGATGATCAAGCTCAATATTCTCTCAGTTTAATAATCATTAGAGCTGAAATTGTCGATAAGTGGGTGGGGGAAGCCTTAGACCTAGAGAGGAGAAAATGCTCTGCTAGAAGTTAACCCAGAGGACAGGGTGGGGCAGTAGGATTCCCCACTACCCAGTGAAGTCACCAAGAGCTGAGTTAGGTGGTGGAGTCTCAGAATGTGGCATTGCAGTGTATGGCAGTGCAATAAGAGGGGTAACAGCAGCAGCAAACCCTGTGATTACTGGGCTAGGGGCTGTGACACTGGAGGACTAGACCAGACCAAGGACGCACCACAGCAGAGGCAGTGGCAGCAAAGCCGCTGGTGGAGGCATCACTTGCCAAACCACCCCCAGGGGCTGTGGTGAAACCTCCCCCCCACCCCCGACCACTCCTGCACTCTGAGACTCCACTGACCTCCGACAACAGGCCATTAGTGGGGTAGAGTGGAGGGCAAGGGGGAGCGGTATGAGTGGGGTGGAGTGGAGGGCAAGCGGGAGTGGTATGAGTGGGGCGGAGCAGAGGGCAAGGGGGAGTGGTATGTTAAAGTGACGTTCCTCTGCTGGACTTTCACACCACAAGGTGGGAAACTGAGGCAAAGGACTATTGTCCAAGATACTGTGGGACAGTGGTATACAAACTTTTCCAGTCACGCCCCCTCTTACCAGTAACAGAAGCTGTCTGCGCCCCCCCAACCCCCATTACTGCAACTCCATAGTGGAGCTTGGCAAGGTGGAGTTGGGGGCATAATTGGGGATGCGGGAAGAGCCAGGGCTAGAGGCGGAGCTGGTCGCGGATGGAGAGGGAATGAGGGCATAGGCAGTGTGACCAGGTGTCCAGTTTTCAACTGGAACACCCAGTTGAAAAGGGGTCCTGGAGGCTCCTGTCAGCACCACTGTCTGGCTGGCAGTGCCACGAGGGGGACTGCCAGGCTTCCTGCTAGCCTCCATCCACATGGCTCCCAGGAAGCAGCCGGCATGCGCCCTCTCCAGCTCTAATTCTGATTTTCCCACCCAGAGGAAGCAGGGAGAGTCATGGAACAGCAGAACATCTCTCCTGGCCAGCAGTAATGGCGCGTCGAGCCATAGGCTCCAACTTTTCCCAGCGCCAGTGGGTGCTCGCACCCCACCTGCCCCCAGCCTCACCACCATTCCAACCCCTTCCCCTTCCCCAAAGTCCCCGCCCCAACTCCGCCCCCTCCCTACCCCATTGGACTCCTCCCCAAATCCCCACCCCAGCCCCGCCTCTTCCCCAAACACACCGCGTTGCCCCTCCTCTCCCTCTCTCCCAGCCCTTGCCACCACAAAACAGCTGTTTCGCAATGGGAAGCGCTGGGAGCTAGGGGGAGAAGTGGTGTGCTCAGGAGAGGAGGCAGAGTGGAGCAGAGGCGGAGGTGAGCTAGGGCTAGGGGGCGGGGAGCTGCCGGTAGGAGCAGAGCACCCGCCAATTTTTCCCCGTGGGTACTCCAGCCCCGGAGCGCCCACGGAGTCAGTGCCTAGGCATCCAGCAGCCTACCTCCTGGCAGTTTTGCAAGAAGCTCTGCAGGTTGTGATTGTCCTTCAGCAGAACCAGCACTTCCTTCGCTTTAGCCACATTCATCCTGGACCTGGAAAGGAGAGAGGACAAGGAGGCTGATAATTGCTGAAGCAGCTTATTTCGTTTGACACCCGCTATCAGCCCATAACCACCGGGGAGAGAGCTATCTGCCAGCGGTCGGATTGGACAGCATAGCTATCGGCAGGTTCCCTCGTTGATAGGATGTGGTTCAATTTACCTCTCTTGTATGACCTGGACCTTTACATTAATTTTGTCGGCGTAAATATTCCCGTCCGCCACCAGCTTCTTGCCGCTTTCCACCAGCCCTGTTATCTTCTCCTTGTTGGCCTCCATAGTGGCCAGGAAATCCTCGTATTTCCGCAGGGCAGCTTCTGACGCGTCCAAGGTGTTCGGGGGCTCCATGTGAGCCAGGGTGTACTCCTGGAATGGAGGGCAGGGTGGGTATGGGGGGGAGAGATGTGATTTAGCAGGGTCTATAGCACCCGCCCTTCCCCCTTCCCCACACTGCTCCAGCCACACTTGGGACATGTTGTGTTCCAGGAAGGCCGCTGCATTGACAAGACCAAGACTAACATGCTTTGAACGCAGGGTGCTGGGCCTAGCCATCTTCAGCACAGTCCTTGCTCTAGCGTCTGGGTTGGGTATCCATGGTGCTCCTGAGCCACGTGTAACTCTCCAGGGCACGGCACAGGGCTTTTGGCACTGGCCTGATGTATGCAAATGGACCAGTAGCATGAGAGCATCTGCCACTGACCTTTCCTGCCAGGCAAAAGGGGCTCGGGAAGGAGGCAATTGGCCAAAATTAGCCCTGGTGGTGCAGGCCCAGGGAGTTATCCCAAGGATGGATTCACCGTGTGCCCGAATCACAGAGCAATGCTTACTGGTGTGCTGGGATCTCTGCAGGGGGGGTGATCAGAACGGGCCATGAAATCAAGGGGTCTCTGCTATTGCATCAGTACAGACGGGTATTGCCTTGGGTCACAGGGGATGCAGCATTCTATCTCGGGTCTTCATCTGTGCCCCGGAGCCGCTGTGCCTTGGCACCTCCCAGTCTTTACCGTGTGTATCCTCAAGCCTCCTCTGTGCCCTAGGGCAGTTATCCCCATTGGACAGATGGGAATGGGGCCCAGATTGTTAAAGGTACTGAGGTGCTGCTGCACTGAATTTAGACTCCTAAGTGCCTAATTCCCCTTTGAAGATTATAGGCTCCTAAATCAGCTTGGCACAATACCTTTAAAGATCGAGGCCCAAGGGAGGTTCCCCAGGCCACATGGGGAGTCTGGGAGAGAACAAAGAATTGAAACCAGGTCTCCTAGCCACTGGGCCATCTCACCTCACCAGAGCTTACTTGTGTGACTGACTGGGCTGTGCAGTACAGATCTAACAGGCCCTTCAAACTCTGCCAACGAGCTGACGCACAGAACATTGCTCCCCTGGTGCTCTGTATCCCGGACAGACCCCGGGCATCGGCGGGCAGGATCAAACCTGGGACCTCTGAAGTTTAATGCATGAGCCTCTACCGCCTGAGCTAAAAGCCACGTGGCACTTAGGTAAGGCTGTAGCAGTCTCATCAATCTCTGGGTGGGCTCGGTGCTGCTAGAGGGAGACAGCAGGCATGGGTTACATCAGCAGAGGGGAAGCGAGGTTCGATTTTCACAGATCAGGTCTATTAAATGTGAAGGAACAATTATAAACACCAGTAGCCTAGTGCAAGGAAGGCCGAGTGGAAATTCAGAAGTAGCAGGGCCTAGTGGCTAGGGACTCGGGAGACCTGGCTTCCATTCCCAGCTCCACCATCTGCCCTTGGGCAAGTCCCACCCCCCTTCTGTGCCTCATTTTCCCCCTCTGTCTCTTCAGTGACCCTGCAGGGCAGCAAGCTCCCAGAGCACTGGGACGGTGATGGATATCATCATCATAACAGACAGATGCAGCTGCTTCCCTACCTGATTGCTCAGGATGACTTCGGCTTGTTTGCTGTCCTTGAGGAACTCCTGGAAGCCCAGACACTGGGCGAGGAACTTCTCCCGGCTGTCCCACATCTTGCACAGGTCGCTCCAGCCCATCTCCATGCCCTGGAGCCGTTGCTGCAGCTGCAGGTACTCCGGGTCTGTCTGCCCGCGCGTCACCCCTTCCCCCGTCTCCTTGACGTTGCGGTAGTCGGCCTCATGCCGGTCAATGTCCTCCTTGATAGCGGTGTGCTCCTGTCGGAACTGCTCCGCCTCGGCCAGGGAGCTGGGCACCTCTTCCGAAGCCACGGTCTGCTGTGCCTTAAACAGCCAGGCCTGGAAGTCATCCAGATCTTGCAGGAACTTCTGCAGCTTGCTGGCCTCCCCGAGCGAGGCCTCCTGACTCTGCAGCGTTCTCTGCAGCTCCTGCCAGAGGCCATTGATGGTGGTCAGGTGGCTGTAGATGTCGGAGGCCAGGTCAGGGAGCTCCTCAGCCAGCCGGCGGGCCTCCTCCTGCAGCACTCCCAGCCGGGTCTGGATGGTGGCCAAGTCACGCTCGATGCCGTACAGCTTCCTCTGGATGGCGATCATGCCCGCCAGGTCTCTGCTCATCTCCTGGGTGGACTGGATCACTTTGGTTTTGTCCAGGATCCATTTGCGGGTCTCCTTGCAGTCCACACAGTAATTGTGCAGGCTCAGTGCCAAGTCCACCGCTTTCTGCCGCTGCCCCACCTTCTCCTGGAAGACATGCCACCTGCAGAGGACACAGCAGAAGCCCCATGGAGCTGTCTTAGAGCCCCTGGTTCATGAGCGAGCCCTGCCCTGTGTGAGAGAGCCAAGGAGGAGAGACTGGGAGAGAAGGGCTTCAGACACTCTTTGGCCAGAGCAGTCAGTGTCTGCAAACCCAGACTCTGTAGGAACTCAATTCATGCTGGCAGTCTTGGCAGGGATGGCACCAGCCCCAGAGACTCCCCAACCCTACTCTGCTGGGCCAGGGCTGACCGCAAAGTGAGGCAGTGCTAGCTGGGAAGAAAGCATAGCCAGGGACTGCAAGGGTACCCACCCACAGGCTGCTATTCAGCCAGGCCACCCACGCTCCCGATCTGAAAGGGCAATGCCAGACCCTAACAGAGAGTCTGGCAGCCCCCCACCCCATCCCAGCTGGCCATATCTCTGAGGCCTTCCTGCCCTTCCTCTGAGGCTGTGAGGGACCTGAGCTGAGCTGGGGGAGTAGAGGGGAAGGACAGGGTTGAAATGGAGAACCTGAAAAGGGCCGATTTGCAGAGTGGGAGAGTTCAGCCCTGTGTGAAATCACTTCAGTCCCTTCTCAGGTTGGGCTCTCAAAAATGGAGGCATCAAAATCCGGACAGTTGGTTGTCCGCTAAGTGCCAGGACAATGGAGGTGGGGCTCGCTGAGATACAGGGGCTTGTGGCAGCCATGACACACTGTCCTGCCCCAGATCAGCTCTGGGTTATTACACGTGGCGTCCTTCATCTGCATCAGTCGCCAGGCTCGGCCCCGTGCAAAGCACACGGCTCATATAGAGATGAAGGTGGTCACTCACACAGTCCTGGAATGCTAGATGTTTTGGGACTTCCAGGAATGGCGTGAGCCCACCACTGCCGGCGTGATGGTGCATGCGAGGTCACACCGCACGGGGATGCCATTTTTAAGAGCCAGAGTGGGCAGAATGGCATTCCCCTACCCAATACCGGACAAAGCCATGTCTGGTTTTGTCCCAGTTCAAAAAGATGCCCAATTGGTTTAACACTGGATGAGTTGCCTCTTTAATCGAAACATGCGCCAGCACGGGGCGGGGCCTGGTGGGCAAAGCCCCCTGGAGGACCAGGCATTTGCACTGCAGCAGCTCTGCCATTGCTCAGGCCTGGTTCTGACCTCACTGATTTGTGTGGATCAGAGTTTGTGAGCACACAGGAAAATGCCACATGTACAAGCTCATGCAGCTCTTGTAAATGCTGGCATTGAGCAACACAGAACAGAATTCTGTATTGAATCTAGCGGAGGAAGGGATAAAAATCAGTGGCTGGAAATTAAAGCCAGTCAGATTCTAATTAGAAATGATGTTCACCAGAGAGGGTGGTGACCCATGGGAGCAAACTGCCAAGGGAAGAGGTGGATTCTCCATCGCTGATGTCTTCAGATCAGACTGGAGGCCTTTTAGGAAGATGGGTTAGCCAAACACCAGTGACCGGCGTCAATACAGGGGCAACGGGATGAAATTTTCCAGCCTATGCTGAGCACTAGGTCAGAGCTGGCAATAAGATGGTCACTTCTGGCTCTGAACTCTGTGTCCAGGCCCTGTTTGACCAGGCGGCCTGCTGGGAATCACGGCCCTTGGGCAGTAAGAATTCTGCAAGTGTAGGTCAAGCTGGGGACAGCTTTCAGAAGCTGCATCCCATTTTCAAAGGTGACTAGGTCCCACTGACTTCAATGAGATTGAAGCTGCTAAGTCACTTCTACAAATGAGGTTTTGAAAATGTTCCCTGACCCCTCTCTTGCCTGAAGCTGGCTGTGTCTGGAGCTGGAAACGTTTGGCTTCTCAAGAAGGAGATTATTATTTAGAATCAGAAACTGTTGGTGTCACTTGAAAGCAGCTCTGAGTGGTGTCTCTCTCTGGTGCTGGGCAATGAGAGCATCAAATAAATATAAAATTTCCACATGAAAATGGTCACACTGGGTCAGACCAAAGGTCCATCTAGCCCAGTATCCTGTCTTCCGACAGAGGCCAGTGTCAGGTGCCCCAGAGGGAATGATCAGAACAAGGAATCATCAAGTGATCCATCCCGTCACCCACTCCCAGCTTCTGGCAAAGAGAGGCTACAGGCACGATCCCTGCCCATCCTGGCTAATAGCCACTGATGGATCTATCCTCCATGAACTTATCTAGTTCTTTTTTTAACCCTGTTATAGTCTTGGCCTTCACAACATCCCCTGGCAAAGAGTTCCACAGGTTGACCCTGCATTGTGTGAAGAAATACTTCCTTTTGTTTGTTTTAAACCTGCTGCCTATTCATTTCATTGGGTGACCCCCAGTTCTTGTGTTATGAGAAGGAGTAAATAACACTTCCTTATTTACTTTCTCCAAACCAGTCTCCCCCCTTAGTCGTCTCTTTTCCAAGCTGAAAAATCCCAAATTTATTAATCTCTCCTCAGACAGAAGCTGTTCTATACCCCTAATCATTTTTGTTGTCCTTTTCTGAACTTTTTCCAATTCCAATATATCTTTTTCCAGATGGGACGACCACATCTGCACAGAGTATGATGTTACACCCCGTATTCTTCATAGAAATACTGTTATGATATGAATATGGCATAACTAAGGTATGTTTTATGCAAGATGGGTCACGTGAGGTATCATTGAAAAGGGTATGATTTTCTGAATGTGTTTATCCAAGTTGTATGCATGTATCATTTCTGTGTCCAAAGTTAGGAATACGTGTATGTAACCATTATAAACGTGTGGGTATGTGATTGGGAAATGCCCACCAGACAGGAAGCAATCAGCCTTAATGGGTCATTAGGAAAAGATCATGAGTCTTCGAAGATGTGGATTCCTCCATCTTCCCAGGAGTTCCTTCCTGTGGGCCTTGTAAATAAACCTTGTCTCATGGTTGCCCTGACACTGCAGGGTCATGTGATAATGTCACCTGGTACAATATACCACCTGGGACACTGCTGGTACTTTTCCACTGGAAACAAAGGCCTCCTGCCTTCTGTAAATTCTATTTAAGGCTGGGAAGGAAGGCACTCAGGACTCTCCTCCATTGCCTGTCCAGGAAGGAAGACTGCTAAAAACACTTGAAGGGAAAAGCAGGGGTGAGTCTAGGCTGTAAACATTGGTCTAGCCCGGGGTGGCCAACCTGTGGCTCCGGAGCCGCATGCGGCTGTTCAGAAGTTAATATGTGGCTCCTTGTATAGGTACCGACTCCAGGGCTGGAGCTACAGCAACAATTTTCCAATGTGCCAGAGGTGCTCACTGCTCAACCTCTGACTCTGCCACAGGCCCTGCCCCCACTCCACCCCTTCCTGCCCCCTCCCCTGAGCCTGCCATGCCCTCGCTCCTCCCCCCCAGAGCCTCCTGCACACCACAAAACAGCTGATCAGGAGGTGCAGGAAGGGAAGGGGAGGCACTGATTGGAGGGGCTGCCAGTGGGTGGGAGGCGCTGGGAGTGGGGAGTTGATGGCGGGCTACTGACGTATTACTGTGGCTTTTTGGCAAGGTACATTGGTAAATTCTGGCTCCTCGTCAGGCTCAGGTTGGCCACTCAAATCTAGCCTGTAAAGAGATATAACTAGAACTCTGCACTGCAGAAACTCTACCAACCTGCCTAAACAACACTTAGGGTGAGAAATTACTATGTGTAACCTGTTTCTTTAGTGTATTAAGCTTACTTGCTCAGTAATCTGCTTTGTTCTGTTTGCTGTCCCTTAGAATCACTTAACATTTACCTTTTGTAGTTAATAAACTTATTTCTTATTTATACTATAACCCAGTTTGTGCAATTCATATCGGGGGTGGGGGGGGAAGCTTTGCATATCTCTTTCCACATTGAGGGAGAGGGTGATTTTTATGAGCTTGTGCTGTGCAGATTTTATCTATACGGTGCAAGACAATATTATTTTGGGTTTATGCCCCAGAGCGTGTGGACACGTGAGTGCTGGGTAAATCTCCGAGCTGATTCCTGCCACACAGAGCTGGCCTCAGTGTCTCTGTGTCCATTTGCAGCTGTGTATGTCCCTACCTGTGTGTCCTGGGGAAGGCTTGAGGGCCTGGCACAGCTAGGACAGGGTGAGGAAACCCAGGCTGCTGGAACGGGCAGAACGAGTGGGAGCCCAGCACATCTGGTGGCATCCCAGATGGGGGGGTCCAACCCGTCACACACAGTATGCAAGATGTGGGCCGACCATGGATTTATATGGGGTTATATAGCAAGCGATGCATCCACTGTTATCCAATCCCAGTGACTGGCAGCCAGAGGCTAGGGACACTCAGAGCATAAGGTAGCATCCCTGACCACATTGGCTAATAGCCATTGATGGACCTGTCCTCCATGAACTTACCTAGTTCTTTTTTAAACCCTATTATAGTCTTGGCCTTCACAACATACCCTGGTAATGATGTTGCCTGTCTGTTGTATGAAGAAATTCTTCCTTTTGTTTGTTTTAAATCTGCTACATGTTAATTTCATTTGGTGACCTCTAGTTCTTGTGTTACATGAAGGGGTAAATAACACTTCCTTATTCACTTTCCCCACACCAGTCATGATTTTATAGACCTCCCTTAGTTGTCTCTTTAACAAAAGTCCCAGTCTTTTTAATCTCTCCTCCTCTGGAAGCTGTTCCATACCCTTAATCATTTTTTTATGCCCTTATCTGTACCTTTTCCGATTCTAATATATCTTATCTGGTCCTTGGGATCCTAGACAAAGGGAACACAGCCAGCATCAGGATGGGGGATGCCCACTGTGGTTTTAGCATGAGCACAAGCTGAATATGCAGCTCCTGGGGATAGGATCGCTGTGAAGCATCCAGTCAGCCGTGTCCCCGACAGGCAGGCCTGGGACACAGCTAGTGTGGGTAGCACAGAGGGGTGCGGCGGTACCTGGTGATCAGACGCTCCTGGCACTGCCTGATGCGGTTGCTGCGCGGGTGCCCACTCTCGATGAGGCTGGCGGCTGCGCGGTTGACGCCGTCAGTCTGGGAGGCTAGCGTGCTCATCTCCTGCTTCAGGATGTCAAACCTGCAATCACACAGGCAGCAATTCGCAGGACAGCACTGGGACTGCCCAACTCCGCAGCAGCTGTGCCTCAGGTCCCCTCCCTGGCTGAGCAGGACACAGGACCAGGGCACAAGGCCTTCCCTGCTGCCTTCCCTCTGGTGCCAGCGTGCACCCTGGGCAAAGTACCCAGAGCCCTGCGCCAGCAGCGACGGATGGAGCAGCAGCGCTAACGCTGACAACGACACATGATGCTTGTGAGCAGAGCTGGGGTGGGCTAGGAATGGGGCTGGGGCCGTAGCACACAAAGCAAGGCTCCGTACCCACTGTTGAGCACAAAAAGAAGGGAGCCAAGGGGGCTAGGAGCCACATACCCCCTTCCAAACCCTGGGCACTGCCGGAAGGGGCAAAGCCTGACGCGCTGGAATAAGGAGAGGCTGCCCCTGAAGTGGATCACCTGTGCTTCACAACCCCAGGTCCTACATGTATCTAGCTAGGTGAGGGTTGGGGTTAGGATCAAGGGGGCAGAGGGACCGGGTACCTGGCTGTCCCTGACTATGGTAGCCCAGGTACCTGTGCTGCACTACATCCAAGTCCTCCAGCGGGTCTGGGATCTCCATCTGCTCCAGCCACTTCTCCTTCTCACTCATCCAGAGTTCGCAGGCATCCGTCTCACTGAAGATCGTGTAGAGGTCCAGAGCATCCTGCAGCTTCTGCCTGCGCAGCTCAGCCAGGGACACCACCTCGGCGTAGAGGGCCTGGAACTCCGGGGCGCCCCGCAGCTCGGCCGGGAAGCTCTGGGCCTGCTGGCTCAGGCTGTCCATCACTCTCTTGTTGTCCGCCACCTCATCCAGTAGGTCTCGGTGCTTTCTGACCAGGGCCTGCGTGGAGGACTCATCGTGGCCCACCTCATCGCTGGACACCAGGCGATGGGCGTCTTGCAGCCAGGCCTTCAGGTCGTCCGCGTCCACCTGGAACTGGAAGAAGCTCTCGGCATCCTGCAGGTTCTTCTTGCGGAATGAGGCCAGCTCCTGGAGCTGAGCCCACAGTGCCTTCACCTCCTCCATCCTGCCTCGGATCTTGGAGGAGTCAAAGTGCTTCTGGGCCACCATGTCTTCCCCATCCTGGATGGTTTGATGGAGGTGGGCGCCTAGGCCCCGCAGCTCGTCCTCAAAGGCCTTGTGTTTCCGCTGCAGGGTGAGGAGGCTGGTCAGGTCTTTCCCGTAATCCAAGGAGGAATAGATTTGCTCTTTCTCCTTGATCCAGCTCTCCGCCTCGTCCAGCTCCCAGAAGAACTTCCACAGGCGCTTGGACTGCTCCAGGCGAGCCTTCCTCTCGGCCGCCATCGCCAGCAGCTCCTGGTAGCACTGCTCCAGGTAGTTGACGCGGTCGCGGATGACCTTGGGGTCACACGGCCGATAGCCTGCGTGGCGGAGGGGACAGAATGGAGGCAGCTTTAAAGCATGAAATTCCATCACTGAGGGGGCCTCTTCTCTAGATCTCAATAGCCATCCTGTCCTTCACACTGCCAGGGTGGGGCAGAGCTCTCGAGTTAAGGCACAAATGGCCACCCCTCCCCTCTGATTGTCAGCCCCATGTCACAGCTGGGGCCCAGAGAGACTAAGATTGTGTCTACACAGCCGTGGGGAGGGGTCATTCCCAGCTCTGGGGGCTGACAGCCGCCCCCCGCAGGGCCAGTGTGCCAACGGAGCTGGGGATCCCACCTCCCAGCTACAGTGTAGACGCACCCTAAGTGCCTTGCTGACGTCATGCAGCCAGCGACAAAGCCAGGAACTGAACCCAGTCTCCCTAGTTCCAGGCCCTCTCCCACTCACAGAGCTCCCTCTGGCCAGGCGAGTTTTCAATGCACTGGCCTGCCCTGGGGAAGTAAGAACACAGCCGACTTTCGGCCCTGGGACCTGCGCCTCCTCACTGGAGGGGTGTAGACAAAAGCCGAGGCACCCAGGGAAGGGCAGAACAAGCCGAGGGCTGGCATGGGGCAGGGTTGAGGAGAAGTGAGAGTGATGACGAGCCAGCAGCGGGGCCCCTTTGATGGGCTGTCTCCCAGCCTCATCCCCCGCAGCCGGCCCTGCTGGCACAAGATGCATTGCTCGCCGCTTCCACATACCGTCACCGTTGGCAAATGCAAGGGCTGCCGCGCTCATGGCGTGCACCTTCTCCACCTGGAGGGCCATGTCAGCTTCCAGCAGCTTGTGCTTCTGCAGCAGGTCCTCCGCTTCCAGCAGGTGCTTGCCGAACTTGGGCGATAAGAGACGTGCCTAGGCAGAGCAGGGCGAGAGGCCGAAAGAGAAGTTACGTTTCCTTTCCCCTGCCCTCGCCTGCTGTGCCCATGCCACGGGGCCTGCTTGGTTGGTGTGTTTCCCAGACCCCTGCTCTAGAGTCTTGGGCTCTGCTCCCTGTTCTTCCACTGACTTGCTGTGTACCCTTGGGCACTGAACCCCCGTGTGCCTCAGTTTCCCCCAAAGGGGGGATAATAGTCCTGCCCCTAGCTCATAAGGTGAGGGGTTGGAAGCGTCATTAATTAAAAGTCTGAACCAAAAAAAAACAACAAACCCTGCAGAAGAAGACAACAGCACGGACCACGAACGCGTTGCGGGAGGCCTGGCACAGAAAGGCAGGCTCCATGTTATGCTGCTATCGCAGGGGTGGGCAGGGGGCGCTGTTCCACACAATCTTACAAGTTCTTCTCTCAGCATGCAAGCGGCGCGCGCTGAAGAAACGCGGCATTAGTGTTCATTTTAGGATGCGCGATCTTTGGCTGGGGAGCTCCTGCAAACACCAGGAGGGTTTACTCTCTGCTTTGACCTTGGTACCCAGAGGCAGTTCTTGGGGCAAGGGCTGCTCCCTGGGAATTAGGCATAGGGTGTGTGGGCTGAGCCCCCGGATGGTGGGGGGCTGGTCTGCATGCTGTTTGTGACCACCTCTGTCTAGGGTTGACAACCCTCTCAGTTTGTCCAGGAGTCTCCTGGACTCGGGCTCGATCTCCTGGTGGCTACTGAAGCCAAACTGGGAGCTTTTAGGCTGCTAGAAGTCCGGTGCCGCAACGGGGCTAAGGCAGGCTCGTGTCTGGAGCAGCTCCTAGACAGCGGTGCAGCAAGGGGTGTCTCTGCTCACTGCCTCTGCCCCAAGTGCCGACTCTGTAGCTCCCATTGGCCGAGAACGGGGAACCACGGCCAATGGGAGCTGCAGGAGTGGTGCCTGCAAATGGGCAGTGTCTAGAGCCATCAGCCTCCTGAGCCTAGGTGCTGCTGCTGCACATGCTGCTGCTTCCAGGACCCACCTGAGGTAAGCACTGCCCGCCCGGAGCCTGCACCCCAAGCCCCATGCCCCAACCCCCTCCCGCACTCCAAACTCCCTCCCAGAGGCTACATCCTGCACCCCCTCCTGCACCCCAAACCCCTACCACAGCCCTGAGCCCTATCCCACACTCGAACTCCCTCCCAGAGCGCACACTCTACAGTCCCTCCTGTACCACAACCCCTTACCCCTGCCCCAGCCCCCTCCCACATACCGCCTGGAGACAGCACCCCACAACCCCTCCCTGTCATAAAGCATAAGTCCCAATTCTGAACCTTAGCGTCCAAAATGTGGGTGCCTGCATGAAACCGCCAAGCTTAATTACCAGCTTAGATCTGATAGCGCTGCCACCAGCCAGGAATTCCAGTGCCTGGCTCACTCTGGTCTCCCCAAATCCTTCCCTGGGGGACCCCAAGACTCAGATGCCCTGAGTCTTACAACAAAGGGAAATAACCGCCTCCCTGGATGACCCTGGAAGATCACCCTGTTTCAATTCCTTGAAACGCAAACCAGAGAGATCAGGTTTCTCTCACCCTCACTCAGAGTCCCTGCAAATGCAAGCTTTGTAACTCTAACACAAGGATTTCTCTTCCCCCCTGTCTTCTCCTGCCCACCAATGTCCCCTGGTACTGCGCAGCTCATCCCCGTGAGCATCAACTAAAAAAAATCCAACAGGTTTTCAAAAAGAAAAGCATATATAAGAAAGAAAAGAAGAAAGAATACAATTGTTCTGATCAAGGTTGACAATATATCAGGGTTATTGGCTAAAAGCTTATCCAAAAGAAATACAATTTAAACATCAGCAACTGACTCACATATAATACAAAAACAATATAACCTATTGTCTGTCTACCTTTGTACTGGCACAGACTTGGTAACAGAAGATTAGAATGCCTGGAGATAGAGAGATCACTTCTCAAGCGAGAGCAACAAGAAGACAAAGAACACACACCCAAAACTTCCCTCCCTTGAGATTTGAAAAATCTTGTTTCCTGATTGGTCCTCTGGTCAGGTGTTTGGTTCCCTTTGTTAACCCTTTACAGGTAAAAGAAACATTGACCCTTAGCTATCTGTTTATGACACTCCCACACCCGAAACTGCTGTCTCAGCCCCGAGCCTCTTTCCTGCACCCAAAATCCCTCCCGGAGCCTGCACCCCGCTCACCCTCCTGCATCCCAATCCCCAGCCCCAGCCCCCTTCTGCACCCAAGCTCCCCCTCAGATCCCGCACCCTCTCCTGTACCCCAACCCCCTGCCCCTGCCCTGAGTCCCCTCCCGCACCGAAACTCTCTCCCAGAGCCCTCCCCTTTCATCCCTTCTCCAACTCCCTGGCCCAGTCCTGAGCCCCATCCCACACCCAAACTCCCTCCTGGAGCCCAAACTCCGAACCCCCTCCCATACCCCAACCTGCTCCCCCACACTCAGCCCAGAGCCCCCTCCCACATGCTGAACCCCTTGGACCCACCCTCTAGGCCAGAGTCCTCATCCCCTCCCATAACCCAACCCCCTGCCCCAACCCAGTGAAAGTGAGTGAGGGTGGGGGAGAGCAAGTGACGAGGGGGGGGCCTCAGAGAAGGGGCTGGGCAGGGTGGGGCCTTGGGGAAGGGGGCGGGGCAAGGGTGTTTGGGTTTGTGCAATTAGACCAGCCGTGGGCAAACTTTTTGGCCAGAGAGCCACATCTGGATATGGAAATTGTATGGCAGGCCATGAATGCTCACAAAATTGGAGGGTGGAGGGCTCCAGCTGGGGGTGCAGGCTCTGGGATGAGGATGAGGGATTAGGGGTGCAGGAGGGTGCTTCAGGTTGGGACTGAGGGGTTCAGGCATGGGAGGGAGTCAGGGGGGCAGGTTTCGGGCAGCGCTTACCTCAAACAGCTCTTAGAAACAGCAGCATGTCCTGCCTCTGGCTCCTAAGCGGAGGTGCAGCCAGGCTGCTCTGCGTGCTGCCCTGTCCACAGGCACCACCCCTGCAGCTCCCACTGGCTGCGGTTCCCAGCCAATGGGAGCTGCGCTTGGGGTGGGGGTAGCATACTGAGCCCTCTGGCTGCCTCTATGTACAGGAGCAGGAGGGGGACATGCCGCTGCTTCTGAGAGCCATGTGGGGTCTGGCAAGACCCTGACCCCGCTCCCCGGCTGGAGCGCCAAAGTGGGGCAAGCCCTGTGTGACGAAGTGGGGGATTTTCTTGTTTTTCCCTTGGTTTTCCAGTGGGTTCCATGCAGAGGGGGTGGGACTCAGTTTCCCTGGGTGTTACTGGTTTAACAAGGTGATGGGAGAGGGAGGAGTTGTTACAAAGGACCAGCGAGGGGACTTGGGACCCCAGCCAATGGCCTGGAGAATGGACACCCCAGCGACTGGTGACCTGGCGACCCTGAGGCCCAGCTCAGGAGTCGCAGCCGGTTCTGGCCAGTGGGAGGACAATGGGCTGCGAAGAGAGGACCCCGGTGACCTAACCAGCCAGTTCCAACCAGAGAGGGAGAGAGGACAGAAGAGAGGAGAGGAGGCCCAGGCGACCCTGTTCACCTGGAAAGAAGACAACAGACAGAGGTGGGGTTTGGGGGAGGAGATATCAGAGGCCCAGTTGGGAAGCAGGGGGGCTCTGGGCTGGTGGGGGGAGCAGGCAGAGCCCACCTGGATGCAGGGGAGACTTGGATGTGCTGTGCTGAGGGAGGCCAGGTCTGAGGCTCTGAGAGTTTCCTGTGCTGTGTTCAAACGCTCAATAAACCCTCAAACACTCAGTTTTACACTGAGTGTCACTCCGGGCTAGAGAACAGGGCTGCATTATTCCCTTTGGGAATGAAGGCCCCGGGGGTCCAGAGCGAGTGGACTCCCTGAGGGGGCCCACAGAGAGAGACAGGCATGCTAAGGCTCAGCGAGGTGCAGCTCCAGGAGGTGCAGGGGCCTAACCCCAAGGGAGAGTGGACCCCCGAGAAGGGCTGTCACGCTGAATGGGGTTCCCCCCACAGACCGCACGGGGCCAAGAGTGGACATGGCCTGTGAGTCCATGACACCCTGGACGCTGCTTCCCGGCGGAAGCTCGAGGGCCAGATTAAAACATCTGGAGGGCCGGATGTGGCCCCCGGGCCGTAGTTTGCCCACCCCTGGATTAGACAGTTGGCAGCGCTGCCTCTGCTCCAGGATGGGGGTACCGACAGGGTAAATAAGCAACGGGCACTAAAAACCTCCAGATCCCACATCAGTGATTTCTCCTCCATTACGAAGCCAACCTGCCTGGCCCCCACAGCTGCTGCCACTTGGCAGATGGACAGTGATATTGGTGGCTAACAGATGAGATCCATGATAGAAGCCTGCTCCGTGGGCATAGGCCCTGACTTTTATTTTTCCCTGGGGGGGAGGCCCCTGCTCTATCCTGAGGTCCTGCCCCCATTCTGCCCCTTCCCCTGAGGCCCTGCCCTCGCTCTGCCTCCTCCTGCCCCCATTCTGCCCCTTGCCCAAGGCTCCCACCCACCAGCCACTTGCTGCTCCCCACCCTCCCCCAAGTCCCTCCCCCAGCTGCCAAACAACTGACCGGCATGGTGCCACCCAACAGCTGGTCGCTGGGGCCCCGCCGAACAGCTATGGCTGGTGGGTGCTGAGCACCCACTATGTTTTTTGGAGAATCCATGGAGTTGGCACAGATGCCTGCGGGCAGCAGGCCCCAGAGAGGGCCATGGGCAGTGTTCCTTCTAATTTTTTACATCCATGTGCAGAATGAATTTTGTTCTGTGCACCAATATGGAAGTGATGTGTGGTGGGGGTGGGGCCGAATGGTTCAGAGTGTGGGAGGGGGCTCAGGGCTGGGGTGGAGGGTTGGGTTGCAGGGGGGCGAGGGCTCTGGCTGGGGGTGCGGACTCTGAGGTGGGACCGGGGATGAGAGGTTTGGGGTGCAGGAGGGGGTGAGGGTGCTGGAGGTGCAGGCTCTGGGGTTAGGCTGGGCATGAAGGGTTTGGGGTGCAGGCTGCCCCGGGGCTGCAGTGGGGAGAGAGGACTCCCCCACAGCCCTCTCTAGCTGCAGCAGCTTGGGGCCGGGTGAGGGGCACCTCTCCCTGGCGGCAGCAGCTTCGGCAGGGCAGGCCTGGGCTGGAGGAGGGGCACCTCTCCCCACCTGCGTGGCTCTTGATAGCCTGCTGCACTGCTGCATGGCTGCGCAGCTTACAGGGAATTTAGGCCACGGGCCCCATGGGTAGCAGGCTCCACTCCCACCCTTGGCGTTGCTCAGCCCCTCCAGCCTCACCTTCATCTCGTCCATCCAGTTGATGCCTTGAAGCATGTCCTGGAAGAGCTGCTGCAGTGTCAGATTCATCTCGAGCCGCTGGCGCCGGGCGTGGAGCAGCTCCAGCAGGTAGTCCCACAGATGAAGGACGTTGTCCTTCCGGGCCTTGATGCGCTTGATGTCATGGTAGTTCTCTGCCTCCAGCTCCCGGGCCACCTCCTCGATGGCCTGCACCCGCTCCTTGTAGGCCGCCGTGTCTGTCTCAATGGCCTCATGCTTCTTCTTGGCAGCCTCCACCGCTGGCAGGTCGCAGCCGAAATTATCCTGTCCAGAGGCAGCCCTGGTCAGATGCAGCCCCCCCTGCAGCCATGCCACAGAGAGCAGGGACGGAGCTTCCCAACGCCATGAACGGGAACGGAGTCTCCAAACCCCACTGGTTGGGAACCCAGGAGCCTGCACCTCTATCCAGCAGGAGCACGAACAGGCACCAGACACACCACCATGCCCCATCCTTGCCCTTACGTACCTGTGTGCAGTGCAAAGAGCAAGGGGGCCGTGCGGCAAGGGGGAGCGGGGTCTGGGTGGAACCCACCAGGGAGGATGTGTCACCTGCACAGCTGGGCAGACAATGGACTTCTCATTTTGCCGGCAATTCTGAAAACTCGTCCGGGGGGAGGGAATTGTTTTAGGCTGCACCAAAAATGATGTTTTTTCTAAACATTGAATTTTGATTTGGACTATTTTTAAACTTTTTTTTATTGTTTTTAAATAAGAATTAAAGAAAATATGAAGACCAAAGGTCATTTAGAACCAGAAAATCAAAAGGTTTCAATTGTTCCAGATTTTTTTTTTAAATGCGTTGATCATCTGGCAAAACCGTCATGCCGCGGCGAAACATTTCTGCCTCGCTGAATCTCCATTTTTCTCCCAAAAGGGCTTTGTGCAAAATAATTGCCTGGCTTTAGTGCCAGGTCCATCCCTGGGCTGGATCCACCGAGGACATGAACTGTTTCAGCCCAGTGACAGAGCATTAGCTCACACTGTAGCTGCTGGCGGTTCGCTTCGGAGGACCCTGGGTCAGTCCCAGCTGGGACACATGCATGGACATGAGCAGCTGGAGCTGGAGCCAGCCCTTAGCGCAGACGGACAAAGGGTGGAGGAAGGGTCGTGAGGAGAACTGGGATAAAGCGACACTCTGCTTGGAAGAGCAGTTCTGCTCTGATGGCCTCCGGAGCTCTGTGCTCACTGCCACACAGTTGCTGTGGGTCACAGGGCGCCCTGCCCCACCCCACCCCCCTGCAGGGTGCTGCAAATCAGCAAATCCCCACTGCCTTCAGGGTACAGCAGCCGCAGGTCTGGCATGCTGTGTAGGGTTGCCAACTGTCTCATGGCACAAACCCAAACACCCTTGTCCTGCCCCTTCCTCAAGGCCCCATCCATGCCCCTTCTCCGAGGCTCCGGCCCGCTTGCTCCAGCCCCCTGCATCCCTCCCTCCCTCACTCTTTCCCACCCTCACTCACTTTTACCAGGCTGGGGCGGGGGTTGTGGTGTGGGCTCTGGGCTGGGGCTGAGGGGTTCGAAGTGTAGGAGGTGGTTCCAGGTTGAGCCTGGGGCAGGGGGTTGGGGTTCAGGAGGGGGTGCGGGCTTTGGGAGGGAGTTTGGATATCGGAGGGGGTGCGGGCTCTGAGAGGGAATTTGGTGTGAGAGGGAGCTCCAGACTGAGCCTGGGGTTTGGGTGCAGGAGGGGGTGCGGGGTCAGGCTCTGGGAGGGAGTTTGGGTGAGGGGCGGGCTCTGAGCTGGGGCAGGGGCTTGGGGTGTTGGAGGAGGTGAGGGGAGGGGCACTTACCTTGAGCAGCTCCTGAAAACGACCGGCATATTTCTCTGGCAGCAACTCCTAGGTGGAGGGGCTGGGGATCCCTGTGTGCCACCCCTATCTGCAGGCACCACCTGCACAGCTCCCGTTGGCTGCAATTCCCAGCCAATGGGAGCTGTGGAGTCGGTGCTTAGGGCGGGGGCAGTGTGCAGAGACCCCCTCCCCCTTAGGCTGCAAGGTCAGTGCAGGCTGCTTCTGGGAGCGGTACATGGCCATGGCAGGCAGGGAGCCTGCCTTAGTCCCACTGTGCTGCCGGACTGTTAGTGCCCCAAATCTCCCAGTTTGGCTGCAGTAGCCTCTGGGAGATAGGGCCTGATTCTGGGAGACTCCCGGTGAAACTGGGAGGGTTGGCAACCCTACTGCTCTGTCTCCCCGCTGGCAGCCCACACCCTGTACCTGGGCCAGCAGGCGCTGGTTTTCACTCAGCCACGTCTCCCGCATGGCCGCCTTGCGGTCGAAGCGCCTGGCCAGCTGCTCCAGCTTCTCCTGCCGAATGAGCTCGTTTCTCAGGGCCAGCTCCCGCTCATGCTCCGCCTTCTCCAGCCATTCCCAGGCCTGCTCAGAGGCACCACAGGCAAGAGTGAGGCTCCACCGGGCATGCAAAACCAGCTGGCAGGCCCAGAAAGGGCTAATAATGGTCCCTACAGATGGCCCATTGCAGCAGCAGCCAGAAAGCGTTCTGCTCCCCCGCTGGCTGCCTCCCACAATGGCCTTTGACCCTACGGACATCCTGCTCAGGGCTGGCTCCAGGCACCAGCACAGCAAGCTGGTGCTTGGGGCGGCCCATGGAAGTGGGAGGCACGTCCGGGTCTTTGGTGGTGATTCAGTGGCAGGTCCCTCTTGGAGGAAAGGACCGGCTGCTGTATTGCTGCCGAAGAATGAAGCAGCGCGATAGAGCAGCCGCCGAAGTGCCACCGATCGCGGCTTTTTTTTTTCTCTTTGCTTGCTTGGGGCGGCAAAAAAGCTGGAGCCGGCCCTGGTCCTGCTGCTTCAGCAAAGTGCCAGCGGGCCCCGGGGGGTGAGATCTTCCCTCCTTTGTAGCTGCACTGAAATCTATGTTGGATCTCTCTGTATGTGCATGGGAAAGGATCGCTGAGCCCTAAGGAAATCCAGGGAAGCACATGCCTAATGTTAAGCGTGCGTTTAAGTCCCCCTGGCTTCCATGTGAGCTCGCAGCGCCCGTCCTGAGCAGGGGTCTAAGTGTTCTGCTGCACCCAACACCAGCTGGCCCTTCCCCCCTTGAGTGTATGGCGACGGCTGGGGTCAATGGGCCAGCTGCAAAACGGGCATCCAAAGCGGAGTACTGCCAAAGAGTTCGGCCAGCAGGTGAGGCCAATGTGGGGGGAGGCCCCCCACCCATTCTGGACGGCGTCTCAGGGCCTGTCTACGCTGCACTCATAGCTCACATGTAGCTTGGATCTAGCCTGCTCAGGTGCAGACAACAGTCAAGCCGCAGCAGCATGGGCTGTGTAACCTCACCTGGGCTAACCTATGCTGCCGCCACTCCGCTGCTATTTGCTAGAACAAAGCTGGCTGGGGAACGTCACCCTGAGCTGCAGTCACCCCATCCCTTAAGTGACCATGTCCCCCACCTCCGCCCCGATGCAGGTGGGAAGCAGGAGTTCCAGTTACCCGGTTGATGTCGGACATGAGTCTCTCTTCGTGAGGGATGTCAACTTTCTGGTTGTTAGCTCGCATCCGGGACTGGATGGTGAATAGCAAAACCTCGAGATCCCCCTTCTCCTCGAACCTGCACGGTGAAAGGGAGAGATTACGGACAATGGACGGACCAAGCCAGCCCCATCGCCAAGGGACAGCACGTTCCAAACTCGTGCCTGTGGCAACTCAGTCCCCGTGGCACACACAGCATCTGGCGTCAAGGGGCAGCTCAGGGTTCAGGGCCGGGCAAGCCAGAAGGCAGAACATCTGGGTGATTATGGGCTGAACTCACCCGTGTTTCCACGGGGCACGGCTAACGTACCACTGTGCAAGGCATTGGTAGGGCCTCCTCTGGAATAGTGTGAGCAGTTCTGGTCACCCAGGCTGAAGAAAGATGGATGCAGACTGGGCCAAGTATAGATAAGAGGTTGTAATGCCTGGAGCAGAGACCCAAGCCCAGCCAGCCCCACAGTGCAGGAGCTGCAGGAGACGTCACTATGGGATGAGTGCCAGGCAGGACCCCAACCCTCTGGAGGGGCCGGATCTGACCAAAACCACCCCACAGCCTCCAACCCCAGACTATTTACTGGGTCATGACAGGCCATAAACAGTTACAAATGGATCCCGAGCCCTTAAAGGTTGAGAACCACTGCTCTGGACTTTGTTTCAGTCAAGAATCATTATTATGAGAGGCAGTGTGGTCTAGTGGGCAGGGCACTGGCATGGGAGTCAAGTAGAGCTGGGTTTGATTCCCAGCTCTGCCACCAATCTGTGCTGCAACCTTGGGTGAGTCATGGCCACTCTGTGCCTCAGTTTCCCCACCTGGACCATGGAGATAAGGCTACCTCCTTTGTACAGGATGATGGATGAAAAGCGCCTTAAGGAGAGTGGTGACGGCAAGTACAGCAGAGCCGGCTTCCTAACCCAGGAGCTGCTTACTTGGGGGGCTTTTCCACGGTTCGGTAGGTGCTGAAACACTGCAGCTGCTGCTGCACCCCCGTCAGGGAGTTGGCAAACGTGCGGCTGTTGAGAACGGTGATGGTTTGCTCGATCCAGGTCAGCAGGTCAGAAGCCAGCTCTTTGTACTTCTCAATCATACTCTTCATCTCCATCAAGTGGTCCATCACCTTCGACAAGCAGAGGAGAACAATTAACACTGCTGGCTGCTGCCACTGGCAGCGTCTGTGCTTCTGCATGGCAGGGACCCACTCTGGGTGCGTGTGCCCAGGTAAGGTACACAAGGGAACCACGGGACCGTGCTGGCCTGGGCTGGGCTGGGCCTCCCACATCCCAGGCCAGAGCCCTGACCTCCGTAGCATGACCAGGTGTCCGGTTTTCAACTGGAACATGTGGTCGAAAAGGAGGCCTGGTGGCTCTGGTCAGCACTGCTGACTGGGCCGTTGACTGTCTACAGCTCCCGGTAAACAGCCAGCATGTCCCCGCTCCAGCTCCTACATGTAGGGGGGAACCGTGGCCAATGGGAGCTGCAGGGGTGGCGCCTGCGGACGGGGCAGTGCGTAGAGCTGCCTGGCTGTGCCTCCACGTAGGAGTTGGAGAGGGAACATGCTGTCGCTTCCAGGAGCTGTTTGAGGTAAACGCTGCCTGGAGCCTGCACCCCTGACCAGCTCCCAGCCCCACCCTCCTTCCCCAGTCCCAGCCCTGATCCCTCTCTCATCCTCCAAACCCCTCAATCCTAGCCCAGAGCACCCTCCTGTACCCCAAACACCTCATCCCCAGACCCATCCCAAGGCCCGCATCCCGCAGCCGGAGCCCTCACTCCCCACACGCCTGAGCCCCAAACCCCTGCCACAGCCCTGATCCTCCTCCTGCCCTCTGAACCACTCAGTTCCAGCTCAGAGCACCCTCCTGCACCCCAAACCTCTCATCCCCAGCCTCACACCAGAACCTGCACCCCAAACTGGAGCCCTCACACACCCTCGCGCCTCAACCCCCTGCCCCAGCCCTAATCTTCTTCCTGCCCTCTGAACCACTCAGTCCCTGCCCAGAGCACCCTCCTGTATCCCAAATTCCTCCTCCCCAGCCCCACCCCAGAGCCCGCATCCCCCAGCCAGAGCCCTCACACCTCCCCACACCCCAATCCCCCGCCTTAGCCCAGAGCCCCCTCCCATACTCCAAACACCTTGGCTCCAACCCCCAGCTCAGGCTCCCCTTCCTGCACCCCAAACCCCTCTTCAGAGAGACAATCCAGCCTGGATTTACAGATGCCAAGTGATGGAGAACCCAGTACCCCATCCCGTCCCTGGGTCTGTTTTTCCATTGCTTAACTCCCCTTCCTGTTAATAATTTGCACTTTCTTTCTAGCCCGGATTTATCTAAATTCTCTGCCCTGCCATGTACTTGCTTTCTGCCTTTGCCCGCTAGCGTGAGGAGCCTCTGCTGGCTTATCCAAAAGGAGATTAAGAGGCAGCTGGTTCTTGCCCTGTAAGTACCAATTTGTATAATCCTTAGAAGATGCAAGAGCTCTTGTGTACCACCCTTCGGCATACACTGCTTTGTATCAACGTCTTGGGCTAGACCTTTGGCTGGTGTGCATCCACTGACTCCAAAGGAGCCACTTCACACCAGATGGGGACCTGATCCTTTGAATTAAGGTCTACACCAAAGAACGGACCATGACGTGTCTCTGATCTAAATCAGAGCAGGCCCAGGAGATCCCTGCGGAGGAGGTGCTGTGATACAGCTCTCCAGGGCTATGTTTTGGTAGGGTCTGCTTGGTTTCCATTACTTGTGCATATTTTATACGCTTCCTGTGAACTCGCAGAATGGCTTTCGGCTCAATGAAGCCTGAAAAGAAGAAATGGAAGCTCATGGAGAAGGCCCAAGTGCGCCGAGTCAGGGGCCAATGGCTTCGCGCTCACCTTGCGAACCCGTTTCCCTTTCACCTCCAGAGCCTTCATCTTGCAGAAGTAGTGGTAAAACGCCACCACATAGGTGATGATGGATTTCTCATCGGGGTTCTCCGTGAAGACATCTGCACAGCAGAGAAGGCAAGAAAGCAGTGAAGGATTCTGGGACAAAAGTGCTGGCTTGAAATCGTGAGCAGTAGCCTTGTGATGCACCAATACTGAGGCCTAACACGAAACCGCCATCCTCAGTCATGTGTGCCGGAGCATCCCATTTACACACTGGGATGGCAGACACAGAGCGAGTTAAAACAACCCTTAGAACATTCCATGGCACAGCGTCTGAAAGGGGCCCATTTTCAAAAGCAAAACCTCCCTCGAAAACTCCGCTGTGAGGTCTCCTTTCCCTGTGTGAAAGTAGAATAAATTATATTGTAAGAATAGAGAGGATTAAAGAAATGTTGTCTGTACCTTTAAGCAAAATTGTTGGAATGTTGCAATCCAAGTGTCAGGAATACAGACATTAACATAGAACAAATGCACCGTTTAAGGGCAATTGGTGAAGTATTAGCCTTAGATCGATAACAGTTAGTAAGGAAGTGGGATATGCATGCTGTGCCCCAGGTGATCCTTACTGTTTTTTGCTTTCTTTGTCCCTTTGTCTAATTCCCGCTCTTTTATCTGTATAAATAAGACTGTTTAGGCCTTGCATGGCTACTCACATATTCTGAATGTTATTGGCGGAGCTAATAAACAGAGTGGTCTGACAAATTGTGAGTCCTGATTCTAACTTTGACACCTGCAACCCGGGATCGTGGTAAACATGAAATTCCTAATTCCACTGTTCTAATAAAAGATTTCACCAGAAGTGATCCTTTCTGAGAAGCCCATTGACTGCGTCTTGGGTTTACACTTGTTTCTAAAACGTCAAGTGGGAAACTTACAGCGCACTGGCAGGCTGCAGCTTTTAAAAGAAGCACTCATGCACCCTGTGCAGAACATTCCATACAAAGATTACAAACGAATAATGGCATCTGGTTCTTGTCTAGCACGTGTAGATCCCAGAGCATCTTCCATGATCCAGAAGCATCATCCCCATTTTTTTACAAATGGGGAAACTGAGGCACAGCAGGGCCATGACTTGCCCAGGTCACCCACCAGAGCCAGGAATAGAACCCAAAGACCCAGTCCAGTGCTCTACCCACAAGGAAACATTTCCTCCCTAACATCACAGGAACTTGCAGATGGGAGAGGGTGCATTTTGCACACACAGCGAAGGCATTGTTTCATTTTTAAGGTGGCCTTTAATATTTTGCCCTAAGTTGTGCCATGCAGCTCCGACCCTGTGAGGGAAGGGTGAGACAGAGCCGAGTGCACTGCAGTAACCTCTGGTGGGATGGGGTACATGTGAGCCAGGGGTCCCTTACCTTCTGGGTCAAGGAGCTGGGTGATGCCCAGCTGCTGCTCTGCCACACTGAAGGCATGCTCCAAGTTGTGCCGGGCGTTTGAATGCTCCAGGTTCTTAAAGTCGATCAAGTTGGGCCTGAGAATGCAGAGGAACTTTAAGATCTGCACTAGGCGAGCAGAATGAAACAACCTGTGACAAGGCACTTTCCAAGCTGACAGCCTGGCTGCTCTATGGGTCCTTCTCCAGCCCCCAGCACTGCAGTATCCTGGCACCTCACAGTCCCTAATGCGTGTCTCCGTGGCAGCAGGGCAGGGCTATTATCCCAGTGGGCAGAAGGGAAACAGGCACAGCACCTAAGTGACTTGCTCGAGGTCACCCAGCAAATCAGTGGCAAAGCAGGCAAAGCAGAGAACTGAATCCAGGTCTCTCAATTCCGAATGCAATGCACAAACCACTGGGCCATCCTAGCCCCGGAGCCCACCCTAATGATGGGGCAAGGGGTTGGTGAGGGGAGAGCGGCTAGCTAGGGTGGTGACGGGGCTCTTACCTGTGCTTGTGGATCAGGGCGTTGAAGGCCAGGCCGTCCTTCCAGCTGGAGGTGAAGTTGGTCACATTAACATGGGGATAGCTGCACGACAAAGAGGAAACACGGCGTCACCCTCCGGCCCAAGCACTGCGCTGGGCATGGCTCCTAGAAAGGCAGGTCTAGATGGGTGTTTGGCCTGCGCTGCCCCCCTGTGCTGTATGGACGTACGGGCTGTGGGAGGCAGGGGCCAGAGCGCTGTCTCAGATACATGCATGGGAATGCAGAGGAACCTACCAAAAGCAAAGGGGAGCCGGGAGCTTGAATCCCAGAGGAGGCCATTTGGGAGATCCCAGCCTTACCACGTTTTTCAGCACTAGATACAGACACCATGTACTTCTTACACTGCCAAGAACTTCTTGAAGGCCAGATGTGCCTAGCAAGCCAGACTAGACTATCTAAGACATGTATAGCTCGCGCCTCCCCCCCCCGCCGCTGGTGCCAATGGGATTCGTGTGCCTGTTAGATTGTAGGAACACTGGACTGGAAAATGCTGGATCCCGTAAGCCAGATGCGTGTGGCTGGTCTGCTTCTGTTGATGCTGGGAGGGGGACAGTGATTAGCTCCTAGCATTGGCTGGATCGTACCCTGCGGTGTTCATCTGACACCAGAGCAGCAGTGCTTCCTTGGCAGAGCACGTCTCACGGCCTTCTGGAATCTGCATGATGATGCCTTCGATCTGAGAGAAGCACAAAAGGCATTGCAGAATGAACCCGAGCCTACTGCCCACGACACAGCAAAGGGGCTTCCCCCCCCGGGGAGGCGCTGTCCAGCAGCCTTAGGTTCATATGTGCCCAGCCACTCAGGAGGTCCTGGGATCTGAAATAGCCAGGAAAGGCCGGCAGAGGCAGGAGACTTTTGTGCCCCGAGCACCCCAGGGCTGGGAACTCAGCTCTCCCCTCTGCCCGGCATCCCTACAAGTGGCAGTTTCTGCTGCCCGCCCTCTCTGCTCCTCAAGAGCTCTGCCCAGGGGGCAGCCCAGCAAGCAGATGGCGACTCAGCCTGTTCCCCCTGAGCGAGCAGGAGGCGGGGCCTTGTGAGGAGGAGGCAGCATGGGAGCGGGGCCTTGGGGAAAGGGGTAGTGCAAGGGCAGGGCCTCAGGGGGAAGGGGCGATGCAAGGGTGGGGCCCCAGGGGAAGGAGTGGCGTGGAGGCGGGGCCTCAGGGGAAGGAAAGGGTGGAGGCGGGGCCCAAGGGGAAGGAGCGGTATAGGGGCGGAGCCTCAGGGAAGGGGCAACATGAGGGTGGGGTCACATTTCAGGCACCGGTGGCTCCCCACTCTTAGGAAGCTTCCGCAGCTCCTGCCTCCCAGCTGCCCTCCCTGCCACCCATGTCCCCATCTACAAGAGACGGGCAGGGAGAGGAGGTTCTGCAAATGCCGCTTCCCTCTCTGAAGCAGGGAGCTGGCACAAGGGAGTAAACGGGTGCCGAGCGCCCCTCATTCTATGCCCCCGGCTCCCTGCACACAGCACAGCCTGGCCGCCAGAGGCTATAGCCGGGGACATGCCCACTGCCTCACTTCCCAGCTGGCCTCAGAGCCAGGCCTACCTGGAAGCGGAGGATGATGGTCCAGATGAGACCCAGCACCAGTCGGTGGTTGCCGTCCACAATGTCGTGGGAGCCCATGTTCTCCAGGTGCACATGTTTCTCCTTGAGGAACTGCAGTGCCTTGTCCACGTTCTCCAAGCAGTGGATGCGCATCCGGCCCTTGGTGGGCTTGGGCTGGGGGATGACAGATGATGAGCCAGTCACCCAGGGCGCACGCAGCCACCAGGCCTGGTGCAATGGTGTCCCCCAGCTGGCTGCAGCATGCAGATGCCAGAACCTACAGACTAACCTGGGTGGGCAGAGGAAGCAGGGCCTTTCCTGCCCTGTTCCCATCCGAACTCACCCTCCCCAGGCGGCTGGGAGAATGTCTTGCACCCACAACACGTTGCTGCTGGCCTCGGTCACCCCTTTCCCTGAAGCCTGGAGCCCTCCCCGTCCCGCTATGCGTCTGTGACGAACTAGGAATGTTCTTAATGTTTTCTCTGAATACTGTGTTGGTGCCTCAGTGTCTCCTAGGCAGTTCTTAAGTATCTAGCAGAGCAAAGGGCCAGTGCACCTAAATGCCTGACCCTCTGTCTCCTAGCAACTGATGGCTTGGGCCCCTTCTCTGCAAAGGTGCCAACTGAAGGTGTTGGAGACAAAGAGGTCAGGTGACCTCCTGGCCCAGGAAAGGAACTGAGCAGAGGAGGAGGGCTCATAGACCATAGACTCGTCAGAGTCAGAAGGGACCAAATATGATCATCTATGTCTGAACCTCCTGCACCAAGTCGGCCACAGACCCTACCCACCCACTTTTTTAACAACCCTACCATGACTGAGTTATTGAACGTCCTCAAAATTGTGGTTTGAAGACCTCAAAGCTGTAAGAGAAATCCACCAGCATGACGCCATGCCCCACGCTGCAGAGAAGGCGAAAAACCTCCAGGGGCCCCTGCCAATCCGCCCTTGGAGAAAACTCCTCCGACCCCAAATATGGCGATCAGCTAACCCTGGACATGTGGGCAAGACTCACCAGCCAGCACCCAGGAAGAATTCTCTGCAGTAACTAGATCCATCCCTTCCAACATCCCCTCATAGACCATTAAGCAGACTTATCTGCTGATAATCCAAGATCCAATTGCCCAAATTTAAATCTCTTCTCTT
>NC_133772.1:6526923-6619985 GCF_003597395.2 Chelonoidis abingdonii
AAGAGAAGAGATTTAAATTTGGGCAATTGGATCTTGGATTATCAGCAGATAAGTCTGCTTAATGGTCTATGAGGGGATGTTGGAAGGGATGGGATCTGAGTTACTGCAGAGAATTCTTCCTGGGTGCTGGCTGGTGAGTCTTGCCACATGTCCAGGGTTTAGCTGATCGCCATATTTGGGGTCGGGAAGGAGTTTTCCTCCAAGGGCGGAATTGGCAGGGCCCCTGGAGGTTTTTCGCCCTTCTCTGCACGTGGGATGGCGTCACTTGCTGGTGGATTCTCTAGCAGCTTGAGGTCTTCAAACCACAATTTTGAGCGACGTTCAATAACTCAGTCATGGTAGGGTTGTTATAAACAGTGGGTGGTAGGGTTCTGTGCCGCTTTGTGCAGAGGTTCAGACATAGATGATCATATTATGGTCCCTTCTGACCTACGAGTCTATGGTCTATGAGCCCTGTTCCTGTCATCGAATAAACCTCTGTTTTACTAGCTGGCTGAGAGTCACGTTTGACTGCAAAGTGGAGGTGCAGGACCCTGTGGCTTCCCAGGACCCCGCTGAGGCGGGTTTGCTGTGGGAAGTGCATGGAGGGGCAGAGGATGCTGAACGCTCCAAGGAGAGACCCAGGAGGTGAAGCCATGTGAGCTTCTTGCTCTGAACAAGTCTGCTCCAAGGGAGAGGAGGCTCCCCAAAGTCCTGACTGGCTCAGTGGGGAGCAGTTCCAGAGCATCGTCCAGGGACTTCGTGACAGCGTCTCAGACTTTGAACAAAGGGATTTGGCCCAGATCGATAGGAGCTTCCACCTATGGACAGTGGGCCCAATCCTGGGCTGAGGGGATGCGGCCAGCCACACTGCTGCTGCAAAGCAGCCCTCGCCCCAGTCCTGAGGGAGGATCCTGGATGGAGTAAAGCACCCACCTCAACCAGATCACCTCCCTCCCCCCCAGATGGTGACATACGGGAGGGGCCTATGCCCAGGCTTCTCTGCCCTCTGGCTATTCCCACCAGGGCCGAATACTGGCGGCTGGAGTCAGCTCAAGCAGCCTTTGGGGCCAAACCAGAACGGAGCCACATGTGGGGCCGTGCAAGGGGCCACTCCGCCACCTTCCTCCGCAGCTGCAGCAGGGACTCCGGCCCAGCGAGTTTAAAGCAGCGAGCCTGGAGCTGGAAGCTACAGCCAGGCCAGGGCTGGGCAACCAGCTCTTCGCAGAGAGGAACGCATGGCCCAGGAGAGAGTGTTTTCCAGAGTCCTTCATTTTAATGTCTGGTAGCTTGTGGTGGTAGCAAGACTGAGCCCAGAGCTAGCAGCCGGGCACGTTCACACACACAGACCCACCTGCGCTTCTGCTCGTCAGTCCTTGGCCGCTAGCTCAGGCTGCTCACAAGGAGCCAGCTGGAGGGTGGCTTTTGTGGGGCAGGCATTTGTCCGTGGATCCCCGGATACAGAACCTTCCCCCCCGTCTCCCAGAGACCATGGAACACTCCACCACTGACAGATGGAGCTGCTGGTCGCTTCCACCCAGGGCAAAGGTGCACCTTGGGGGATGAAGTTGCACGGGGGAGACAAAGGTGCACCCTGGGGGATGAAGTTGCACCATAGGAGAGAATGGTAGCATGGGGCACCCGGACTACAACTCCCACATGGCACTGCAGCAGTGTTTCTGAAGCCAAATATTTCTGCCTGTGGTTTTCCACCGAGATGTGGAAGTTCTCCGCAGCAAAGCAAAATGTTTCCCGACCGGCTCCACTGCACCCTCTGAGGTGGCCACCTTTCAACACTGCCTCTTTCGACAACAGAGGGAAGGCTCGGCACAATACGTGTGGCCTGCATCACACAGCCCAGCGGAGGAGAAGGAGGAACGGAACTCACCAGGGACTCTCCTGAAAGCACTTCCAGGAGCTTGATAAGCATCCGCCCGTCTTGGAGGTCCATGTAGAGATCGGAAATGCGGCAGGTCATTCGAGCAAGGTGTGAGTTCACCCACTTGGTGAAGGTTTTCTTCTGCACAGCTTCCCGCTCATCTGCAATGGGAGAAAGGCCCACCGCCCTGCTGCAGAGTCCCGCACCAGCACCCCAGAACAGGAAGCCAAGAAACAACTACCCCAAGCCCCGCGGACCTGGGCCCTGCATCAGGCATGAATTCCCATTCAGGAGAGCACATAGGCATGCGCTTAGCTTGAAGAATGTCCTCAAAACCTATGTGTGGAGCTTGTGCTTCAATGCTTCCCTGAACTGGGGCCATGATACACCACACTTCATAGATTCCTACATTCCAAGGCCAGAAGGGACCATTGTTATCATCTCATTGGACCTCCTGGCTAACACAGGCCAGAGACCTGCTCCCAAATAATCCCTAGAGCAGAGCTTTTAGCAAAACATCCAGTCTTGATTTAAAAATTGCCAGTAATGGAGAATCCACCACAATCCTGGGTAAATTGTTCCAGTAAATTACCCTCCCTGTTAAACATTTACACCTTATTTCCAGATTGAATTTGTCTAGTTTCAGGTTCCAGGAACTGGATCATGTTAGGCCTTTGTTTGGTAAATTGAAGAGCCTATTACCACATTTCTGTTCCTCATTTAGTTATTTACAGGAAGTGATCAAGTCACCCATTAACCTTAGCAAGGAAATTTTTGATTTTTCTGTAGAAATTCAAATACCAAAAAATGCTGTCTGAAAACCGAAACATTCCAATTTTGTAAATGCAGCAGGCAGCCTCCCGGGAGCAGTTGTTCAGGTACCCTGTGGGCCAGGTTACCTGCTCAGACTACATCTCCCAAGATGCACCCTGGTCTCCCCCTCTTGGAGGAGGAAAGTGGTGCATCATGGGAGATATAGTCCAGCTGGGAGCCCAGCCCACAGAAGAGAATGGGACCATGAGGTACCCGAACTACAAATCCTACAAGGCACCATTGCAACATTTCTGTATTAAAATATATCAGGTTTTCAGCATTCAGTTTTTTGATGAAAAATGAACACTCTCCTTAGAATGCAGTGCTTTTTGCAAAAAAAAAAAAAAGAAAGGAAAAAAAAAAAAACTTTAGTCCAAAACGCAAATTTCCATGAAAAAAGTATTTCTCAGTGGAAAAATTCCCATCAGCCCCAGTGTTTATAGCGTGCCCAATGCAATGGGGCTGCAATGCTGCCTATGGCCGGTGGGTGGCAGTGCAGTACAAGTTATTATTAGTAATAATAACCACTGATAAGAATTTCTGGCCCCTGGTGGACCCAGCACCTGGTGCAGGGCATGGCACCTTCCTGCACTGGATATGGATTCTCTGATGTTCCATTGAGGCTGCATCTTAGCCAGACAGAACCTCACGGCGAGCATGTGCCTGTGTCTCTATCCCCCTTCCTCTCCATGCACCCTGCTGCATTTGCACCCAGCTCTAGGGTGTGCCAGTCACAGGGAGCGCTTTCTGGCTGCAGTGGGGCAGTGCATTTCGCCTTTGCAGCTGGCAGCGCTCCTTCCACCTTCAACAGTCTCACTGCTCCTTAGTGACAGCAATGGGCTGCAGCACACAGCCAGGACTGGGAAGTGAGTAATAGCAGCACAGTGAGGCCGCCTGCTTTTCCTTCCATTACTGTTTCGATTAGTGTAGGGCCTGAGGCGGCTCAGGGGACCAAGCTTCTGCTCTGCTGGCTGCTGCACCAACAAACTGAAAGACAAGCAAGCAGCCAGCGTTGCTGGCAGGCTCACTCCATCCTTCCCCGGTAAGAAAATGCTGTTCAGGGAGGGGTTTTCCGCTCCTCCACTTGGCCCCACACGTTAAAACGAAAGCGCAGCAGGGCCCTGGGCAGCGGTGACCAACGCCTCTCACACAGAGGGCATCTCTGCTGTGGGAAACAGAGTTACACGGAGTTCCCTGGGAAAACGCTACATGCAGATGATGTGCCAGGGTGGCCGGTTCCTTCACGGGTCAGGGGGCCTAGGGGCAGCCAGCCCTGTGCAGTTAGTCCGACCCCACCCCTTCTGCCTTGGGGGTGGCACTTACAAGGAGCTCCTGTGGGAACCAGTACTGCTCCAGCTGGGAGTGCTGGACTGAACAGCTGCAGCTGGGCTGAGCCAACAGGTGCAGGCAGTAAAGAAACGGTGGGACATGGACTGCAACTTGGGGCTCCTGACTCAAGGAAAGAGACACTGAACTGGGGTTGGGCCCTGGAGGGCCAGTGTGTGTGAGGCCTAACTAGAACACTCCCCTCCAGGGGTCCAGTTTCATTATCATGTCTGTGATGTGGCGCTTTCCCCTAAGCACCCAGGGAAAGTGAGGCAGGGCACTCTGGAGGGGGCTGCCCAGTGACAGGCTGCTTCTCCTGAGCCACAGCGGCAGATGGGAGCCTGGTACACTGGAAGAACAAAATTAAACCAATAATACTTCATCAGTTGAAAGAATTTCCATCATGAATGGGTGTGAAGGAGGGGGCAGGGGTAGCCCTGAGCTGGGAAAAGCATCGCGGAAGTGGTTCTCATCAGCCACCATCGGCTTCAGGCTCCCTCTAGACTGGGCCAGGAAACCAGCACACTGATCATTTCCCACATGTGAATTGCAGTTGGCTGCAGGTTCCAGGCGGCTCCTGACAGACCTTAGCTAATCGCTCTCCAGAGACAGCTTAGCTCATTGCCATGTAATGGATACTTTCCTCCACCAGCCGTGTGCCACTTGCGCGGGCCTGGCAGGGGGCTGCTGCATGGTGACCAGATGGCAGACGGACGCTCCGCCAAACCAGTTCTCCATAGGCACAGAGCCGCCTACAGGCATCCTGCCAGGGGCATAGCTTAGAGCACCCCCTTAGCTGCTCTAAACAACTCCAGGGCTGGGCAGCGTAGGAGCAGAGCACTATGGCTGGCTGCCTGATGTCTCTCCTCCCTCCTCTGAGCCCCAGAAGAGTGGACAATTCCCTGCTCAGAGCTGAGGCCTTAGATTTGGGATGCTCTGCATCTCTCCCTGAGACAGCAGTAGCAGGCTGCAAAAGGATTCCAGGAAACAGATGCCTGACCCAGGCTCCTACTAGCTGAGGGAGGGGAGAAATGCTTTTCTGAGACTCTGTTTATAAACGTACAGTGAGCGCCATTTTTGGCTCTGTTGCTGGCCTGCTGGGCGACCTTGGGCAAGTCCTTTGCCTGCTTTGTACCTCAGTTTCCCCACTTGAGAAACAGAGATAATGATCCCAACCTCCTTTGTCAGGTGCTTTGAGATCTACTGATGAGATATGCTGGATAAAGGCTAGGTTCGTTATCAACGAGGCCCCCTGCAAGGCACCGCATTGTTCGCCCGGTGCAGGAGCCCTGGACAGCTCTGCCAAGGAGCCCAGGGAAAGCCGAAGGTCACAGCAAAGGGCAGGCAGCATTTTTCCATTGAGGCTGGTTTTCAACAGCCGCCTGGGAGCTTTGACTGAACGTTTTCTGAAAAGTGTCAGCTTCCTGCAGAAAACGGCCAGGGTTTGTCCAGAGAACAGAAGCACCAAAACCAAAATGATTTGGGCCCAGAGTTTAGGGGTTTCTGATGAAAGGTTGAAATTTTCAGCAGAGAGGGAAAAAACGAACAAAAATCTTGTCATTTCTCACCAGCTTTACCCCCGACTCCCATTCCCTGCCAGGCTCGCGAGGTGGGCACTGGGCAGGGAGGGGTTAAATGGCTGGAGGGCAGAGGCAGCTAGGAGGAAGAGGCAAAGAGTGGCTGAGGGGTGGGGGAAATATTGGGAGGGGGACCTAGATGGTGGCGCTGTGCCCACAGGGGAGAGGAGGGAAGGGGAGGGCTGGGCCAAGTCTTCATCTGGAAGATATAAAGGCCCAGAAAAGACAGAAGAATCTTGTAGGGTTTTGACTTGTCTGGTGCTCAGCCCCAGTCCCGACCGGCCAGCCCCGACCTGAGATCCGAACAGTTGTGTGTCTATCCGGCCACGTGTCTGAGTCCACAGGCACGGGCTTATATTTTTCCCAGTGAGTATTCCACCCCCACTCTGCCCTGAGGCCCCGCCCCCTCAATCCCTTCCCTGAGGCCCCGCCCTCGCTCCGTCTCTGTCCACCCCTGCTCCACCCTCAGGCCCCGCCCCCTCAATCCCTTCCCTGAGGCCCCCCCCTTGCTCCATCTCTGTCCACCCCTGCTCCACCCTCAGGCCCCGCCCCCTCAACCCCTTCTCCTGAGGCCCCACCTTCACTCCATCTCTGTCCACCCCGCTCCACCTCCTTCCCTCCAAGAGCCTCCCGCCATCCACCAACAGCTGATCGGCAGGGCTGCTTGAACAGCTCTGGCTGGTGGGTGCCAAGCACCCACTTTTTTTTTTCCAGGACTCACGGAGTTGGCACCTATGTCTGCGCTACTCCTCAGCCCGAGACCCAGGCAGATTCTTGGAGCCTTACAGTGGCTACATGCCACCCCAGTAAGTTTCCAGCACCCCTAGGGCAGAGTTTAGTTCAAACAGTCAGTGACTGACCATCCAACCCCAGTGATGGCATGTGCTCCAGAGTTCTTCTACCCAAGGGAAACCGTGACTGTCCCCTGTGCTGGGCTCAGGGGGTCTGTTCTACTGTACCCTGCCCAGACCCCATCTGCTGTGTTATTGGGGCCCCGACTCAGCAAAGCATCCTCTTGCCAGCAAAGCACGTGCTGTTTTTAAGTCAATGGGGCTGCTCAAAGTCTCCGAAGGTTCAGCAAAGAAGAGGCCCAGAAGGGCTCAATCTGGGAGGTGCTGCGCCCCCAAGGGGGAACGACGCTACCAAGCGCACTGAGGAGTTAAGTGCGGTACCTGCCAGAGCTTTGATGCGAGATCTCTCAAAGAGCCGTGCAGAGCTGTTGTCGTTGTCCAGCTCATCGTCCGAGGCTTCCCAGCGCATGTTGATCTGGCTGTACTGCTGCTGAATCTCCAAGTGATTGTAGTCGGGGGTGGAGGTCAGGTTCCGGCCCCTGCCACAGCTGCTCTGGCTTCCGTTACGGGGAAAGAGGCCCTGGGGGAAAGCACATGGGAATGTCAGCATCTCCCTGGGATGCTCAGGGGAAACTGACAAGTCGCGTCCCACACAACTGGCTCATTCAGGGGAGCCACGCGTCGTCATGGCCATTGGCACCAATTTCTGCCCCAAGCTCTGGGACGTTATGAAATATTGCAGCAGTCGGACAGCCCGGCCGAGCTGAACGCACTCGAACCACTGTGCCCAGTAGGTGGTGACGTAACTCACAAGAAGCCCTGTATGCTTGTGCCTACAGCGCTCTGCTTGTATCACTTGTCATGCCAAACACCTGTCACTGAACTGAGTGAAAGTGACGGAGCAGCGCCTGGCCAACTGGAGAAATGAGTGTTAGGAATATTATCCGGACACTAAGGCCCTGATTCAGAAAAGCGCTTGAACACATGCTCGGGGTTGCCGATCCTTGCCATATATTTAGGCCACAACTTCAGGAGTCCTGTGATAAGGCAAGAATTTCACCTTTAACTTTTTTTAAAGTCTATTTCTAGCTCTCCTGGTTGCAGAGAAAAGCGGGAAAATGTGACCTAAAGAATTACTTGGTTAAAATATCCAGATTTTTTAAACCCATCTCACGCTATTCTGGGCTTGATTTGTGATTTTTGAAAGCTTCAGGTTGGTGACCCAGTTGCTTCACTTCAGGTAAATACTTAAATTCCACTAATTTTAATAAGACAAACATAGGTTTGATTTTAAGCCTGTGCTTAAATACTCTCTTGAATCAGGGCCTACATCTCCCTAGCAGCACAGTTGAAAGGAGCAGCAGTAAACACCATGCCAGCTTCAAAACACCACTAGCATTTGTACATCACTGCATTATTCCAGCTGTCCAGAAAGCCTGGCCTCAGGGAAATTCCAATATTGTTTTATCCTCAATCAGGAGGAAAAATTGACATATCAAAACAATAGAAAGTTCCAAAAAGAGTTAGGTATGAAATGTGTTGGGTCTGCACTTCTGATCAGCATATTTCCGCTTGGTTCTGTGGGAATCGTTGCCCACTGAGCTGCAGCAGTGCCTCATGGGAGATGTAGTCCAGCCAGGCTCATAGAGGAGAATGACAGCATGAGGCACCCCAACTACAACTCCCATGAGGCCCCACAGGAGCTCAGGGAGACATAGATTAATGTCAAATTGACCCAAGTTGAAATATTTTCTTTAGATTTATTTTTTCCCCAGTGGAAATTTTTTTTAAATTGGTAAAATTTGATAGAATTCTGAAAAAAAAATTGGTAAAAATCCATACAAATTTGGTAAAATTCCATAAAATTTTTGCGGAAAGTGCATTTTCCTTGGAAAAAACATTTTGATGGAAGATTCTTGACCAGATTGGCAGTTTCCTTGGAAAGTCCCCGTGAAACAGAAAGAGAGTTACAGGAAACATCTGCTGGTGTGATGGTTCCAGTCCTGCGCCCTCCGTGAAGCCCGGCTAGATACTTGCGGAGGGGGCAGTTGTCCTACACCAAAAAGTCACTCAATCACTTGTTACCTTCCCTAACAAGCCTGCCCTGGCCAAAGGGGGAAGAGGCCAGGGAGAGGGTTCATCCCATAGCAGGCAAGAGGCAGGGTGACCCACCCTCCAGGGCTGCACTTTGCTTTCCATGGAAATGCAGCCTCCTGTGGGGTAAAACACGTCCACTGTTTAACAGCATGCAGCAATACTTCAAAGGCAGGGAGTAAAGACCAATCCCATTTACTGTGGAAGCTGCACCTAAAAACGAACTATCAAGCGCAAGGACACCTCTCTGCCTGTGTCAGATGGTCACGCGTAGGGCAGGACAGCCAGGTGGCAGCACACACCTTGACTCTCCAAAACACACCACGGTGCCAGTGGAACCGAAAGCAGAAATCACACCATTTGGGTGGAGATTTCGAACGTGTCCAACTGACTGCCACGTCTGGCCAGGCTAGATTTTGATGAACACTGGAAGACAGCCCAGTTCTCACTGCCAATGAAACTCTGAGCCAGGAGCTGCAAAAACAAGCAGCCTAACTTTAGAAAGCAAGGGCTACTGTATGCATAGCCCCACACTGGGCCTGGCAGCCCAGCAAGAGCTCCGGGCTAGGACGCAGGAGGCCAAAGGTCTAGTCCGATCTCTGCCACTGCCCTTCTAGGTGAGCCTGCGCAAATCACTGCCCTATCTCCCTCTGCCTCAGCTTCCCCACCTACCCAGGGGAGGTACTGATATTTGGTAAAGTGCTTTGCGAGCAAGTGAAGACAAGTGCTAGGTAAGAGTTGATGCAGGGTGTCCCATGTCCCTGAAGAGTTTCCTAACCACTGGGCTATGTGGGGGTAGGATGAGAAACGCTACTCTGCCCCTGAGAAACCTTCCCAGTCCAAATGTGATCACAACTGCTCTGTTCCCATGAAAAGTTCTGGCTTCCACAAATCAGCATTTTCCAATGAAAAACACACTGTTGAAAAAGTCCTGCCTGGCTCTGTTCCCTGCGCCCCACGTACGAGGACAGACAAGGGCACAGAACGGGAGAGCTGCCCGGCTCCGCTCTGTGCACCCCACATATGGGGATGGATGAAGGCATAGAATGGGGGAGCTGCCCGGCTCCGCATTCTGCACCCCGCATATGGAGACGGGTGAGGTGACAGGAGAGCTGCTATCCAAGCAGCAATCTCTTTCCAGGGCACCCTGCCCAAGAAAAGCCCCTGGCATGCATCTCTCATGGCCACTTCAGGCAGAGAGTGGACGGATTGACGGAGTTGGTTGGTCAAGCTCTTTCCATTAAGGCTGGTTGGAGTTGTGCCAGCAGAGAGCTCAGCCAGAGGGGTTTGAATGGGGAGTGCCTGTGAAGAGTCCATGTTTAATCTGCTAAGAAGGATTTGGTGTCTCATGCAGCTTTGAAAGAGCTCATCGGGCGCTGGCTTGTTGAGAGTGTGGCCAAGCCACCGGGGGCACATCTGAGCCGCCATCTCTGGTGTTTACGGGAAAGGATGAATATATCAGCTTGGGGGGAGAGGTGGCTCCCAGACAGGCAGCCACCAGGCACCCCGGTTCCCACTATGGATGGATCCAGTACTCCAGACTTCAGGGTCCCCTGCATGCAATGCCCATTTCATAGCTGCTAACAGGCTCCGCCCTGCCCGTTTGCCCGGGATCCTCTGTGCTGTTCTCTGGGGTAAGGCACGTCCAAGCTGATGTTTTGCTTCCCCTCCAAAGAGGAGATCCTGCTGAGCTGTCCCAGCTCTGCACTCCCACCCCTGGCCAGAGCCGCCCGAGTGCTGCGGCAGGAGACACCGGTGGCTTGCTGCAGGATGCACACATGGGAAAGAGGCAGGACTGATGGGGGGTACCCAGCTGCTCGGGTTTCAGTACAGGCTGGGGCTGGCTTTTCATGGGCACCTCGGTACAATGGCTTTGTGCCTAGGGGGCGTCTGTGGCCCCGACCTGCTGCCAGTTCCCTGGAGGAGCAACCCCAGCAGCCCAACGCCCTGGGGGAATCGCCGCCAGGTTCCCCTGCTCACAGCACCCAGCTGCAGGGCAGCCTGCACCCCTGTGCTAACTGACTCCAGCGCTGCATTCCAGCGGCTCCTTGCCCAGTGGTTATCACCATAAAGTGGGGCTAACGGCGGGTTTGCAGAGCTAAAGGAAGAGCCGGGCAGAAAGGGAGCGGAAGGATCTTGGGGTGGGAACGAGGATTGCCTAAGCAGGCCTGGATTTCAGTGGCTTTCCAACCCTCCTGAGGTTCAGCCTATCGCTGGTTACCAGGTCAAACCACCATGGTCTGTAGATCTGTTCTCTATGCTGGATCACTTCCCTGGCTCCACCTGCCTGCCCCATGTGAAGCCGTTGATATCAGCGCAGCTTGAGTGCTGCTTTAGAATAGACATTGAGCTTGTGTAACACGCACCATGCACAATGCTGTTATTAATTATTAGCATTACAATAGCACCCAAGGGCCCCACGGCAGATCAGGGCCCCGTTGTGCCAGGTGATGCACAGACACACAGCGAGAAGCTGACACTGCCCCAGCTAAGATCAGGGCCCTGTGGTGTCGGGTGCTGCACAGACACACAGTGAGAGACAGGCCCTGCCCCAGCTGAGATCAGGGCCCTGTGGTGCCGGGCGCTGCACAGACACACAGCGAGAGACAGGCCCTGTCCCAGCTGAGAGCAGGGCCCCATGGTGCCGGGTGCTGCACAGACACGTAGTGAGAGACAGGACCTGCCCCAGCTGACATCAGGGCCCCATTGTGCCAGGCGCTGCACAGACACACGGCAAGAGACAGTCTTTGCTCTGAAGAGTTTGCAGTCTAAGCACACGGGGAAAGGAAACATTCAAGTCACACAGCAGGTTGGTGGCACAGCCAGGAACCATACCCAGGTTCCCAGACTCCCAGGCCACAGGCCTGCCCATGAGAACACACTCCCTCTCTGACTGCACTGTGGAACACTCCATTTCCTTAACACCAATCTGCTGGGCTCCCTCATGGGTCCAGGCCTGCATTGCTGTAGGCATGGCTGGGTCTCAGTAGACCTGCAGCAAAGTTTTAATGGATGCTTCTCTGTGACGGGATTTCTTTTGGGAAGGAAGTACACTCGCCTGGCTCACTGGGCAAATCTTCCCTTCCTGGAGCAGCCACCTCACCTCCTTTCCAGGAGGTGTTCGCCTCTCCCATGCTGGCCTGGCTGCTGGCAGCCGGCTGCTGTGACGAACTGGGACCGTTCTTAATGTTTGCTCTGAACACTGTGTTGGTGCCTCAGTGTCCCCTAGGCAGTTCTTAAGTATCTAGGTGGTGGGATAAGGGTGTGTGATTGCTACAGAGGAAGGGGCCAGTGCACCTAAATGCCGGGCACTCTGTCTCCTAGCAACTGATGGCCTGGGCCCCTCCTACTGCACAGGTGCCAACTGAAAGTTGGGAGACAAAGGGATCAGGTGACCTCCTGGCCGGGAAAGGAGCTGAGCAGAGAGGAGGGCTGGAGGGGGTGGTTAGTCTGGAGCTTGCTGGGGACGAGAGTGAAGTGCAGACCTAAGGGTCTGGCTCACTGCCCCCAGAATGAGGACCCGGCCGAGGGTCTGGTTCGCTGTATCTACAAGCTCTGTTTTAGACCCTGTTCCTGTCATCGAAAAAACCTCTGTTTTGCTGGCTAAGAGTCACGTCTGAGTGCAAAGTGGGGTGCAGGACCCTGTGGCTTCCCCAGGACCCCGCCTGGGTGGACTCGCTGTGGGAGCGCACGGAGGGGCAGAGATGCTGAATGCTCATGAGAGCCAGGAGGTGAAGACGTGTGAGCTTCTTGCCCTGAACAAGTCTGCTCCAAGGGAGAGGAGGCTCCCCAAAGTCCTGACTGGCTTAGTGGGGAGCAGTTCCAGAGCATCGCCCGGGGACTCCGTGACAGCTGCCACGGGATGAAATGCTGAGACAGCGCACAGCTGACCCCGGAGCGCGACGTGGGGCTGCAATCTCACTCCGATTCCATGCAAGGCCTGGGAGGGAGGGGGGAGAAGGGGAGTTGTGGTGCACTCAGGGAATGGCAGTGGTGGAGCAGAGGTGAGCTGGGGTGGGCAGCGGTTCCCGGCCCCCCAAGGTTACTCTCCACGCCTGCGGGCCCCAGCTAACCTCTGCTCTGCCTCCTCCGATCGCGCCGCTACTTGCTTCTCCCTCCCTCCCAGTGCTTTTGCGCGCCAAGCCTGGAAGAGGAGGCGGGCCGGGGATTTGAGGAAGGGGCAAAGTTGGGAGGGGGCGTGAGCAAATTTGCCGCCCCTGCAAATTTACCACTCTAGGCCTAAGCCTCGTTGGCCTAGATGATAATACGCCGCTGCCTCTAGCTCACTGATCTGCCGTCCCAATACCATCCCCCCACCCACTAGAAAGGGCTCCTAAAAGCTTGTCCACACTTCAGTTTGTCATGAGTCAACCCCAGGTATTTTGTGTCCACAAACGAAATATCTTCTTGCCACTCACCTGGCCCAGAGGTGATGGGCTCAAACCAGAGGAACCATGGGAACCATGGGAATTATAGAGGTTGATCCTGAGTCTCCATAATGCCGTGGCCTTCTGGTAGGAACGCATCCCACAGTGCACAGCACGAACAGTCCCCGAATGCAGACAGCCCAGCAGCTGAGCAATGCACCATGGGACGTCTGCATAGTGCCCATTCTGACAGAGGGGAGGCAACACGAAACTTGATGACGGGAGTGCAATGCAAAGTGTACAAACTGATTGTTGTGGATCACTAAACGGGGGTGGGGGGAGACCTTGCACCAAGTTAAAAGCATAGACTTGCCTGCTTTGCCCGTTAACCTACTGGAGGGCAGCTAGGAGGGAGACAGGCCGATCGCAGATGGCACTGGCTGTGGACGAGCCTTCTCGGTGCAATGGAAGACTCCGGATGGGAACCCAGGCACTCCTCCGATTCCCTTTTAGAGGCTGGCAGGCTGCTGAAAGCTGAAGCGGAGAGCGAAAGAACCATTTGTGGGTGTGGCACTGGAGACGGCCTGGCACAGAGCTCCCAAGGCGTGGCTTGATAGCATTATCACCCAGCGCACTGAATAGCACAAGTGGCGGTATCACCCTGAACAGCTGGAGCCTACCCGCCACTATTCTGAACACACGAAACAAGCTCCCCAGGAGGCCTCCTCCTCTGTCTGGAATTAGGAAGAGGGCTTCCCAGCGTGCTGGGTGTAGAAATTCCCCTCTAAAAGTAGCATGGCTCCAAATAGCTTGACATGGGCGATATCAGCCCCAGCTGTCCCAGGCGGGGGGAGGCACCGCATGCCCATGCGGGTCATTTGAAAGATTTAGGTCTGAACAGTTACTATCTATAACTGTCTGGAAGCCATTGTCAATTCTAAAAGGGTCGGGTGTCTCTAGCTGCGCCGGCGCTCATGGGCTCAGCACCCGGGAGATTTAGGAAGATTAAAGTTATTCTTGCTAGGAAGAAAAGACATTCCAGGGGGAGAGAATCAGGCAGTTCTCACCACTCGGAGAAACAGCTGATGTCAAACAAGGTTGAGCCTCCCAGCAGACAGAGGAACCGCAGGGGAATGGGAGCCTGGCATTTTCATTTCCACTCAGCACAGCCCTGTTTTCCAGCATTGGCCAGCAAGTATTTTCTAGTGGAGAAGGCAGAGGGGGAGCAGCACTTCATAGCTCTTATGGACAGAAAGGACCAGCATGATCATAGAGTTTAGACTCCCCCATAGCACAGAACCCCCCACCCCTCTTCTCCGCCACAAGTCCCAGGCCCGGGTGAGAGCACGTCTGCAATACTGAGTCCAGTTCTGGTCCCCCACGGGTGAGACCGATGAATTCCAATGGGAAGAGGTGCAGAGAAGAGCTAGTTGGGCAAACAGGGGAACGGAGGGCCGACGACAGGGGCGAAGACTGGAAGAACTGGGCTTGTTTCGCCTGGCAAGTGCAGGAGGAAAGGCCCTGACTGCTGGGGGACACCAGGGAGGGTGAGGAGCTATTAAAGTTAGCGGACAAAGTTGGAACAAGTAGAAATGGCGCTAGACTGGCCAGCAGTGATCTGGGGCTGGGAATGAGGAGAAGGTTTACACCCATCAGAGGAGGGAGGTCCAAGAACAGCCTCCCAAGAGGAGCAGTGGGGGAAAGACCCTGAAGATGGGGCTGGAGCGGTTTATTTACAGGATTTTAGGGCAGGGTGACCTGCAGCAGCTGAGACGGGACTCGATGACCCAGGAGGGCCCGATGTCCAGTCGCACCAACACTTCTTGCCAATCTGCAGTGATCAGGAGCCTAGCATTTAGCCTTGGCTGGAGAAGCAAAGCACAGGGAGAGCTGCTGCTCTTTGCCTCCCCTTCAGAGCTGCCAGAGCTCTCAGCCTTCCCGAGGAGTCAGACACAGGCAGTCCGTGCCGCTCACTGTGCGCCCCTGGCACAGATAGGCTAGCATACACTGCCAACAGCCAGGCCAGGACAAGGAGCACAGCTCAGAGTTGCACCCGCACCGAGCACCGAGCCTTAGCTGTGAAACGTAAATGCCTCCCAATCCAACGTCTCCTGTGGGTCAGACATTCCCTGCCAGGTCCTCACCCGGCGCAAATCAGCAAGAGACTCCCATGGAGCAACACTAATTCCCACCAACTGGGCCCACTGTCTCCAATGCAGCTGCACTGATTTATACCAGCTGGGGACATTGACTGCAACAGAGCTATGGCCAATTGGCACCAGCTGGAGATCTGCCTAATGAACTCCAATGGAGCGAGGGCCCACAGGCAGCAGCTGAAGATCCCGTCCCCCTGTCTCTAGTGAAGCTATGACTGACTGACCAGCAAGGCATGTGTCCCTGCACCCACGTGCCTTCTGCTGGTCTCTGGAGCGCTGTGTGGGGGATGTTACAGAACCCCACGCCCTTTTCTAAGGGAGTCAGGGATGGCCCCAGTCTCACTGGCAGTGCCATGCATGGGCTAGAAGGGATCGGCAACCTTTCAGACATGGTGTGCCGAATCTTCATTTATTCACTCTGATTTAAGGTTTCGCGTGCCAGTCATGCATATTAACGTTTTAGAAGGTCTCTTTCCAGAAGTCTATAATATATAACTAAGCTGTTGTTGTATGTAAAATAAATCATGTTTTTAAAATGTTTAAGAAGCTTCATTTAAAATTAAATTAAAATGCAGAGCCCCCCGGACTGGTGGCCAGGGCCCAGGCAGTGCGAGTGCTGCTGAAAATCAGCTCGTGTGCCGCCTTCGGCACCCGTGCCACAGGTTGCCTACCCCTGTGCTATTGCTTTAAGGACAGCGGCCATGCCGGGGTCTTTGGCTCAGGTTTGGAGGGGGGCAACTGCAGGCTTTCCAGCACCCCATTCACATCCCATCCAGTAACCAGGGGAGCATCACCGGCTTCCTTCGGGAGCCGGGACCATATCGTGCCAACATAACTGCCAGCTGGGGAGCCCTGAAAACTACAAAAGTGGCTGGCTGGGCCCTTGCTGAGACTTCTGGGAGCCTTCGACCTGGTTCCACGGGACATTTTAGTTAAAAAATTCGAACAATATAAAGTGACCATGGCCCACATTAAATGGACTAACCCTGGCTGGGAGGCCTCCACATGTCACTGTAAATGGGCAATCCTCATCGAACAGGGGTGTCTCTAACGGGGACGAGCTGAGATCAGTTCCTGGCCCTTCGCTGTGTGACCTGGAAGTGAACCTGAACCCTGACAAAGTTTGCAGGTGAGGCAAAAATATGGGGAGGGGTAAATAATGAAGAGGACAAGTCAGTGATACAGAGCGATCGGTAAACTGGGCTCAGGCAAACAGAGTGTGTTGTAATATGGCTAAATGCAAATGTGTACACCTAGGAACAAAGAATGTACGTCATTCTTACCGGCTGGGACGCTCACCCTGGCAAGCGGGGACTGAAAAAGACTTGTGGGTTGTGGATAATCAGCTGATTGTGAGCTCCCAGTGTGTGACTCTGTGGCCGAAACAGCTAATGCGATCCTGGGATGTATAAACAGGGGAATCTCGAGTAGCAGCAGAGAGGTTATTGTACCTCTGTATTTGACACTGGTGTCCAGGGGCGGCTCTAGACATTTCGCCGCTCCAAGCAGGGCAGCATGCCGTGGGGGGCGCTCTGCCGGTCACCGGGAGGGTGGCAGGTGGCTCCGGTGGGCCTCCCACAGGCGTGCCTGCAGAGGGTCCGCTGGTCCCGCGGTCCGCTGGTCCCGCAGCTTTGGTGGACCTTCCACAGGGACGCCTGCGGGAGGTCCACTGGAGCCACCCGCCACCCTCCCGGTGACCGGCAGAGTGCCCCCTGCGGCATGCCGCCCCAAGCACGTGCTTGGCGTGCTGAGGTCTGGAGCCGCCCCTGCTGGTGTGACCACGGCTGGAATCCTGTGTCCAGTTCTGGTGCCCACAACTCAAGAGGGATGTTGATAAATTGGAGAGGGGTCAGAGAAGAGCCAAGAGAATGATTAAAGGGCTAGAAAACCTGCCTTATAGTGATAGACCTAAAAGTGCTCAAGTTAAAGGGGTGACTTGGTCACAGTCTATACGTCCCTACATGGGGAACCAGTATTTAATAATGGGCTCTTCTGTCTAGCAGAGAAAGGTCTAACACAGAGGGGGACACACTATGGCCCGCGGGCCACATCCAGCCCACAGGACCCTTCCCTCTGGCCCCGAGCTCCTGCCAGGGAGCAGGGTCAGGACAGGCTTGCGGAGTAGCCAGCCCAACTACCCAGCAGCCCGGTGAGTGGGGCTGAGTCTAGTCCATGCCCCCTTCCCTTCTGCTCCCCTCCCTCCCTGCCTCCCTTGCAGTCTCAGGGTGTGGCAGCGCTTTGAAGTGTGAGTGTGGTTGGAGCGCCAGCGCTGGGAGAGAGCTCTCCCAGCGCTGCATGTAAACCACATCCTCTACAGGTGTAGCTTGCAGCGCTGATTACACTGAGGCTTTACAGCGCTGTATTTTGCAGTGCTCAGGGGGGTGTTTTTTCACACCCCTGAGCACGAAAGTTGCAGCACTGTAAAGTGCCAGTGTAGCCATACCCACAGTTCCCCCAGCACCTGGGCAGTGTGGCTGCAGCTCCGGTTGGGTGGCCCGGCTATAGCGCCGCCAGACCTGGTGCTCCAGGGTGGACCTGTCAGGGGGCGGGGGGAGTTCCTGGGGGTGGGGAGAGGGGAGGTTGCAGTGGGGCAGTCAAGGGGCCTGGGCCCTGCTGCTGGGACAAGAGGCAGAGGCAAGCCAGGGCCCCCTCCTCTCCCAGCGTGCTTGGCCCTTGTCCCAGCAGCCAGCCAGACAGGGAGCGAGCCCTGCCCAACTGCCAGGGGAGCAGCCAAACGAGCAGGGGAAACATACAGGGAAAGGACTGAGCCCCCTTTTCCTCCACACCCAGGTAACGTGGGCAGGGAGAGCAGGAGGGTTGGATAAGAACATAAGAACATAAGAACGACCATACTGAGTCAGACAACAAGTCCATCTAGCCCAGTATCCTGTCTACCGACAGTGGCCAATGCCAGGTGTCCCAGAGGGAGTGAACCTAACAGGCAATGATCAAGTGATCTCTCTCCTGCCATCCATCTCCATCCTCTGACAAACAGAGGTTAGGGACACCATTCCTTACCCATCTGGCTAATAGCCATTTATGGATTCTTACCTCTGTGAATTTATCCAGTTCTCTTTAAACACTGTTATAGTCCTACGCTTTCACAACTCTCTCAGGCAAGGAGTTTCACAGGTTGATAGGGGGCTCCGGGGGGTGGTCAGGGGGCAGAGAGCAGGGGGGTTTGGATAGGATGCGGGAGTCCCAGGGGGCAGTCAGGGGTGGGGAGCAGGGAGGGTTGGATGGGGGTGGGGGTTCCGGAGGGCTGGATGGGGCCGGGGCCCATGCCTTGCCTTGCCTTCTGTACCCGATGTAGCCCTCGGACCAAAAAGTTTGCCCACCCCTGGTCTAACAGGATCCCATGGCTGGAAGTTAGAGCTAGACATATTCAGGCTGCAAGGAAGGGGTGCATTTTTGACAGTGAGCGTAATGAGCCATTGGAAGCATTTACCAAGGATTGTGATAGATTCCCCATCACGGACAATTTTAAAAATCAAGACAAACTTTGTTTTCTACAAGCTCCGCTGTAGGAACAATTCAGTGGCAGGTCTCTAGCCTGTGTTCGAAGGCCAGACTAGATGATCACTGTTGTCCCTTTTTGGCCTTGAACTTGAAGAATCCCAGCTCCAGCCCCCCTGCTCTCGACACTGGAGAGCTCTACTGCTGATGGCAAGAAACAGTTTTTAAGAAGGAGGAAAAACAAGCGAAAGCCAACCCCAGTTCCAAACCATCCAGCTGAAAACCTCCATAGTCCTTTATCTGGGGCTGGCAGAGCTATATGGAGCCCCTGGTTTATCTCCCGGCCTGTTCCATCCACACCTATGGGAATGCCTTAATCCGAAATACCACGCCTGGCACTTGGCTCAGTACCACTTTGGGGCTCAGAACCAGTAGCACGGACTTAGGCTGCAGCCCTGCAGGCTGCTCTGTGCAAGCAGCGTCCAGGTGGGCACATGCACAGAGCTGCTGGCGGGAGCGAGGCCTGGGGGTGGAAAGCAGCGTGTGAGTGTGATTCACGTCACATTAAAATCAGTTTCTACGGAGACAGCAAAAATGCCTGTCAGTTGAAAGCTGCTCGACTGTTTCATTGGTGGGATAACTTGACTGCCTTGATGGGAGCTACACAGTAGACCCTGCTGCCTGGTACACGTAAGACTCCACATGGCAGCCCATTTACCCAATGTTTGCCGTTCCATTCACCTCTTATTTGTCAATTTATGCAACCCACTGCACATGCCTCAGGGTACTTTGCAGCATTACAAGGTGTACAAATATTACAGGCCAAGACCCTCCCCTCCCAGCGCGAATGCAATCTGACCTCTGCCAGATCTGGTACTCAGAAGTCAAGGACCGGCAAGGGTTAAAGATGCTTCTGACCATACCCAAGACAGTAACGCTTCGAATGGGAGCTGCATGCCACCCGGAACACTTAACAACAAATACAGGGCTAGAACATCATTACAACCCCTGGCTCTTACACAGCATTTCCCATCAGCACATCTCCAAGCACTTTACCCCCATTTATACACATAGGAAACTGAGGCACAGAAAGGTGAAGCCTAATGTCATTCAGCAGCTGAGCTGGGAATAGAATCCAGATATCCTTAGGCCCAAACCAGAGTTCTTTCCACTAGGACACACTCCCTCCCATACATAGGAGCATAGGAATTGCTGGCCTGGATCAGACCCTAGCCCCATCCAGTCCCTTGTCCATATCTCTGACAGTGGCCAGTGCCAGATGCTTCAGAGGAAAGTGAAAGAACCCAGCAGTAGCAGCTGTGGGATAATCTGCCCCCAGCAATAGGTTTCATCCTGGTCCCTAATAGTAAGAAAGACAACTTCATGTGACTGTGAGTTCCGCAGGCTAATCACACTGTTTGGAAAAGTTTTTCCTTTTACCAGTTTTGCATTTTTCATCTTTTAATGTCATTGAATGCCCCCTTGTGTTAGGAGACAGAGTAAAGAAGCTCTCAGTATCCCACCTATTCAGTGTTTTATGTCCTTTCATCATGTCTCCTTTTACCTGTCTCTTCTCAATCCCAACCTTTTCAAACTCTCTTCCTAGGAGTGTTTTTCCAGGCCGTTGGTCAGTCCCACCACTCTGTTCTGAACTCAAGCCACAGACGTGCTGTGAAGCTGAATTTATGTTGCCAAAGTTGAATTTCTTGACTTCGGAGTACTTGATTTTGCCACCTTAATCTTATATTTAATTTCCCTAACATTTTAAAGGGACATAGTTCACTTGACGTGTTGTCTCTGCTGAGCATGTACAAGCCGTGATTTTTAAGAGGCGCCAAGCTGACCAAGTTTGGGGTGCATTTTCACGAGGACGGCATATGTCTTGGCTTCCCCTTTGCCAAATTTCAAGCCCCTTCTCCAAAGCAGGGGAGTGCTAGGGCTTCTCAACAAAAGGGTTGTAAGAAATTAAGCCAAACAACTTATTTCCCCGGAATCTCATTCTTGGAAACAACTGAACTGCTTTAGCTGAAACTTCTCCCAAAACATCAGGTCCCTGACCAACATAGCCACACCGGCAAAAGTCCTGGTGCAGAACACAACTGCCAGTATAGCTTGTGTCATACGGGGAACTGCTATAAGCTAAACTGGCAAATGCACTTTTTGCTGGTACACCTCTACCCCGATATAACGCGACCTGATATAACACGAATTTGAATATATTGCAGTAAAGCAGTGCTCCGGGGGGGGGGGGGGGGGCGGGGCTGCGCACCGCGGCGAATCAAAGCAATTCAATATGACGCGGTTTCACCTATAATGCGGTAAGATTTTTTGGCTCCCAGGACAGCGTTATATAGGGTAGAGGTGTATAGTTGCATCTCTATGATACCCTTTAGTGGCATAAACAGACCTTCTTTACCCAGCTGTTTATCTTAAGCTCTCAAACCGAATCTCCTCCAGGGCTCATCTCTGCAGATACCTACTTTTATGCTGAGCACTGAAGTTCTTAACAACTTTTAAAATTCAGCGTAGAAATAAGGGCAAATTTTTGGGCATGTCGTTAATTAACTGTTGGCCCAGCAAATCTAGGCATGGAGTGGAGTCCATCAGACTGGATTCTCTTCTAAAAGCTCTGCTCTGGCTTAGCCAGAAGTTCTGGGCCAGAGTCCCTGGTGAGGGGCTCTGTTCTGGAGGCAGTTACTTTAGATGGTCATTATGGTCCCTTGTGGCCTTGAAATGCAGGATCCTCCGAATGTTTTAGTGCAGCTCTTTGTTTTCTTTTGCTGGCCAGCGGCCTCTGTCTTCTTTCTGGCTTCATGCTTGGCCTGGCCTGGCAATGTATCGTGCAGTCTGTAGTCACAGCAACATATTCAAGATATGTATCAGAGGGGTGCCGTGCTAGTCTGGATCTGTAAAAAGCAACGACGAGTCTGTGGCACCTTATAGACTAACAGATGTATTGGAGCATAGCTTTCGTGGCTAAATACTCATTCGTCAGATCATAGTAGTGGAAATTTCCAGAGGCAGGTATAAATATGCAGGCAAGGATCAGCGCTAGAGATACGAGGTTAGTTCAATCAGGGAGGATGAGGCCTCTTCTGAGCAGTTGAGGTGTGAACACCAAGAGAGGAGAAACTGCTTTTGTCAGTTGGCAAGCCATTCACAGTCCTTGTTTAATCCTGAGCTGATGGGTCAAATTTGCAGATGAATTGAAGCTCAGCAGTTTCTCTTTGAATCTGGTCCTGAAGTTTTTTTTGCTGCAGGAAGGCTACCTTTAAATCTGCTATTGTGTGTCCAGGGAGATGAGTGTTTCCTACAGTTTTTGTATATTATATACCAGGGGTAGCATCTATGGCACGCGTGCCGAGGCTGCACACAAGCTGATTTCAGTGGCACTCACACTGCCCGGGTCCTGGCCACCGGTCCGGGGGGCTTGCATTAATTTAATTTTAAATGAAGCTTCTTACGCATTTTAAAAACCTTATTTACTTAACATACAACATAGCTTAGTTCTATATCATAGACGTCTAGAAAGAGACCTTCTAAAAACATTAAAATGTATTACTGGCACGCAAAATCTTAAATCAGAGTGAATAAATGAAGACTCAGCACAGCACTTCTGAAAGGTTGCCGACCCCTGTTATATACAAAAGCGGTTTCTCAAAAGTGTGGGTGGACAGTGCAGTGAGGCAGCAACACGTGCCTGAGGCTGCAGGCAGCCTGGGACGCCACCCCCAGGGGTGTTGCTGCTTCGTTGCCATCAATAGGCCCCAGAGAGGATGTTATTAACACTTTCAGTGCTGACCGTTTTCAGAGCAATGTCCAGCATTGTCGATGGGGAGATGTCAGGGAGCTAGTTGCTTTGAAGTTGTTGCTGGGGTAAGCAGTGAGGGACTCTGGCCCTCCCACCCCCACACAAAGTCCTCTCCATGTCGCTTCAGTAGGAATTAGGGCAAGAGCTCATAACTTGAGGAGAGGCTGAGGGAACTGGGATTGTTCAGTCTGCAGAAGAGAAGAGTGAGGGGGGATTTGATAGCTGCTTTCAACTACCTGAAAGGGGGTTCCAAAGAGGATGGAGATAGGCTGTTCTCAGTGGTAGCAGATGACAGAACAAGGAGCAATGGTCTCAAGTTTCAGTGGGGGAGGTTTAGGTTGGATATTAGGAAACACTGTTTCACTAGGAGGGTGGTAATGCACTGGAATGGGTTACCTAGGGAGGTGGTGGAATCTCCTTCCTTAGAGGTTTTTAGGTCAGGCCTGACAAAGCCCTGGCTGGGATGATTTAGTTGGTGTTGGTCCTGCTCTGAGCAGGGGGTTGGACTAGATACCTCCTGAGGTCCCTTCCAATCCTGATATTCTATGATTCTATGATAAGAAGACACGCATCCTTCCCCAGGCCTGGAAGGCCCAGCATGGCGCACCTCTCCCTCTGAACTATGGGGAAGGAATGGGGGAGACAGCTACGAAAGGGATCCTTTCCCTGCCTGTCCCATTGAAAGGCAGCCACCTCAGGGGCAGAACATGGCAGCTGTTTAATACAATACCATCCACTTAAACCCCACACGTCTGTCTGAGAATGTTTCCCCGGGTACTGTTCCAGGTGGCAGCAAATGTTCCTAAAACGCGCGAGAGATTAGCGGGAAGCAGGCAGGGCTTGGATAGTTGGTTTGCTCTGCCCACCTGGCAGCACTTTGTGGCGTTGGTTTTTCCTCTGCCTTGTGTGGCAACAGGGGAGGGAAAATCACTTTTTTAAAGACCCAGGAAAAATGTGATTGGAGCCCCGGGCCCGGCTCCTGACTCCAGCTCAGACTCTGTAACTGACTAGATTTGACCTTAGCAGCTCCCAGCGAGACAAGACCCCACGGCCATCTGGGAGGCAACTAGGGATCCAGGGGAAACTGCCAGGGAAAGGGAGGCTGGCAGCAGGTATTTACCAGTGCTGGGACTTTGCCAGGACTGTCGGGTTCACACGCTTACTCCTTAGGAGAGTGCCACGGGATTTTGAATGACAAATGGTGAGGGCCTTGCTGTTCATCTGATCCAAAAGACAGCAGCCCCAACCCCACCCTGGGGCACTGGATTTCCCCTGGATTCCTCCCTCTAAATAGCCATCAGGGCTGGCCCCGCTGAAGGGCATGGCTTGGATCAGCGTTAGTCTGGTGTAGCATGCTTGCTGTCAGGCCACATGCCGTTCTCTCTTGACAGCTATCAGCTGTCAGTGCAAACATGTCCCCTCCTAGCCTAGCACATGTGATGTTATCTGCTCTTGTCGTGTCCATGAACGCTGCTGGCCTTACAGCATGTGCCTTGTAGCACCCTTGCGTGTGGTCATACTGTGCACACTATGTACACAGGTGTGTCCACACCTGTCTGCTGTGGGAGTGTGTTCACAACACAGGCATTTAGCCTAGACTTGCTAGCAGCTAACCTAGTGCAGCAGGACCTGGAATTGTAGGGTATGTGCCTTGACACTGTCCACTCCCATCCATATTGCCACATGCACCCTGCCCACCCGCTGTCAGAGCGGGCATCCATGGAAGCTCTGTGCCATCACCGGAGGCTTTGTGACTAGTCGCTCTACGCTGGCATCAAGTGCACCTGCAGAGACTCCTCTTTCTCGCTGCCTGGCTGGTGGGTCTTGCTCCAAATGGTCAGGGTCACACTGATCACCAGAGTCAGGTCAGATCAGCCGGGACCTGAGGGGGGTATTTTTCCTTCCTCTGCAGCATGGAGAGCGGTTCAACTGCTGGGATTGGCTGGCCCTCTCTCACCTGAGGAGTCCCCCACCATTGCCTGGGCCGCATCTTGGTCTCCCCTGGTCTCTGCAGGTGGCTCACAACAGGTTAGATGCCTGAGGGCTGATATGCTTCAAGGCGTTGGGTAGCTGGGTGATGCAGGTGGCCAGTACCAGATCGGAGTGGAATGATCTGATGGTCCCTTCTGGCCTTAAACTGCAGAAACTGCTAGCAGGAGAAATGTGGTATGGGACCAAACTTCTGCAGCTCTGTGATGCGACCGATCATCAGTGGGTGGAGATTGTCCCAGCTCCCGCTGATCTGCCCCCGGGGGGACGGGTGACCCACAGCTTCCTATGTGCTAGGCGGCCCCCTCTGAGTCACAGACACTCTGAATCTATTACAGCTTCCCCAGAGGGAAGTGAGTCTGTCGCTCCAGCTGTTCTGCCTTGTGCCTTGTGGGGTGGGAATCAGGACACCTGGGTTCTAGTCCCAACTCTGTGAGCCTAGACAAATTGCTTCCCCTCCGTGCCTCAGTTTCTCTCTCCCTGTTGAGACTGTAAGCTGTTTGGGGTGGGGACTGTCCCTTGCTGTGGGGCTGGCACTCAGCAGAACGTGGCCCTGATATCCGTTCGGGTCATTAAGCGCGACTATAATACAAATTAGAAACAACGACCGAGGGGCTTATCTGTTCTCCTTTGGCAAGGCTAAAGCTTAGATGAGCACTGTCGCAGAACAGGCCTCTGGAGAAGAAAAAGAGCTTCGAATGTCATTACGGCGGGTGATCAAATCAGGCTGACAGCATTCATTTAAAGAGCGGGTGGCTACTCTCAAACCTTTTAAGTCCTTTTCCATCGCGGGCCCTGAGCAATCCCATCTGACAGAGAAGGGCCACGGGCAAGAGCCTTTGTGTAGCGACGGATTCTCTTGGCTCCTATGCTAATACAGCAAACAGGCCCTGACCCCCTATGGACGGCTCAGAAGAGGGCAGCATTACGTCCAGGGGTAGGCGAGGTAGGCAGCCACCCTCGAGCCCGGCCTGCCACCTTTGCTCCCACCCTGTCACTTGCAAGCCAAGCGAAACATGACGAGACTTTCCCCGGCCCTCCTGAGCTTGTCAGTTGCTCTGGTGGTACAAGGAGCAGAGCACAATCCAGGGAGCAGGGAATGAACTTGAGGCCTCTTGATCCACATGCTAAACCACGTGGTTCCGGTAGGCAAGGCTGAAGCCGCCCCATCAGTTGCTAGCCATGGCCCAGCCACCACTAGTGGGGACAACGTGCTACCTGGAAGGGCTCACCCAGGCCACCCATTTCACCCTGATTAGCTCTTCCCCATACATCCCGGTGAGCCTGTGTTCCAGAGCCATGAGCACTCACACGTCGCTGGGGGCGGGTTGGGCTTTCAGCAATGCAAGCGTGGGGCAGAGGGGTGTGGCGGGATGGGGTGGGTGGGGTGGGTGGGGGGGGGGTCTCCCGTGGCCTGGACTCTAAACACACAGGCCAATATCTTAGAGGAATAACGCTTCGGTAAACCCATGAATGGGCTTGAGTCGATAGCAGTTTCCCAGGAGACCATGGGAGGGACACATCTCCCCAGTGATTTAGACTTCATAGATCATAGATGAGGAGTCTCTAGTCCAACCCATGTAGAAGCAGGACCAATCCCCAACTACATCATCCCAGCCAGAGCGGTTTGTAAGCTGAGCTAAAACCTCTAAGCGAGCCACTCCTAGGTACCATTCCAGTGCTTCTCAACCTCTCAGTTGAAAGGTTCCCTAATATCTAACCTAGACCTTCCCCTACAAGCTTGAGACCATTACCTTGTCTGTCATCTGCCACCACTGGATACAGCCGAGCTCCATCATCTTTGGACCCTTAGTATGAAGGCTGCTATCAAATCCCCCCTCACTTCTCTTGCAGACTAAATCAGCCCAGTTCCCTCAGCCTCTCCTTGTAAGTTCACCTGTGCACTGGACCCCGATAGTTTCGTTGCCCTCTGCAGGACTCTCTCCAATTGTCCAATTCTTTCTGTAGTGGGGGCCCAAAACTGGATGCAATACTCCAGATTGTGGCCTCACCAGTGTGCTAAGAGGGGCTAATCACTTCCTCAATCTGCTGCAATGCTCTACTTATGCAGGCCACAGATGACATTGCCTTCTTGGCAACAAGGGCCACTGCGGCTCTATCCGCGTCCTCATCGTCACCTGTCACCACTAGCGATCCTTTTCTGCAAACTGTATGCCTAAAGCCACTCGGTCCCTAGTCTGTAGTGGTACACAGTTCTTCATCCTAAGTGCAGGACCGTGCCACATGTCCTTGTTGAACCCTCCAGATTTCTTCTTGCGCCCACACTCCTCCCAATTTGTCTAGGCTCAGCTATGCGACACCCCCACCCTACCCATCCAGCATGACTCTTCACCTCTCACCGCAGTTAGTGTCAGTCTGTGAACTTCGCTGGAGGGTGCAATTTATCCTCATATCAGATCTCAAATAGATTGTTGAACCACAATCAGCCCAGGACAACCCTGGGGCACTCCGCTTGATACCAGCTGCCAACTAGTCATTGAGCTGTTGATCACTTCCTGTTGAGCCCGACAATCTAACCAGCTTTCTCTCCACCTTACAGTCCATTCATCCAATCCATAATTTTTTACCTTGCTGGCAAGAATACTATGGGAGACAGTATTAAAAGCTTTGCTAAAGTCAAGATATATCCCATCCACTGCTTTCCCCAAATCCACAGTGCCAATTATCTCATCATAGAAGGCAATCAGGTTGGTCAGGCATGACTTGCCTTTGGTGAATCCATGATGACTGTTCCTGATCACCTTCTTCTCCTCCAAGTGCTTCAAAATGGATTCCTTGAGGACCTGCTCCTTGATTTTTCCAGGGACTGAAGTGAGGCTGTAGTTCCCCAGATTCTCCTTCATCCCTTTTTTAAAGACTAGGCCTCCCCACTCCTGTATGGTCCATTGCTCGCACAGACCCCAAACCTAGGCTCTGCAGGGGTGCGAGAACACACCGGCCGCTGCCTGGCAGCCTCCGTTGTGTTGGCTGTTGTGGGGGAAAAGTCTGCAGCAGCTCCGCTTTCTCCTGCTGCCCTTTCACCCCCCTCTTGGGTTTCTTGGGATTGGGTAATTCGATGATGACTTTTACTTTATTCTTCAGCAAAGAGCGGCATCAGCCAGCAGGGGGTTAATAGAGGAGTTGTTACAGCCATCTCCAGCATCGTGCAAACCTACGGGTGGTGTGCCACCTGAATTTGCCATGGGAAAAAAAGAGAATTTATCTATAATATTTATCTGGTCCCTATCACGACAGGAGCCCAGGTCCACTTCGGCGCTGATATATTTAACCTCATGCACCCCAATGCAGGGATATGAGCCCCATTTTTCAAATGGGAATAAGAGAGTCCAAGTGATTTGCCCAAGGTAACACAGGAAGTCTGTAGCAGAGCAGGGATTTGAACACTGGCTAGCACCCTAACCACAAGGCCACCCTTCCTTTCATCTTGCATTGCTGATGGAGGGGACAACTGATTAGCAAGTCCAATGCTGCAGCCCCCGATCCTGCCTGGGTTTTGTTCAGTGGCCCGCGGGAGCCCTGCAGCTTAGGAGGCAGCAGAAACACGACTTGTCTTCGGGAAAGCTACTGGAGTGGGGAACGAGGTGGGCGCATTTTGCAGTCGCTCGATGAAGTTCTGCGTTTTCTGTGTGCGCTGGTTCAGAACCCACTCCCACAGGTCTGGGAAAGCAAAGTGCTTGCAGCGTTCGAAACAGAACCGGCTGGAAAATGGGCTTGACACCTCGCGGGATGGCCCAAGATTTCAAACATCGGCTTCAGCCTCAGATCGAGACAAAAAGGCAAATTCTTGGAATTTTTGCAAGATGAAACATTCTGAAATATTTCATTCACGGCCTTATCGACGCGTGTCTTTTTCACTGAGACTTTTAGATTATATCCTTTTACACTGTGGTTTCTACTACACCGGTCTAACCATTTTGATTTTATAAGACAATATAACGATCATGTACTGTTATTTGTATTAATGTCGCATCTCAGAGCCACCATCATGGCCCCATTGTGCTAGGCGCTGCAGAGACCCAGGACAAGGAGATGGTCTCTGCCCCACAGAGCTTCCCAACTAGTTTAATATAACAGAAGAGGTGAAATGCTAAAGCTGGAACACAAGGTTTTGATGCTCTCCTGTGAGGGCGTCGATGAAATTGATACGTACTCACAAAGCATTGTAGCTTTGTCCAAGCACCGTTTTCGGCCGGAAGGTTTCATACCATACTTTGTCCAACAATGCAATTCATGGCATGCTGCTTTTGGAAACGTCTCGCCGGGCTTTCCGAGTATTTGTATCCTACTGCTTCCCACAGATGTTTAGAGCGTTTCTGCCTTGCATCACAACAGAGTCGCTATATTATAATGTGAGGCCAGCCCGAGCAACCAGCCATACTGAATCCAAGAGGCTCCTTTGCTTTTGTTTTATGAGCTCCATCTGCCATCCCTGAAGCACAGGCTGGGTAGGAACCGCAGCCAGCCTGCAGCCACCCTGCTCATAGGCCTCAGCAGTTCAAGGTAGCTCACTCCATTCCCTGTGGGCTGTTCTGGGTCTGATCCACACTGAGTCAGCCAGGCCTTGAACAGAAGGGGGCGGAAAGCGGGGAATGCAGAGTTGAGGCAGGACACAATGAGAGGTCATGTAGCAGGCGGGCCCCACAGGAAACCAGCTCCCACTGGGAATGGATGAGACACACACACACACACAAGTGTCTCTCTCTCTCACACACACGCACAAAAAAGTCTCACGCACACATGCATCTGGTGAAGTGAGAGCTGTAGCCTATGAAAGCTTATGCTCAAATAAATTTGTTAGTCTCTAAGGTGCCACAAGTACCCCTGTTCTTTTTGCGGATACAAACTAATACGGCTGCTACTCTGAAGCACACATGAGTGTCTCTCTTTCTCTCACATACACACACACACAAAAGTATCACGCACATATGTCTCTCTCTCATACACACACAAATGTCTCTCTAGCACACACACACATGAGCCTCACACACGAGTGTCTCTCTCATACACACACGTCTCTCTCTCTCACACACACACACAAATGTCTCTCTCACACACACACACACGCATCACACATGAGTATCTCTCTCACGCACACACGAATGTCTCTCACACACAAGAGTCTCACACACGAGTCTCTCTCACACACACACGAGTATCTCTCTATCACACATACATACACGAGTCTCACACACGTGTCACACACATACGAGTCTCTCTCACACACACAAACACACACATGAGAGTCATACACACACAGGAGAGCATCTCACACATGTAACCAGGATCTTGCCAGAACATGGGGTGCGGGCAGGGCCGGCTCCAGGCACCAGCTCAGCAAGCAGATGTTGGGGCGGCCAAGGGGAAAGGGCGGCACGTCGGGCTCTTCAGCGGCAATTCCGCAGTGGGTTCCTCAGTCCCTCTCAGAAGGGAAGGACCCGCCGCTGAATTGCTGCTGAAGAAGAAAGCAGCGCAGTGGAGCTGCTGCCGATCACAATTGCGGCTTTTTTTTCCTGCCGCTTGGGGCAGCAAAAACCCTGGAGCCAGCCCTGGGTGCAGAAGCGTGTTGGGGGTGTGGGCAGGGTAGGGAATGGGCACACATGTGCTAGCTACTGCTGGGTTCTGGCTCTCACGGGGTATCCCCGCACCCCACCACAGGCTGCCCTGGGTGTGAGCATGCGGGGCTGGGGCGGGGCTGTGGGCCAGGGTCACGGCGGAGCGCAGGCGCTCGGGCCTGAAGCCCTGCACGTGTGTGTGGCTCACGCTGGCTGCTGCAGGAGCAGGGACAAAAGGTGGGTAGCTTCTCACAGCTCTTCCCAGGCCCTCCTCCCCCCAGGCTGGCACACACTGCTGGGGACAGGGGCTGTGCTCTCCAGAGCAGGGCACATTGGGTGGGACAGAGCCCGCCGGAAAAGGGCTCAAGATCCCAGCCACTGCTCTCCCCATAATGACCTGGCTGGATTTCACCTGCTCTCCACCTCCACGGGGCCCAGCTCCCCGCTGGCAGCACCAGAGAAGGGGAACCCTTTGGAAGTGGTGTAATCGGGAGAAAGAGTCACGCTGCCACAGCTGGGTCAGAGACATGGGACTTGTTCCAGGCACTCCTGGCTTCACTCCTCGCCTGCCGCATTGGGAGCGACGGTCCCCATGGCACAGCCCTTCTCAAGGCTGGAAAACACTTGTTAATCTCTGTCCCGCTGCCCTGCCCAGTGACGCTGGCCCCCAGAGGTGGCCGCGGTGAGGGAGTGTCAGGCATGGCCATCTTCACCACCGGCACTCAGACACATGCATCCCGTCGGCACAGGCCCAACGTGGCGCTGCACTTCCACGCAGCAGCCTCAAGGTTGGCCTGAGGGCCGGCAGGAACAAGCGATAGGAGTGAGTGTGAGCTGACGGGCGGTGCTGCTCCTTCTCCAGCTGCCGTGGCCCTGCACCTCGAGTGGGGGCAGAGAATTGATGCGCCGGGAAAGGCGAGTGGCAAAGCGCTACCCCCATTCAGTGCTGCTGGAAGTTGCACTATGCTCAGCAGAGAAGAGCCCTGTTGTAACAAGCAGAGCCCGTATCCGTGTCCCCAGGCTCAGCACCCTGCCTACGGATAAGGGGAGCAAGGGACCACTGCATCGTTCAACCATTGGGATGCGTCTCCGCCAATGTAAGTAGCATCAGCAGCTTCTCCAAGAGGGCAGATGTGGCCATCCCTCTCCCCACATGCACTGACTCTGTCCTAGCGCCTTAGGGACCAACCGGGCTTCTGGGTGTCCCGCTCTCATTGTGCCCAAGGGGACTCGATCCATCTGCCAGCCTATCCCCACAATCCGCCAGCCTCTGCCCAGACAGCAGCCCAGCTCAGAAGCACAGGATGGCAGAGTCTGTGGGATCTGGCTTTCTCCTTTGGGAGGGTGCTTGGGGGAAGCAAATAAAGAAACAACCCTTTTCAAGACACATCATGTTTTCCCAGAAGTCAATGCCCAAAGGTGTCCTGGCCGTCTAGCCAACACTGGGCACATCCTGAGAGCAGGGACTGGCTGCAGTGAGCCTCCCATGTCAATTAATCCACAGGACGTATGCACACACTGACACTCCACAGGCTAAAAAATAGAGCTCAGTGACATAAACCAGAGTATAATCTCTGCTCCCTTCGGAGAAGTGTCCCCCTGCCACAGACCTCCCCTGCCTTGCTGAGACTCACCGGTCAGGGATCAGCAAGCAGGCTTCCCCCAAAATACAATCCTCTTTAAAATCACCTGATTTTCTCCGCCAAACAACCCGTGAGGTTCCCTTCCGTTGCCTTCTGAGTTTCAGAGCCTCAAGGGGCCAGCTTTTCAAGCTTTTCTCTGCAACCACATGGGCTAGACTTACTGTTTTCAAAGGAGGAAAGATTCTCACCTGACTCCAGCAGCTGATGCTTTACAACAATGCCAAATATTGCAAGGGTCATGGAAAAAAACCCATGCGAGCTGGCAGCACTGTAGCCCACTCTTAAACTTGCCTTTTCCAAGAAGCGGTTCAGGCACTAGCCCAGGACTTGAGACCTCATTTCAAGTCCCTACTCTGCCACAAACTTCCTGTATAACCTTGGCCAGGTCACTTAGCGTCTCCGTGCCTCAGTTTCCCATCTGTATTACCATTATTTGTATTACCACAGCACTTGGAAGCCCAGGCCTGAGCCAGGACCCTATTGTGCCAGGTGCTGGACAAACAAGATGGGCCCTGCTCCAAGGCGCTTACAATCTATATGAAATCCTGTCAAGGGGTCTACTCACTGCAAGAGCACATCCCCATAGCCAGAGGTGGCCCAGTAGGGGTGTCCCTGGATGGTCCCCCTGCCCATAGTCACTCCATCACTGCAGTGGTCTCTCTTCCTGCCACTCGGTCCTCCGGCCTGGTCACGCTTTAGTCTGCACTTTTTGGGGTAACAGAGAGTCCAACCCAGCTATATCTTGGGGTCTTGCAGCAGGTCCTCCCTCCATCTCTGGGCTTTGTGGTCCTCACACCCCTTATGTCAGGGGCTTCACTCCACCTTCCTCAGTGGCTGAGAGGGGAACGCAGGCCCTTCCTCTACTCTGGGCTTCAGCCTAGGGGGCTGGCAGCTAAGGTCTGCTCCCTCAGACTCCTTGCTGCCCCTCTGGACCCCCCCACACCTCTGCTGCAAACTTCCTGGCTTTATCACCACCCAGCTCCTCCCCAGCTGGGCCCCACCCTCAGTGAAGCCTGGGCTTAACAGGCATCTCAGGCCCCCATTAACCCCTTCAGGGCCTGTGTGGGTACAACTCCCCTTCCCCAGTGTTGTGAGGTGTGACCAAGAGGGAGTTGTTTGTAGCGTTTTAATGATGCTGATACTTGCCTCAGTTTCCTTCCACACCTTGCATGGCTACCCAGTGTTGGGGGAAAGGATGAGATCTGCTCTCAAGGCAGAACAAGAGGCATCGGCAGGCAGGTGTCACCTCCCTGTCTGGCCCATTAAAGAAGACAAATCAACAGCCTGACAGAGACGCCTCATAGGGTGACCAGATGTCCTGATTTTATAGGGACAGTCCCGATTTTGGGGTCTTTCTCTTATATAGGCTCCTATTACCCCCCACCCATCCCGATTTTTCACACTTGCTGTCTGGTCACCCTAACACCTCAAGGCCTGAGCAATCCACTGAAACCCGGGGCAGGTGGGACATGGGAACTGAACTGGAAAACAAGGGGGAAAGGAGTCAGGTGATGGGCAGCGGGGCTGCCCCTGGGGACTCAGGGTCCCTCTCCTGTGGGGACAAAGGGACAAAAGAGGGAGCCAGAGATGGGGCCTTGGCTCGCCAGGGTACCAGTCTGGGGGGAGGGCTAATGGCTATGACTCAAGGCTGCCGGTGTTACTGTAACTACATCCTGAGGGGAGCTTTGTGCCTGAAGGGACATGGTACACACCTCCTGCAGGGGCTGGATTCGGTGCAGGGAGGCCGCAGGCCTGCCCCTGCGGAGGTGTGTGGGGCCCGGTACGCTAACGGGTAACTCCCAGGGGACTGGTGACCAGCTGGGGCATAGACCAGAGCCTGTGACTCCGTGACACCAGGCTAAATCCGTTGACACAGATACTCCAGCAATGGGGACTACGCTAGATACACCAGCCTGCCCGAAGCAACAGGGTGGAACAACAAGAATCAGAAATCACGCTGGTGCCTGAGATCACGCTAAAGAAACACCTTAAACTTTGGGGAACTGCACAAAGCTTCAGAGCACCAGAGCGACCGGAGAATCCGGGCCCTGTTTTCAACACAGAAGTGAAGTGTGGAGCGTGGGTAATCAAGGCAGGGTTTGAGAGATGGTGTCTGCGGGGGGAGGAGGGGGCAGAGTATGAAATGTGACTGCTGCTTCCGTTCGGAGCATTGCCAGCGCGTTGGGTATGTGTCTTAATGCGGCGCATGAGGTGTAAGGGTAGGAATCCTCCCTGGTATTGGACACTGAGCTGGGCTGGCTGAACGGCAAGGTATCTGCCCTAGCAACCAGAGAGCCGGCACTTCTGGGCAGATCAGACTCACTGCAGCCATCGGGACAGACCTTTGCTCAGAAAAGGTCAGAGCACTTTCAAGTCTGGACATAAGCTGAGACGCCTGCTTCTGAGAACCACAATGGAAAGAGCACCTGTCCGTTAGGTGACGCAGGCGTCTGTGCCCACCTGGTCCCTGAGCCACTTGGGTGATTTTATCAGGCTAATCACAGATTATTATATAGGGAAACCAAATTTCCTGAACACCCAGTTTGCTAAAAGGCAATCAAAACTGTGGTCGACGCAGAGCTCCCACTCTGTCTGATCGCTGTGAATTTCAGACCGGCCCACAGGGTGCACAGAAACGTACCCTGTCACTCCTGTGGCCCGTGCTGGGCCTGGGGGAGGGGGTCTCCTTTTAGTTAATGGGTGACAAGTACTGATGTGAGAGGCTGCCCCGTGAAAACAACATTATAGGAATCAAGCAGCTAATCCCCCACCATTCGCTCAGGGCTGCCCCTGGCTCAGGTACTGTCTGGAAATCCCTTTGAAGATTAACATGCTGAAGAGGTACTACGCGATATGATTTAGATTCGCTGAACAGGGAGATAAACCATCTGTGGCAAGGGAAATGGCAGGTCTGTTTGGGCAAAACTCTGCGTGTTCACTTCAGCATCTAACTTCTAAAGCCTCTAAGAATTTGAGGCTCAATGTGTCTGATGGCATCTTTCTACTTTCTGCAGCTTCACTGACTTCGCTGACTTCTTCAGGAACCAGACCTCCGGGGAAGTTCGGCCTGGAGGGGAGGGGAAGTCAGCACAGGAACAGCCCAGATGCTCCTCCATGCTGTAGCAGCACCTGCTGTCTCAATTTCCAGAATCTCTGTTCCATGTAAAAACAATGTCAGTCTTTAGCCATTACAGTTGTGAAAACAAATCTCTCAGAAAGGTGTCTGGGTGCAACCAGCCCAGAGTCCGCAGGGAGCCTGGGACCATCGCTCGCAGAGGTGTGAACTGTCCTGTTCTTCATGGTGAGGGGACGTTACCACTGCCAGCCACAACACGGCACCTGTCAGAAAGCAAGGGGAGCGGCTGCACTCTGCACGGCTCACTGGGCGCCAGGGCTCCTGGGTGCCAAATGTGCATGGCCTTTGGGACACGCCAGCACTGGGGGGGTTTTGCCAATCAGGGAGCCTGGGCTCATCTCAGCTTCAGAGAGAGGGAGCCCAGCAGCAACACAACCCTGTCCTGCCTCATTTGAGTGGGGCCCTTTTGTGGGCAGAGCTCAGAAGAGCCCTGCCACCACTTTCCTCTCCCACATCCGACTGGGGCTAGGGACCGGGTTGCGAGTTGGTTGGGCATCTGGCGTTAGGATATTAACTTTGTTCCTCTCACAGCAGCACCCAGAGGCTGCAGTCAGGATTGGAAGGCAGCTCAGGTATCTGGCCGTGTAATTAAAGAGCCAGCAGGCAGATCTGACTCACGGCCACAGCTGGGCCCCCAGAAATAAACACACCCTGCACCCAAAGAGCTGACATTACACTGCCAGGTGGGATGGCGAGGTGCAGAACACAAGAGGAGAAACTGAGACAAGAGGACCAGTAATAGAAATACTGGGTCACCTCTCAGCTAAGGCTCTGGCTAGGCTCATGGCAGCGTGCAGAGCACACGCTGCAGGGAAAAACTCTGGCAAGGGACAGCAGTGGGGAAAGGCTCCAGCAGTGGGGAGCTGATGGAGCCTCTGTTTGCTCCCTCCCACCCCAGTGCTGGAGCCTTTCACCGTGGTGGGGAAACACTGGAGAGGCACTGGGCCACCATGCTGCTAAAAAACATGAGTGTTGCTGGGGGTGGCGCTGCTAGGCATGGTGCCGGAAGGGTAGACATAGCCTTCCTGTGCAAATTGGAGGCTTCCTAGTGTTTTGCTTTCAGTAAAACAGAGATCTTAATAATGCAGCAACAGGCCACCTGCTGAGGCTGTGAGCGGGGTGCTTCTTTGAAAGGTTTAGTGGCAGGGTCCCCTGGGAGGCCCTAGCTCGCTCTTACATAGCACTTGCTGTCAGGGAATCTCAAAGTGTTTCACAAAGGACCATTCTGCCTCTTTTACAGATGGGGAAACTGAGGCAAGGGGAGATGAAATGACTTGCTCAAGGCCACCCCGCAGGGCACTAACAGAACTGGAACTAGAAGCCAGGTCTCCTGGGCCCCAACCCCATGCGTTATCCACTAGGCAACACTGCCTGCCCTAGGCAAGGGTACTAGCTGAGAGGGGCGGGGCAGTATGGACAGGTTACGGCTGTCCAGGCTTTCAGATCATGGCAAAGAGCAGAACCAAAGAACCAAGCCAGAACGGTAGCGGGATGATGCCAGGCCACTCTGGGACACTTGCTGAAGGAGCAGAGGGGAAACAGTTAGCAACAGCACAACACACACAGCCATTGCCACCACAGCTGGGGTGTTAGGCCACCTGGCTCTTTCTCTCTCACCGTGTGTTGGCAGCGCCTAGGTACCCCAGCCACAACCCAGGCCCCCATCAGATGAGGTACTGCAGACACAGAACACAAGAGGCCCTTGGCCTGAGAAAGTTCACTGTCTCCATAAGCGACATGGTCTCCATCACCACAGTGTCTGAGCAGCTCCCAATCTCCGTGTGCTCCTCTTCACACACCTCTGTGATGGGGAGCAGAGGGACAAGCTGACATCACACAGGGAGTTTGCAGAGGAGCAGGAAGCTGGATCCAGGTGGTCCCATGTCCAAGCTGAGTGCCCCTAACTACGGGGTCACCAAGCCTTTCTTGCAAAGTCTACAAAACCACCACCCACGGAGCGGACCTCCCCCAGCCAGCTCTGCCCAGACATTCTGAAGCCTTAGCTCACGGAGGACACAATGTCAGATATTTTTAATTCGAGCTCTGAACCTTGGCAGCCCTCTCGGGCACAGACGATGCACAGGACAGGCACTAAAAAGCACAGGGAATTGCAATGACACATTTTGACAACATCCAGAAGAGTGAAAGAGCTGACCACTCACTTGGATCACACAATCATCAACGAAAATGCATCAGGAGGACAACCCCCATCAAACTCAGTGTCAGGACAGCTGTCCGAAGCCAAGCCATGACATCAAGCTTTCCACCCGAGGGTTTGCACATCATATTTCTATACATGAACCGCAGAAAGGAAGCCACTGTTGGGGCTGGGATCGGAGGTGCTCAGGGACCGAGATGTGACCGCTGTGTGCAATGTGGGCCGAGTTAGCATTGCTTCAGGAAGCAGAATTTTTGCATTCCTAACTCTGTGGTCTGTAGATGCTCCATCACGATACCCAGCTGCATTCAGTGAACAGACTGGAGGGCAGAGAGGGGTGCGCTCTGGCTCACAACTTCACATGCAGGAAGGTGCAATCTGAGGTGCTGCTCCCTTTAAAAAGACCAAAAAAATGAGAAGGGGCAGCCAGCCAGCCCTTCCTGGCTCCTGTCAGTTTCAGGCCCCACAGTGGCAGAATACTAGGGTGACCAGATGTCCTGATTTTATAGGGACAGTCCTGATTTTGGGGGGGCTTTTTCTTATAGAGGTCCCTATTACGGCCCACTTCCCATCCCGATTTTTCACACTTGCTGTCCGATCATCCTACAGCGTACACAGCTTGAGAGACAAAACCCCAGAGATGTGAATTGAATGGGGCCCATGCAGAAGAGAACTCGGGCTGGAGGGAGGACTAAACAGTGGGCTAATGTACAGGAAGGATGGGCCAAGGCTAGCTGGACTAGCGGGGAAGCCAGTCTCAGCTTGGTGAAGGCAGATTTTTCTGCCCAGGGTTCTGACCAGACACTGCACACGCAACACAGGCACTTTCACTCACTTTCAAAATGAAAGGAGCTGGATGGACTGAGAGCACCAGACACCAACATTGCCATCATGGGGTCCACCAAACAGCCCCTGCCGCGCCACAGCACTGGGGGAAGTGCCACTTCTAAGGCCAGGAGGAAGCTTCTTCTCGGCCACTGGCCTTCCCCAGGGAAAGGCAGAAGCTCCCCTCACTTGAGACTCATGAAAATGGGAACAAGCACCAGGATACACTCCATAAGGAACCGTCCTGCGCTGGCAGGGAGCTGCATGCTGACTCCTGCTAGAGGTGCCAGCAGTGGAGGCTTGGCCTGGGCTCTAAGCACCTGAACCCAGACCCACACCTCATATCAGACGATGGCAGCGGCTCCTTAACAGCAAACACAGGCTGGATTCAAGCCAGAGACCCCCAGAGGAAAGGCTCCATAGCCCCCACTCCCTTTTTATCCAGCTTGTCCTTACACTGCAACTACTGACAGGGTGTTGAACAAACACAGGACAAACTGGACAGTCCCTGCCTCAAAGGACTTGCAATCAAAATACTAAATCCCTTGGGGCAGGGGATTTAGAGCAGGCCCAGGCAGAGAGCGCGCACACAGACCCGAACTTTGCTCTGTCTGTACCAGATCTTTCCAGAAACGTTGCCACCTGGGGCTGTGCTGGTAGAGCCCCTGCCCCAGGACACAAACACCGGGAACCGGCTTCTTAGCGCCCCAGTAGGGCAAGGAGAAAGGGACCCTCATCCGGCTCCCCGCAGGAGTCCCTGCGGCAGGGCTGGGGACCAGCCGAGAGAGGCATGGGGGGACTGAAACAACCCCCCACACGCGCACCTTCCAGAGGCTTGCCAGGAAACTGTCTCCAAGTCCACGCTATAAATAGGCTTCTCCAGGGCGCATCATTCAACTCAGCGCCCGGGCTGCATGCGGCACAGCAGCTGGCGCCAGCGCAGAGGGCTGGGCCGGTGTCCGCACGGCGGTGGGTGTGTGTGTGTGTGCGCTGGAGGGCGGAATGTCTCCCAGTTCTGTGCCCTCTCTCTGCGCCCCTGCAGCCTCCTCCCTTGCACCCGGCCCCCTCTCCGTGCGCCCGGGAGCCGGACCCCGTCCCTTCCCTGCCCTCTGGATCCGGACACTTTCTCCCTCCGTGCGCCCCGGAGCCGGACCCCGTCCCTTCCCTGCCCCCCGGATCCGGACACTTTCTCCCTCCGTGCGCCCCGGATCCGGACACTCTCTTGCTCCGTGAGCCCCTGGTCCGGACACTTTGTCCCTCCGTGCGCTCCGATCCAGACCCCGTCCCTTCCCTGCGCCCCAGATCCGGACACTTTCTCCCTCCGTGCTCCCCGGATCCAGACCTCGTCCCTTCCCTGCCCCCCGGATCCGGACACTTTCTCCCTCCGTGCGCCCCGGATCCGGACCCCGGCCCTCCTGCGCCCCGGCCTCATCCCCGCGCAACTCAGGGACGGCGCGGACTCACCTATCCAGGACAGCAGCAGCAGCGCGGAGTCCGGGGCAGCGGCGAGGCAGAGGCGCGGCGGGGCTGGGGCAGCGCGGGGAGCGCCGAGCGGAGCCGCCCAGCCCTGCGATATAAATAACATTATCTGGGCGAGCAGGGACATTCCTGCCCGAGGACAGCTATGCTGCCCGGCCCAGATAGTCCCGCTGCCTCCAGGGGAGGGCAGGGGAGGAGGCGCCCGCCCCGCAATGCAGCAAGCGGGCCCCCAGGCCAGCGCCAGCAGCGGGCATCTGGCGATGCCCAGCAGCGGCGCCGGGGCCAGGAGGCCCGCACCACGGCCACACCCAGCGCGGTGCGGCGGGGATGGCTCTGCGGGAGGCGGTGGGCGGTGGGGGGAGACGATGCTGGTGCCGCCGCTGCTGGCAGGCTGGGTGGAACCAGGGCCCCCCTCTGCGCTCTGCCATGGCAGCACCCTGCTGGGCACCCCAGCCACAGAGGGCCCCAGGTGGGCCAGAGCCTGGAGCCAGGTCTTGCAGGGGGATCTCACCTAGGGAACCCCACCCCCAGCTTGGCTGGCACAGGGGAGCTGGAATGGCCAAATGGCGCCTGACAGATGTGTCACCCCTGGGTACTAGGAGTGAGGGGGGTTAATAATCTCCGCTTGGCCACTGCTGCCAGGCCTTCCCCAGGTGAGTCTGCATGCCAGGCCCCCAGATCCAGACACTTTCTCCCTCTGTGCGCCCCGGATCCAGACCTCGTCCCTTCCCTGCCCCCCGGATCCGGACACTTTCTCCTTCCGTGCGCCCCTGATCCGGACCCCGGCCCTACTGCGCTCTGGTGTCCCTGCTCGCCCAGATAATGTTATTTATATTGCAGGTTAGTCTGCATGCCAGCCTCCCTGGCTCTGACCCGGGACTACGGCGGGGAGATTGGCCACCAGGAGGATGCATCCATTTGCCCGAGGCTTTTACCCAAACCTACCTCTTTGAGCTGAAATCGACCTTGTGTCTCTTTAAATCCAGGCTGAGCCAGTCTGGCACATCCCCACATTGGCTGTCCGGCTGCAAGAAGAGAACTGGGTCCTGCACCTCCAGCCCTGCCTGCCTACGGAAGGGCCAAACTAACCCAATACAACACAGACTGGAAGCGAGAGCTTGAGTCCAAGCACTTGAAGAGCTTCCCAAGCCACTTGTTTCTAAGAAGGGCCTGACATCTGGAATAGCTGCAAATCTAAAGAAGTTTGGGGACAGGGTCCATGGATAGGGCCGTGATTTTCAAAAGGTACCAAGATCCAGATGCTCAGAAAAGTCCAGCATGTCACGTGCTGAGCCCTTCTGATCCCATTCCCCCCAGGGCTGGGTGCTGAGCCCTTGGAAATCTGGCCCTGAGCTGGATGGAAAATTTGGCCCTATATGTCTGTGCAGTGTCTAGCACCCGGGGGCCGGAGCTTGGATAAGGTCTGGGGGTGCTGTATGAATAACTGTCAAATCCAGTTTGCTCACCCCTGTTAAAGGGCTGGGTCATTCGCTGCCAGGCCAGGCACGCAAGGGTGCCATACAAAGTAACATCATCAAACAATGGACAAACTAGAGCACAAATGATAAACTGTAGCAAGATTGGCGCAGAACACAAAGCCTCTGCCTGAGCCCGAGGACAGTTCAGATAACGGCCTATCTCAGCTAAACCATAGCAGGGCCAAGCAAGCGGAGTGATTCCCCCTACACCCAGCTGCAAACGCTCAGTCTCCGGTATCTCTAACAGCAGCGACTCCACAGCTGGTTCGCTGATAAAGCATTCTGAGGGGCAGCTCCTTAGCTGGTGTGAATTGTCCCAACTCCCTTCATGGCTCTTCCCCGTAGAGACTTGGGGCCAGATCCTCAGCTGGCATAAACCCATGTCACTCTGCTGGCTCCATGCAGCAGCATTCATTTCAATTGCTGCTCCGCCAATTGGCACCCAAGTCTTGAACCCAGGGCCTTGGCAGCCCTCACGGTCCAGCAGCACCCAGCGCTATTGGAAGCGAGAGGCTAGCATACCTCTGCCTCCTCCCAGAGGCCCCACCCACTAGGGGGACAATGACTGGCCCCTCTGATTGGCCCAACTATCCTATTTAAGCCAGAAGGAGGCACAGGAAGTTGTCTGAACAATTGGACGACTTCCTGACTGGCTGCTGTACTGCACCTGACCTGTGCCTTGATCCCTGGTTCTGATTCCAGCTCTGGCACCTGGCCCGGTTCCTGATTCCGGCTCTGACACCTGGCCTGGTTCTGATTCCGGCTCTGATGCCTGGCCTGGTTCTGATTCCGGCTCTGATGCCTGGCCTGGTCAGGGCTGTCCAGAGGAAGGGGCAAGTGGGGCAATTTGCCCCAGGTCCCACAGGGGCCCCCATGAGAGTTTTTCAGGGCCCCTGGGGTGGGGTCCTTCACTTGCTCCAGGGGCCCCAGAAAACTCTCGCGGGGCCTGGGCCCCCAGAGCTTCTTCCACTCCAGGTCTTCAGTGGCAATTTGGCGGTGGGGTGTCCTTCCGCGCTGGGACCCACTGCCAAAGTGCCCCAAACACCCATGGTGGGGGGTCCTTCTGCCCCGGAACCTGCCGCCAAAGTGCCAGGTCTTTGGTGGCAATTCGGTGGCAGGGGCCCCCTGCGGCCGAAGACCCCAGTCCCCCTGAATCCTCTGGGCGGCCCTGGGCCTGGTTCCTGATTCCAGCCCTGACACCAGGCCTGGTTCCTGATTCTGGCTCTGACCGCTAGACTAGACAGCCCATGTCCCAGTTCTGATACTAGTTGAGGACCTAACTGATGAAGATTTTTTCTAATGTAACCCTGGCTTTAACTAATATCACATCTGAATTGTCCCTGAGACTAGAATAACCCATTACTGCCAGGATAGCTCTCTGCTGCCCTCCTGTTACATACCTCTAGAGAGCTGTCATCACACCCCTCCCTCTGATTCACTGTCCCTTTCTGAGTGACTGTCATCCAGGAGAAAAAATCAGGCCAGTATGTAACTATCAGCGCTATTTTATTTCAACTGCTGAGTCAAACTGCCCCTAAGAAATAAGCACTGTGACCAACTACATAGACGGGAGTTAAAAAACCCAGTATTTTAATTTGCTTGATTTGATTTTGCTTAATTAACATCTGGCAGTGGCTGCGTATTATCAGCGCTCCTTTGGCACCAACAGCAGCCGGGCAGCGGCTCTGGCTTTGGTGCTGCCATCGCTCCGGGGGGAACAGTGCAACAAAGTAAAATGCAAATAGCGTGTGGGGGAAAGGTAATTAAAATGAAGCAAGTTCTCCGGAGGAAGCCTTCACGGTGAGGGAAACTGTCAGGTCACTGAAGCAGAGGAAACCAACAACGTGCGATGCTCGGAGATGGGAAGGGAACTCGTATTCATGAGGGAAAGGCCTGTGGAATAACATCTGGAGACCAAGGCCTCTTGACAGCACCGCCCAGCTTGCAGTTAGCCCAGCAGTGGTTTCTAGGCCAAGCAACAACAGAAGGGGATGGAAGGCTTGCAGCTGAGCATGTGTTGACGTAGCTAATTAACAGCACCCAGGCACCCTGGTGAGGAGGCCTGTTTGCTGGCAATTCCAAAAATGGGATGGGGGGAATGTTTCGGGTCAAACCAAAACCAATTTTTTTTTAAAATGTGCCGCTAATTTAGCTGTTAGAACTCAAGAGAGAGAGCTTGGAGTGGTTGTGGATAGTTCTCTGAAAACATCCGCTTAGTGTGCAGCAGCAGGAGTCAGAAAAGCGACCAATGTTAGGAACTATCAGGAAAGGGATAGATCGGGGTGGGCAATAATTTTTGCAGGGCAGCCACTCCATGAATTTTGGTAAGTCATGATAGGCCGCACATTTCTACTACATTAATGGAGTGAGTGTGGGGTCTGGGAGAGAGTTTGGGTGTAGAAGGGGGCTCTGGGCTGGGGCAGAAGGTTGGGGGGCAGGAGGGATTACAGAGCCTGGGAGGGAGTTTGGGTGCAGGAGGGGGTTCTGACCTGAGGCAGGGGGTTAGGGTGCAGGAGGGAGTCTGGGGTCTGGGAGGGAGTTTGGGTGCAGGAGGGAGCTCCAGGCTGGTACAGAGTGTTGGGGGGCAAGAGAGGGTGAGGGCTGTGGGCTCTGAGAGGGAGTTTAATGCAGGAAGGGGGTCCAGGCTGGGCAGGGGATTGGGGTGCAGGAGGGGATGTGGGGTCTGGGAGAGAGTTTGGGTACAGGAGGGGGTTCTGACCTGTGGCAGGGGGTTGGGGTGTGGGGGGGATGCGAGGTGCAGGCTCTGGCCGGGAGGCGCTTACCACAGGTGGCTCCCGACCGGCAGTGCAGCAGGGCTCAGGCAGGCTGCCTGTGTGCCCTGGCCCCACACTGCTCCCAGAAGAGGCTGGGGCCTGCTGCTGCTGTCACATCTCTGCACACTCCTTGGGGGGGAGGGGCAGCGGGTCCCCGTGCCCTGCCCATGCCTGCAAGCACCACCTCCGCAGATCCCATTGGCCAGTTTCCAGGGGCATGCAGAGATGTGCTAGCAGTAGCCTTCCACTTCTGGGAGCAGCGTGGCGCCACCGCATGCAGGCAGCCTGCCTGAGCACCCCGCTGCATATTGGGACTTTTAGTGGCCCAGACTCGGAGATCGCGAGGGGGCAGAGGAGGCCAGACAGAAATGTTAGTCATGGTGGGCCGGACAGAAATGCTAGGCCAGCCAGATCTGGCCCGCGGGACACATTTTGCCTATCCCGGGATAGATCATAGAAATCACAGAATATGAGGGTTGGAAGCGACCTCAGGAGGTCATCTAGTCCAACCCCCTGCTCAGAGCAGGACCAATCCCCAACTAAATCATCCCAGCTAGGGCTTTGTCAAGCCTGACCTTAAAAACCTGTAAGGAAAGAGATTCCACCACCTCCCTAGGTAACCCATTCCAGTGCTTCACCACCCTCCTAGTGAAAAAGTTTTTCCTAATATCCAACCTAAACCTCCCCTACAGCAACTTGAGACCATTGCGCCTTGTTCTGTCATCTCCCACCACTGAGAACAGTCTAGATCCACCCTCTTTGGAACCCCCCTTTCAGGTAGTTGAAAGCAGCTATCAAATCCCCCCGCATTCTTCTCTGCAGACTAAACTAAGCCTCCCTACCTCCCTTCATAACATGTCTCCAGCTCCTAATTCATTGTGCCCCCGCTGACCTCTTCCAATTTTCCAACATCATTCTTGTCGGGGGCCATCAAAACGGACACAGGACTCCAGATGAGGCCTCACAATGTCGAAGAGGGAATGATCACATACTCGATTGCGGCAAATGCCCCTACTTATACAGACGCAAAATACCCATTAGCCTTCTTGGCAACAAGGCAACACGTGCTCATATCCCAGCTTTCCGTTCATGTAACCGGTCCTTTTGCAAGAACTGCGCCTAGCAACTTGGTCCCCAGGTAAAGGATTGGATCTCATCCTAAGTGCAGACTCTCCACTGTCCTTGTTGAACTCATCAATTCTTTTGGCCCAATCCTCTAACTTGTCTAGGCCCCCTGATCCTATCCCACACTCCCACGTATTACATCCTCCCAGTTTAGTGTCATCTGCCAAACTTGCTGAGGGGCAATCCATACCATCACCAGACAATTAAATAAATATTGAACAAAACAACCCCAGACTGACCCTTGGGGCACTCGCTTGAACCTCGCTGCCAACTAGACATGGAGCCATTGATACTACCCTTGAGCTGCCATCTGCCACTTTCCTCCACCTACAGTCACATTAATCCACCCATTCTAACTGCTGGCAAAATACTATGGAACAGTATCAAAAGCTGCTAATGTCAGCGAAACACGTCCCACCTGCTTTCCCTCTCATCCACAGACCCAGTTATCTCCTCAGGCTAGCAGGCATACTGCGCTGGGAATCCATGCTGACTGTTCCTGATCACTTTTCTCTCCTCTAATTGCTTCAGAAGGGATTCCTTGAGGACCTGCTCCATGATTTTTCCAAGGACTGAGGTGAGGCTGACTGGCCTGCAGTTCCCCGGATCCTCCTCCTTCCCTTTTTTTAAAGATGGGCACTACATTAGCCTTTTTCCAGTCATCCAGGATCTCCCCCAATCGCCATGAGTTTTCAAAGATAATGGCCAATGGCTCTGCAATCACATCAGATAATAAGACAGTAAATATCATAATGCAGCGATATAAATCTATGACACGCCCACACCTTGAATATGGGTTGTCCCATCTCAAAAAACATATGCTGGAACTGGAAAAGGTACAAATGATTATGGGTAGAGAACAGCTTCCATATGAGGAGAGATTAAAAAGACTGGGACAGTTCAACTTGGAAAAGAGACAGTTAAGTGGGGGATATCATAGAGACCTATAAAATCATGACTAATGTGCAGAAAATAAATAAAGAAATGTTATTTACCCCTTCACATAACACAAGAACCCAATGAAATTAATAGGCAGCAGGTTCAAAACAAACAAAAGGAAGTACGTCTTCACACAACTCACAGTCAACCTGTGGAACCCATTGCCAGGGGATGTTGTGAAGCCAAAACTACAGCTGAGTTCAAAAAAGAACTAGAGAAGTTCATGGAGGATAAGTCCATCAAAGGCTATTAGCTGAGAAAGATGATCAGGGATGCAACACATGCTGTGGACATCTCTCGCCTCCGACTGCCAGAAGCTAGGAATGAGTGACAGGGGATGGATCACTTGATTATTACCTGTTCTGTTCATTCCCTCTGGGGCCCCTGGCAGCAGCCATTGTTGGAAGACAGGATACTGGGCTAGATGGATCATTGGTTTGCTAAGTATGGCCATTCTTATGCTCCTATGTTCTTATGCATCTAACCCAAAATTGTTTTGAGTCAAACAAAACATTTCATTTCAATTTTGATCATTTTTACATGTTTTTGATGGTTTTAAAATAAAATTAAAGGAGGCTTTGAAATATCAGACTCAGAATGTTTCATTTTGAAAATGTCAAACAAAACGTTCCAATTTCTTTGTTCCTCTCTTTGTTTAGGATTTTTTTCGACTGAAACACGTGGGCGAAACGGGGGTGAATTCACAGACCGTGTCAGTGTCACCCATTCTGCATTTTATGCTGGAAAAAAGTTGTGGATGAAAAATTTTGCCCGGCACTAGTAGCCATTAGAGCGGCCAGCTCTCTTCACACCAGAGTCCTCAATGGAACAGCTCCCCTTAGGAAGTGCTAGGGAACACAGGAGGGCTGAAAGGAAGGAGCCCTCTAGGGTAACCAGATGAGAGACATGAAATATTGGGGTGGGGGTGCTGGCAGAGCAACAACAACAACAAAAAACCCCAAGAGATGGCGATGGAGGAAAAAACAAAAGCAAAACAAAAAAAAAACCCCAAGAGACCCTGGAGCACAGGAAAAATTGGTGGGGGCTGAGCATCCACCGGCAGCTCCATCCCCTGCCCCCCCGCACCAGCTCATCTTCGCTCTGCCTCCACCTCACCTGAGCTGAGCTGGCTGCCGCATCCTGCTTCTCCCCCCTCCCTCTAGTTCTTGTGCCCCCATACAGCTGATTAGCGCAAGCCTGGGAGGGAGGAGTGAGGAGATACTGCATGCTTGGGGAAGAGGTGAGGCCAGAGCGGGGATTTGGGGATGGATCCAATAGGGCAGCGAGGAGGCGAGGCTGCGGGCAGAGCCAAGGCAGGGATTTGGGGAGGGATCCCATGGGGGGAGGGACAGAGTTGGGGCAGAGCTGGGATGGAATTGGGGTGGGGGGGGCACGAGCTCCCTCCGCCTGTGCGCCGGGGGGCAAAATATCAGGACAATTCACGTCCCGACCGAAGGACAAACAAGTAAATATCGGGACAGTCACGATAAAATTGGGACATCTGGACACCCTAGAGCCTTCTGATTCTGTCATCTCTGAGCATCCCACTGTCGCCTGAATGTTTCTAAAAACACACGGTCAGAGACAGTAATGCCAGGGTAGGGATCCCACCAACTTCACCGTGGTCTTCCTAGAAACCCTAGCAAAGGGCAGCTCTGACTGATCACGCACTGGTCATCGCATCTTGCTGCAGCCAGGAGTTGGTACTACTGCGTGGAGAGGCAATGTAGACATGAACTCCGTCCCACAAGCTTAACTCTGCCCTCTGAGGCTGGCCAAAGTGATTTAGCCAGGGCTGCCCTGGAATTGGGAGTTCTCTTTTGGGGGAGTTATTAATTTCATTTGGGGGAGTCAGCAAGTTCTGAGTTCTGTGTAGATGTCCAAATATCAGGGGAGGGTTTGTTTGGGGGTGAGGGCGGTTTTCTCTTTGATTCTGTAATCAAAAAAAGAGATTTTTATCAGGTACTTCCCAAAACTCTTGCCTAAACAGGATCTATTTCAATTTGTATTCCATATATAAAAATAACAAACGTTAGCTGAAGCTTTGTGTCTTTGTTATCAAACGCTTGGCTTAGCGTTCACTGCCTTTGTTCCCTAGTGTGTTTTCACAGTATTGTTTCAAACAGCAGTATGTTAAAGTGCACTAGGGAACCTTTAGTGCGCACCAGCAGGGTCTACACACCAACTAATACACAGCACCCCTGTAGTCCGCGTTTATTGGCTAAACACCAATTCCATTTTTTGGGTATCTGGGGTGTCTTATCAGTGTTTCTTGGATAAAATCGCAAGGCCTACATACGGAAGGACAAAGTAAATGTGCCATCTGATGAGTTGTGCATTCTCTCATTGCTGTGCGTGCCCTTCACAGCGTAAGAGACAGCTGTACGGACTGGTGTAGAGATTAATTATGGTAGGTTGCCCCAGCCCATTCTGCAACCTGAGAGGTGCATCTGCAGCCAAAGGGATCCCGAACCCCCCATTCCTGAGCAGAGTTACATGGATTGTGTGAACAGAGGAGCACAATGCTTTCTTCCAGCCATGGGGATTTGTAGCATATATCACAGTGCACTACAGGGCAGATTTCGATCAGATCTCTGGACTGAGTTCCTCTGGGCCATGTCCACTGGCTCCTTCCATGACTTTGAGGGGCACTGTGCACTGCCAGGGGTTCTCTGCTCAGTGTCCCCCTCTGGCTCCCTCATTATTAACCTAATTTGAGGTGTGGGTCTAGTGTAGGGGTGCGCAATAATTTTTACAGGGGGGGCCACTCCATGAATTTTGGCCACACATTTCTACTATATCAATGGAGGGGGTGTGGGGTCTGGGAGAGAGTTTAGTGCAGGAGGGGGCTCCAGACTGGGGCAGGGGGTTGGGGTGCAGAAGGGGGTGCGAGGCGCAGGCTCTGGCTGGGAGGTGCTTACCACAGGTAGCTCCAGGCCAGTGGCACAGCAGGGCTCAGGCAGACTGCCTTTACGCCATGGCCCCACACTGCTCCCAGAAGTGGCTGCGACCAGCTGCTGCTGTCACATCTCTGCACACCCCTTGGGGGTTAGTGGGTCTCCACATGCTGCCCGAGCCCACAAGCACCACCCCGTAGTTCCCATTGGCTGGTTTCTGGCCAACAGGAGCTGTGCCAATGGTGCTGGGAGTGGGCACAGTGCAGGGAGCTGCCTGCCCACCCTGCCAGGGGCACACAGAGATGTGCCAAGAGCAGCCATCTACTTCCAGGAGTGGTGTGGCACCATGGCAGGCAGGCAGCCTGCCTGAGCGTCCCACTGTGCCATGGGACTTTTAGCAGCTCAGACTCGGAGATCGTGATGCGGCAGAGGAGACCGGACAGAAACATTAGTCATGGTGGGCCAGACAGACATGTTAAGTGGCCGGATTCAGGCCGCAGGCCGGATTTTGCCCACCCCAGTCTAGTGGTTCCTGCCCTTTAGCTGAGAGGCCAGGCCCTTAGTCTTGGGTGGGCTGAGCCCTGTCTGTCCCAGTCCTGTAACTCTAGGGGAGGGGGCTTGCCATGCCTTTGCTGCTGACACTTCTACTGGAAGAGAGGCTGGGGCTGCTGTTATAAGAACAAAAACAGGGATCGGGGCAGGGAAGCAGTTATGGGCACTGGTGCTGACACGGCAGAGCCCCTCCTGCTGCAGCTCTCCACACATACTGTGTGTCTTCACAGTCCTTAAACATGCACAGAGAGGCACACACCTTAAAGCCTTGCTTCAGCCTAGGGACAGCCCCACTCCACTGTCTAACACCTCTCCCCTTGCCCCACCCTGGCCCAAAGGCCACACCCCACTCCCCATAGGCCACGCCCCATTCCTAATAGACCCCCCCCACCTTGATGCTGCAGGCCACGTCCCACAGGCCACACCCCACTCCCAACAGACCACCCCCTGACCCTGCAGGCCACACCCCACTCCCCATAGGCCACGCCCCATTCCCAATAGACCCCCCCACCTTGATGCTGCAGGCCACGCCCCACAGGCCACACCCCACTCCCAACAGACCCCCCCCTGACCCTGCAGGCCACACCCCACTCCCCATAGGCCACGCCCCATTCCCAATAGACCCCCCCCACCTTGAATGCTTGCAGGCCACGCCCACAAGCAGCACTCCCTACCAAAGACACCCCACCGCACCCTGACCTACAGGCCACGCCCCACTCCCATAGGCCTCGCCCCACGTCTCCAACCCCACCCTAGGTCCTGACTGACTCTCCAGAGCCCAGTTCGGACTTCAGCCCCGCCCACACCCTCAGGCCTCGCCCACACCCCCGTCTCTCCAGGCCCCGCCCCTACATTCCTCCCGGTCGCGCGGGCCAGGGCTTGGCAGCTCTCGCGAGACGCGATGCTCTCCAGAAGCCGGAAGAGGCGGTGGTAGCGGCTGCGGCAGCGGCGTTATCATGTGTGGGTTGCGTGAGACCGAAGTACCCGTCCCGGTAAGGGGGCGGGGCCTGGAGCCGGGACTCCTGGGTTCTCTCCCAGCTCGGGGGGGGTTAGAGCGGGGCTGGAGCCGGACTCCTGGGTTCTCTCCCGACTCTGGGCGGGGGGATCTGTGTAAGAGGCGGGGCTGGAGCTAGGACTCCTGTTTCTCCCCAGCTCGGGGGGGCGTCTGGTGGGTTTAGAGCGGGCCTGGAGCCGGACTCCTGGTTTCTCTCCCTAGATCTGGGGATGGGGTCTGTGGACTAGAGGCGGGGCCTGAGCCGGGATCCTGGGTTCTCTCCCTAGATCTGGGGGGATGGGGTCTGGTGGGTTAGAGCGGGGCCTGGAGCCGGGACTCCTGGGTTCTCTCCCTAGATCTGGGGGGATGGGGTCTGGTGGGTTAGAGCAGGGGCTGGAGCCGGGACTCCTGGGTTCTCTCCCTAGATCTGGGGGGATGGGGTCTGGTGGGTTAGAGCAGGGGCTGGAGCCAGGACTCCTGGGTTCTGTTTCTGACTTGATACCTAGGGTGCGTTGCTTCCATCTCCCTCTGTAAAGTGCGCTCGCCCGCCCGCCCCGGGTACCTTTGGCACCCAGATGCACCCAGGGGTGCTGCTGGAACAGTTTTTATACGGGGGATGCTGAGAGCCATTGAACCAAATTGTAAGCCCTGTATGTAATGGAATCCACTTCAAGCCAGGGGGTGTGGCAGCACCCCCCACACCCATAGTTCCAGCACCTCTGGATGCACCCTGTGTGCAGCCCAGAGGAGTTGCCCTGCTCTCTGCTGGGTTTTAAGGGTGCGGTTTTCAGGCCTAACTGCTCCCACCAAAGTCACTGGTAAAACTCCTTGTGATTTTAATGAGTGCAGACCCAAGCTAACACCAGGTACTTCTGAAAATCCCTCCCTTGTCTGGACCTGCCAGGTGTCAGGATCCCTATGTCCCTGCATGGCCTGACACAGACTTCTGCTCATGTCATAGCAGGGGGGAAAGGCAGTGTGAAGCTGCCTAAGGGATAGGAAGTAATGCTGCAGACAATGCAATGCCCTTACATAAACCAGCCATGCCCCCGCCTCTGGAATAGTGTTACCTTGAAAAGAAAGGCGTACTGAGATGGTAACAAAAACAATGGGGGCATAGAAAGACTGATCTGTGAGGAGACTGAAAAGATGGGACAGTTTAGAGAGGAGTTAAGTGAGAGGGAACACAACTGAGATATGCAGAAATATTAACGATAAGAGAAGGCAAATCAGGGCCTTCTTTATAGTAACAAAAGAACATTCAATGGAGTTGAAATACAATAGATTTAAAATTATAAAAGGAAATAATTATGCTTTATAAAAATCCGTGGAACTCATTGCCAAAAAGTATTGCTGTGACTGAGAGCTTAGAGGATTTCAAAGAATTAGGCACATGGCTAATGAGCTTATACACAGTTATAGTAGAACCTCAGAGTTACGAACTGACCGGTCAACCACGCACCTTATTTGGAACCAGAAGTACGCAATCAGGCAGCAGCAGAGACGAAAAAAACCCCCAAAACAAAACACAAATACAGTTTGGTACTGTGTTAAATGTAAACTACTAAAAATATAAAGGAAAAGCAGTATTTTTCTTCTGTGTAGTAAATATTCAAAGCTGTATTAAGACAATGATCATCTGTAAACTTTTGAAAGAACAATCATAATGTTTTGTTCAGGGCTACAAACATTCCAGAGTTACGAGCAACCTCCATTCAGGTGTAGGGCTTTTCAGCCATAGATCTCAAAGCAGGTCAGTATCATTACTCCAATTTTACAGTTGGGGAAACTGAGGCACAGAGATTGACTTGATCTGCCCATGAAGGATATAAGCCCTCATGTTTCAAGGCATAAGCTGGTCACTGACTGACTGGATTATCATGAAACTCCACTCAGGGGAAAGTTATTCCCAAATTGGCTACTGCTGGCTTCCTTGCACTTTTCTCTGAAGTATGTGTTACTGGACTAGATGTCCCACTGATTCTGGGATGATATTTCAGATGTTCTTGTTTACCTCTGTGTTCTTACCTCCCCCTCTGTTATTCCAGACTCATTGAATGTACCAGTCTAGTACTGGGTACAAACGCCAAAGCAGTTCCCATCAGAGCGAGATCCCTGAGCTAGTCAGGGGAGGGAAGCTGAATCAGCCAGCAGCACCTGCCTGCCAGGAACGTTTATGTAGATGTGATTTGTTAGACATGGAACGTGGATGGCTCCAAGACACTCTGGTGGGATGGCTCCATGTTATGGGGCATTCTGAAGTCACCGGTGTCTTTCTTGCTCAGTTGCTGCTTTCCTGCTCTTGGATCTGAACACTCTCTCTTTCCGGGATCACTGCAACACTTTCTCCTGGGATCAGTGCAACACGTTCTCTCTCTCTCCCCACCCCACCACCACTTTTTTTAGGTACATAAAGAAAAAGTAAGCCATTAACTTTTACACAAGCTGGCTGGTCCCAGGTCATTGCTTCCTGAGTACCAGCTAAGACTGCACTATTGTCACCCTTCCCTTTGTTCCTCAGTGGTTTGAGCATTGGCCTGCTAAACCCACGGTTGTGAGTTCAATCCTTGAGGGCTCCATTTGGGGATTTAGTTGGGGATTGGCCCTGCTTTGAGCAGGGGGTTGGACTAGATGACCTCTTGAGGTCCCTTCCAACCCTGATATTCTATGATTCCTGCTCAGGAGCCTTCAGGGAAACTGCTGTGTCAGTTAGCAGCTGGTGAACAATTTGCCTCCCCGAACTCCCACATATTTCCTGCAGCAGGGGGGCGCACTCCACAGTTTGGGGACCACTGTCCTAGCCCTTGCATGTGCTGTCAGTAATTTCCACTAAATACAACGTTGGGACAAATTGAAGGGGCAGGGGTGGGTGTTTGACAATAGCATAGGAACGGAGGTGGATAGGTTTCCTCTCAATACTGTAGGGTAACACCTGCCTGGAGAATGGATCTTTCCTGCTCAACTACGTGGGGTGTGTGGAGTGCAACAAGAGGGACTTTGTGCTGATCGCAAACAGAACAATGGAGGAGGAGGATGGAGAAGAAATCATCACTTATGACCGTAAGGAGTTCCCCTTGTTTGTCCCCTCCACTGAGTGTGCGCAGAGCCACAGGCTTTAGGAACCTGAACTGCAGAGGGGGTGAGGCGTTATGTTTGATGATTATTATACCTGTTGTGGGGAGGGACAGAGTTTAGTACTTGACTTGAAAAAGTGACCAGACATCTCTTAGCCAGAGGGTAGTAGGAAGGATGGCTGAGGCTCCCTAAAGAGATCTAAGGCAGTGACCCAGGTCCCCAGCTGTGGGGAAGGAGGGGGTTGCTGACATTTCTACTTTGCTGCTATCCTGTGACCTTCCTCATGAGCTTCGCTTTCACATAAGTCCCTGGCTGGAAAGCGTCTAAGGCCTTGTCTACCCACAAAAGTTGTACAGCTTAAATTATCCCAGTGGGGTTCCTATACCAGTTGCTGAGGGTTAAAGCCAGACAAATTCAAAATTGCCAATAAGGCCCACATTTCTAACCAGGCCATCGGAGGAGCCAAGGGAAGGGGTCGCTGCTCCTTCTCAAAGGCTTCAGATCCAGACTGGAGGCCTTTCGGGAAGATCTGTTTTAGCCAAACACAAGTTACTGGGCTCAGTCCAGAGAGAACGGAGTGAAATTCTCTGTCCTGGGCTATACTGGAGGTCAGGTGAGATGATCTAATGGACCCACCTGGCCGTAAGCTAGGAATCTATAACTGGGCACACCCGCTAGCGTGGGTGCAGATATACCAGTACAAAGGTGTTTATACCAGTATAGCGCATCTCTCCGAGAAAGGGAAGGATCTGTTCTGGTATAACGGTCTACATGAGGGGTTGTATCAGTAGAAATATGTTGGTTTAAAAAAAAAAATCACATCCCCTAGCCAACCTAGTTACAGCAGTACAAAAACTGTGGTGTGGCTACAGCCAGGTAAGCTTGTGCTTAACTGTTCTCAGAATCCGGGCCTAAGGCTGGAGCTCCCCTCCCTACTCCAGTGCTGGAGGAGTCTCTGTTACTGTACGCTCCCCCCTCACCCTGCAACCTCTCCGCTGCGCTGCTGCTGCTAAGACAAGGCTGGTCTCCAGAATCTCTCCCCTGCCTGTTTGTGTGTGTCATCCTCACCTGTGATTAGCTCCAAGGCCTGCCTCTGCTGCTCCCAAGATACCTTGCGTGAAATTGATGTGATTCTGGATAGCTTCACTAATCCTCATAGTGTGAACAGCTGCCGTGAAACTGACCAGAGTCTTGTGAATGTCAATCTACTGCTGCTCACAGCAGCTGAGGAACCCGAGCTAACTGCCTGCAAAGGCAGGGAAGCAGCTCTGTATCTGTTCACATTTTGCAACCATGCCAGGTTAATGTTTTGTTTTTAGAGCCTAAATTCTCCAGCAGTTGATATCTTAGCTCTCCCTAATCACCAGAGTAAACCTCCTGCTTGCCACCTGTATCAAATTTTTTTTTTTTTTTAAGCCAGGCAGAATGTGAGGAAAAAGGGCTGAAGGGATGTGGAGAGAATGGGGTTGTGTTTGATTATCAGTATCACTGTTTCTTTTAAAATGCAGGAAAGAGTTCTCAGCTTGGCATTTGTTAATATATGTTACATTTACACTCTTTCCATCTGCACTGGTGCTCGTGGAAGGCCCTAAATTGACCCCCCTGGATTCTAAAATCCAGTGACAGTCCAGACTTCTCCCTGGACCCCAACCACCAGGGAACCTCTGCAGGGCTAAAAGAATCATTAGTCCTAACCCATTCAGCGCCTTGGCCTCCCGGCTGAGACTGAGGTGTGGATGGTTTTTGCAAGGTGGCTTTAGCTTATGCCCCTCAACTCATTTCATAGAGGCCTACAAATAGCCACAAGCTGGAAACGATTTCTGCAGGATTTAAACGGCCAAGTTAATGACTTTGGTGGCGCTCCAGCCAGTTGCAGGGTCAGAGCCATAGTTGCGCTTGAGCGTGACTAGATGAAATAAACGTGCTTTGTAGGTTGACGCAGGAGATGAGTGGGAATGGTTAAAGGTGACGTGTTTCCATTAGCCCCCTGAGTTTATGCAGTGCCTTTCCCCAGTGATTACGGGACCCAATGAGCGTGCGGATTTGGGGAATATCGGGGAGTGAACGGTCTCCTTTTCTGTTCAATGGCCAGGCTCTGATGGTTAGAAAAGTTAACTACTTTTGAACGATGTGCCCTGCTCCTAGCCAAAAATGGCCCAGGCCCTTACAGCAAAGGTGAAACGTTATGTAGTAAGACACATTCTCCAGGCATTTGTGGGGCTGTGAAATACAAATTTTTGAATTGCTTTGGTGAATCCACAGGATGTACTGGAAAACTGGGGTGGATCTAGCCATCGGGGAGCCAGAGATATTTGGCTGTGCCTCTAAGACGACCGCTGCCCTCTTGGACCAGAAGGGCTTTTTGTCACTGACGCAGGGTAGCAGGTCCTTGATCTCAGATCAGTGCAATTTTCAGTCAGAAGAAACAAGACTTTCCCTGCCCCAAGTTGTGGTAAGTGAGGTTTCCCTCCAAGCAGGCGATCCCTTGTGAATCTCTGGTTTTCCTTCCAGATGTGTGTAAGAACTGTCATCACATGATAGCCAGGCACGAATACACATTCAGCGTGGTGGACGATTACCAGGTATGTTGTCTTGCAAGCTGTCATGGAGCCCCAAGATCAGTGCTACGGCCATAGGTGCCGATTCTGTGGGTTCTCCGGGGCTGGAGCACCCAAGGGGAAAAATCAGTGAGTGCAGCTCCCTGCTCCCCCCCGCCCCAGCTCACCTCTGCTCCACCTCCTCCCCTGAGCATGCCACAGCCCCGCTTCTCCTCCTAGCTCCCAGTGCTTGCTGCCATGAAACAGTTGTTGGGAGCTGGGAGGAGCCGGGGCCAGGATTTGGGGAAGGAGTCCAATAGGGAGAGAGAGGGGGTGGAGTTGGGGCAGGGACTTTGGGGAAGGGGTTGGAATGGGGGCGGGGCAGGGGTAGAGTCAGGGCAGGGCTGGGGGCCAGCACCCACCGGCCCCAGGAAAAGTTCACCGCCTCCTTTGACTGCACCTTTGCAGCTCCAACCCTCCTGTGTCACACCATGAGCTCTGCCCAGCACGTCCAACTGAGCCAGACCCCTGGGAGAGGCTTGGCCCCTCTTCAGGGACTGTGCACCTCAGCAGTATCTGTGGTGACCCTCAGTGTTATCAAAACAGCTGGATTCGGCAGTCAGCTGTTACCCAGCACAGGAGGGCCATAGGTGAGCACAGAGAAGTGAAGGTTAAAGCATGGCCCAAGTCCGTCCTGCTCAGGCCAGAGCCCAGCCAAGCTGTGGTGAACACCTCTGTTCAGGCTCTGTCTCAGTCTGACCTCCCTGGTCAGTTCCCAGGTGAGAGCCCCGACTCCTTCCCACAGCCAACTCCTAACCCCACCTTCCCAGCCCTTTGTTCTCCAGCTGGGGGGGTTTGCTCAGCCTCCCTGCTGAGCAGTGGGGAAATCCATCCTCCTCTGGGGCACAGGTTGCTAGGTGTCTGTGTCCTGGTGCTTGGCTTTCCCACTGGTTTCTTGGATTCTTCACTGATGGGGGTGAGCCTCAGCCAGTCCTTCTTAACAACCCATTCAGGCTGATGGAGCTGCTCAGGGTCTGAGGTTCCTAAACCGATGCGTCCGCAAGCTGAAGTTCAGCACTTTTCTGTTCCAAACCTGGAGTTGCTGGCGTGTTTCCAGTGGCCGCCCCCTGGAGGCTGCTGCTAGCCACAGCCCTTGCACTGCCAGGTCCTGAGTACCTGGAGGCCTCTATAAAGTTGATCCCTGCTCTGCTTTTCGAGGGGCTGGACTGCCGGTCCATCTCAGGGGCTGTCGTCTGAATCAGCCCTGGCCAGCGTTGGGCAGTCCCAGTGTCTGTGGGTGGGAGCGAGTCTGACTCCTTTTGGAACTGGCTTTGGATAAGTGAAAACAAGGCCAGCGGCTTGCAGTCTGTGCTGCGAAAAACTCCAGCGGCCTTTGCCTTCCCGCCTTGTGGTGGTTGTACCTGCATTGCCCGGTGCGGGACGGAACTGCCTGTCGGTCCCTTGGCGAGCCGCTGCGGAGAGTAAGACTAGCCGTCGGCAACTCCTGCTGAAAGTGTGAGCACCGGTTGGGGAGATGCAGCCGTGGACTTCAGGGGTGCTGCCATTGTGAAGCAAAAGAGAGCGTTGAAAAGTTACCATGCTTATCAGTCAGATCCCCTGTGTCATGTCCCAGGAGGTATAACTAGGAGGAGTGGGGTTAGGGGAAAGGAAAATGGAGCTAGTTACATTCCTTAAGCTTTTAATCCTGACACCTCCATTAAGGAAGCATCACGTGTCCTGGTCCATATTTAATGATTTGTGAGACCTGCAATCCTGTAACGATTTGAACCAGAAATCTGAGAGCAAACGCTGCTTCCCACACCAGGTCTTGGCAAGGGGGCTCACCTGAGCAGCGTGTGTTTTAATGCAGCCAAAGGCAAGATCAGACAACTAGGAACAAGGAGTCTAGGTTGCACCTATGGAATGGGGACCTGCATCCTGGAAAGCCTTCGCACTCCTAGTGCAAACCAGGTGGCTGAGTCCCAGCACAGTGCCGCAGCCGAGGTGGTGTGCAGGATCCTTCGGCGTGCGAGCTGGGGACTATCCAACACAAGTAAGGAGGTGATGTGACCTCTTTGGCATTGGAGAGACTGTGCCCAGTGCTGCACGGAGGATGTTACAAAGGGGACAGGGCTCAGAAGAGAGCTAAGAGGAATCTTCAAGCTCTGAAAAACCTGCCTTCTAGAGAGAGACTTAAAGGAACCCAATCTGTTCAGTTTAGCTGAGAGGTGACTTGATCACACTTCCAGGGAGGAGATTTCTGCTAGCAGGGAGCTCTGTGATCTACCAGAGACTGGCCGAGCGTGATCCAGGGCTAGGAGCTGAAGGAAGGCACGTTCAGACTAGAGATAAGGTGCCAGTATTTAACAGGGAGGGACGTTAACCATCAGAACCACTGACCCCGAGACGGGGCAGGTCTTCCATCACATGGCGTTTGTAAATCCAGGCTGCATTGTCTCTCTCAAGCTCTGCTCCGGCTCAGACCGGAGTTCTGGTCTGGACGCAGCAGTCACTGGGGGAGGCTCTCTGGCCTGGCTTATACAGGAGGCAGAACAGTCCCTTCTGGGCTTGAAATGTCCAAGGGCAAGTCCCTTTTCTTGCTTGCGTCCGTCCCCAAAGCCCTGGTCAGTAGCTGTGCTCCGGCTGGCGGGTGCTCTGCATGCCCTGATTGGGTTAATCCATTCCCCTCGCTGGGGCGAGCGGAGCCCTGATCTTGCTCGGAGCTGCTAGTACTGAGGCAGCGATGCCCAGCGAATGTGCTGCTCTGCCTGCCTGGCATTGCGGGGTAGGGCTGGTCGGTTTGGCTGTAGAGTGAGAGGACAGTGCTGATAAAGGGAGGATGGAGACAGCCTGCTGTGGACTCGTCTCCCCGGGGGAGCCGTGGGTGCTGCAGCTCTTGGGATGTTTGAAACAAGAGCGACTACCCCAGTGACTGTGGGAGAGGGAGCAATCCAGCCCTCGCCCTGGGGAGAAACCCGAGGGCTCTGTAGGTCTGGTCACCGGTGAGGCCTTTCGAAGCCCTCGCTCAGGGCCAAGTGCCCAGTCGTCTCTGGCTCTGGTGCACAGCAAAGCTGAGTGATAGTGGGGAGGCAGGTTTCCTACTGCCACAGCCATGCTCTGCTGGTCCATTGCAGCCCAGTCTGGGCAAAGGACTTTCCTTGATCTCTCAGGCCAGCCTATAAGAGTCCCTTGCCAGCATGACTCTCGGTTGGGCGCCCTGCTGTGCTGCATTGGAAGGGACTGAACGCTGTGTCGCCATGTGGCAGGGTTGGCACCTGCGCCCCACTGTGGCAGTGTTCATCTGGCCTCAGTTTCCCTCCAGGTCTTCACTGGTCAGCGGCCATCTCTGGTCTGGTCTGGTGCCGTGGTGGCTCAGCCCTCTGGCTAAATCACACCAACGCTCTACCCCTGCGGGGGTATCCAAGTTGCAAAACAAATACAAGGAACTCAGAAAGGAGGGTCAGCTGGGGCTGGACCCCCATCCTACTCAGGGTCCTTTTTCTTGTTAACACTTGCCTGGGCTCCCAGCTTCAGGCCCAGCCCCACTTCCTAAGGGAGGCGCTGACCTGCACCCAGTGAGAGCTGGAGAGCTCCGTTTTAGCTCCTCCCTCCAGGCCTGAATCTTGGCCAGGGTGTAGGTGCGTTTCCCATCTCACACACGTCCGGGACAAAGGATTCCCAGCCCTGCACCTGGAAGCGAGCGCCCCCTTGTCCCTGCGTGAGCGCCCTCTGTCTTGTTGCAGGAGTACACCATGCTGTGCCTGTTGTGCGGCAGGGCCGAGGACTCCGTCAGCATCCTGCCCGACGACCCTCGCCAGGTGGCCCCCTTGTTCTGAAGCTTCAGCCACCGCCTCGGGCTGGGTTTCCATCCAGCCTCGCTAGACTGTTGACAGAGCGATGACGGGTTACAGTCATTAAAAAGGTGCCCTGTGTTGTGAACGTGAGTCGCCCCACGGTCCGGCACCCTGCTCCTCCCCAGACTTGGCATCAGAGAGGCTCAGGACCCTGGCCTGGAGGAATGAGGGGGGCGTAAGCCAGGCTGCTTGGCGGACTGGTACTGTGCTGGGGAGCATGCCGAGGGGCAGGGAGGGGACGGTGCTTGGCACAAACCAAGGTAACAGCTGCTGTCATGTCCGTGGTGCCCGGCCTGGGATCCCACCCCTGGAAGGAAATTTTACAGCTGACGCACAGGGGCACTGCGTGGATCTATAGTTTCTAATGAAATTAGACCCGGCTGACAGTAGCAGAGCCCCACGAAGCACACCCCTTCGTGCCCCTCATAGGAGCCCGGAGGCTGGTACACCTGCTCTTTGCCCAGCTGTCCCTGTGGTCGCGCGGAATCCTCCCCCACGCCGTGGCCCAGGACCACGCAAACTGGGCCCAGATTAGAGCCATAGCAGGAGTTGTGCCAGCAGCTGTGGCCAGGCTGCTTGGGCTAACAAGCAAAGTTTCTTGCCTAGAGCCTGTAGTCTCCCTCTGAATGGAAGGGGAAGGTGGCTCCGGATCTCCTGGCCAGCCTTCGCTGAGGGGCGTCCAGTGCTGCTGGCTCTCCTGGGGGTGACCGGCTGCAGCGTGGTGGTCCCCTTTGGAGAAGAGCACCGCAGATGAGTTGTTCTTGTGCATGGGTGGGTAATAAACTGGGAGAGCTTTGGGGCAGTGGTGGTGTCTTCAGAGGCGTCTGTCCCATGTCTAGCACAGTGGGGCCCCGATCATGCCTGGCGCTGCTGCAGCCTCTCAGTGCCACCTGCAGCCAGCCCAGCCCCTGGGGAGTGGGGATTTCTCCAGGAACTGACTCATCCCCGCAGAGGCCTGCTCTCCTTTATAGCTCGCTTCCCCCCTCTGGGCTCTGGTGAGTCAGCCCTTCTGCTGCCTCTTGTCCTGCTCACCGGTAGGGCAAAGAGCAGGGCCTGTCGATTGCAGCGTTTGCTGACTACTGCCTTGCCAACACGGGGTGCAATGGACACGTCTGTTTGCCGTGCTGCTGGGAGACCAGTGAGGGGCCCTGGCCCCTGCTGCAGGATCCTGATTGCTTCCCACAAAGCCCCAGAGGTTTGCTCCTAGGGCAGGTTCTGGGCTAGATGGAATGAAATTCCTGGGTGGGTTTGTTGGTGCAGTTGTTCATGACAGGGACTTACTGGGCTGTTTCCTGTGCCCTCTGGCAGAGGAAAAGGGGCTGTGCTGAGTGAGGTGCCCACACCTGTTCCACCCTGGCAAGGGGGTGGGGGGCAGGCAGTGAAATGGGTGATGTATCACAGAAGGAAGCCACACGGATCCACAGCATTAGACCCAGCTGGCTCCCTGCCGCGAGCCATGGCCACCATTGCAGAGGAAGTGAAGGCACAGCAGTGCAGTCTCCTCTGGCCCTGCACCCTGAGGGGCGGCCAAGGCTGGGCCTTTCTGTGCTGCCCCATGGGAGGACCCCACCCTGGGCACTGGGAGCACCCTGCACACGAGTGACTAGCTGGGTGCTTTTGCTTGGCTTTAATACGGAGTGCCTTGCTGGGGCATTTCCACCAGCCATCGTACGGAGGAGTCTCCAGAAGCATCACACACAGACACACCCCGTTACAGCTGGGGTGACAAGCAGGAAAGTGGCTTGTCAAAGGTCACCCAGCAGCAGCACCAGGGATTGCCTGGAGAGGGGTCAGAAGAGTGACCAAGGAGGCTCTGAGGACTGCAGGTGGGCTAGTTTCTCCAGGAGGAATCGTAGAATATCAGGGTTGGAAGGGACCTCAGGAGGTCATCTAGTCCAACCCTCTGTTCAAAGCAGGGCCAATCCTCAGACAGGTTTTTGCCCCAGATCCCTAAATGGTCCCCTCAAGCATTGAGCTCACAACCCTGGGTTTAGCAGGCCAGTGATTGCGCTCTCAGGCGCTGTTACACTAAGTGCTGCATATACACAGCGGAAGATGCTGTCTTCCCCATAGGGCTCGTGCTGAAGGCAAAGAGTGGGGAAACTGAGGTGTTGAGCAGGGCTGTTGCTTTGCGGCAGAGCTGGGGTTAGAACCCAGGTCTTCTGAGTCCTAGCCCAGTGCGCTAGCCACTAGACCACACCACAGCTCCCAGCACAAGATGCCATCAGTGACTCCCACCCTAGGCACGGAGCCAACTTGGCTGCCATGGGCTGTGGATGGAGGCAGGGCAGGTGGGAGGGGGTGTGGCTAGAGCAGACCTACCCCCTGCAAAGCACCATGGGGTCATGGCAGCAGGGACACAAGTTGAGCTGCCTTAGTTGGTGCCAGGAGCCACCCAGGCCCTTGAATTGGGCAGGGAATCTGCCCCTGAGGCTCTTTGTAGCCTGAGGTGGCATCGCTGTGTTGGTCACGCCTGGGGTGGCTCCCTCCCAGCAATGGGCTCAGTCTCTCGGCAGCCTCAGGCAGCATCAGTCCCACTCGGGGCGTGTCTCTGAGGCTCTGCACACCCAGTGGGGCTGGGGCTGTAATTCTGCCTTGACCCGCAGCAAGGAACAAATCCCTGGCCTGGGGCGGGCAAAGAGGGCCCAGCAATAGGCTCGGTCTGACACGGGCAGTTCCAGCCATCCCAGAGCAGGCCAGATGGGCCCCACAGGTGGCAGAGCCGCTCACTGATGCCCCTGTGAGGGCTTGTGGCATGGGGAAGCAGCTCCTCCTGAAAGGCAGGTCCTCAGCTGTCGATGTGGGGAGTGCCCTACCAGATAGGAAGCTGGCAGAGGAATGAAAGCCCATGGGAGGGGGTAACTTCCTGGTCTCTTCCAGTGCAGGGGGTGGAGAAGGCAGACGCACTTCCCCTCACAGAGGCTGAGCTCCCCACCCCCAGCCACTTGTCAGGGGGCTTCCTGAATTGGGGCCCAGTGCCCCCACGTGGCCTGATGCTTTGCAGAGGGGCTGGGTTTGCTGTTGGGGATGCCTCCTCCTGCACAGCTGGGACTGCTCCAGGGCATGGCAGAGGGGCCGGTTGCCATGAGGCATTGCAGAGGGGCATGTTGCCATGAGGCACAGCCCCCAACCTGGGCTTTTCCTTCGGCATTGCAGAGGGGCAGGTTACCATGGGTCACGGCCCCCAGCTGGGTTGCTCCCGGAGCATTGCAGAGGGGTTGGTTGCTGTGGGGCACGGCCCCCAGCTGGGGCTGTTTCTGGTGTGTGGCAGAGGGGTGGGTTGCTGTGGGGCACGGCCCCCAGCTGGGCTGTTCCCCGGGCATTGCAGAGGGGCAGGTTGCAGTGGGGCACAACCCCAGCTGGGCTGAGATCTTTGACGTCTCTGGGCCCCTGCTCACAAAGAGCTGTGAACCCGCTTTGCGACGAGGGGCACCTGCCCTCGCAGCCATTTTAATGGGTGAGGCCCCTTTAGGCAGGAGGAATATTGACATGCCCTGCCAGCCCTTTGCCCAGCTCGCTGCCCTGGGCACCCACCACTCTGTACCGGGCTCCCTCCAACACAGCCCCCATGGGCGTTCAGGCTCTGCCAGTCACCCCCTCCCCCATCCGCCACCCCTGCTGCAGCAAGGGCTTAGGGCCCTCTGCCAACACGGTGGAGGCTGGCGCAGGACCCGAGGCTGAAGTGCCCTTGCTGTCTCTTCTCGTCACCCAGGAAGGCTGGGCCTCTCTGCTCTGGCCAGTGGGAGGCAGCCGACTCTGTTGTCCTAGCACCAGGCTTTGCAATTGGGGGAGCAGGGGTACAAAATACACCGAGACTCAGCTCCCTTCAGGCCTGTTTATTAGACCAGGTGGGGCCCGGTGACCAGCAGGCCAAGCGTTCAGTGCCTTTACCCCCTTCGAGCCCCCTCCCCGTGTGGTTTAGAAGGGGGCTGTCACCTGGTAAAGCACTGATGCCGGCCGTAGCGGGTTGAGACTTAGGGGGTGGCTGCCGCTCCAATGGGCGCTGTGCCCCTCCAGCAGGGGGTGCTGCAGCCGGACTCCCATTCCCGCCCCCTTATTTGGCTAGCTTGAGGAGGCGCTGGATGTCGGGCTCGACGGCAATGGTCTGGAACTTGGGGCTGTAGCGTTTGAAGGGCTCCCCCTCGGGCCCCACCAGGAACTTCTCGAAGTTCCAGGAGAGGTCGTCGCGCCGCACCGGGCTCCACACGACGAACTTGGGGTCGTTCATGATGGTGGAGGGCTCGTCAGCCGGGGTGGGCAGGTGGGCCTTCAGGTAGGCGAAGACGGGGTGCACGTCCTGCCCGTTCACCTGGCATTTCTGGAAAAGGGTGAAGTTGGGCTCGAAGCCGGCCCCGGGCCGCACGTACTTCAGGCTGTTGAGGATCTCCTCATTGGTACTGTTCTCCTGCCGGGGAGAGGACAGGGCGTGTCGGGCCGCAGAGCAATGGTGTCCAGGGAAGGACTGGAGCCCGGCTCTGTCCCCCCGCCTCCCGCTGCTCCTTAGTGACTCATGGATGGTCCCAGCCCCCAGCGCGCTGGTCCAGCCTGTTCTGCCACTCCGTCATTTATTTGCCTTCCCACAAGCACAGTGTGAGGAATTCAGGGTGTGACTGAGGTTCCCTCCCCCCCGGCCGTTATGTCCTGAGCTGCATAGACCCCCACTGAGATTGGGGTGGGGGCATTGTCCTGGCACTGCTTCGACCCTGGCGGAGATCACCTCCCCCCCTCATGCCAAGTGCTGCACAGACCCAGAGCGAGCACTAGTCCCTGCCCCAGGGAGCCCACAGTCTGAATAGACGAGACAGGCAAAGGGGAAACTGAGGCACAGGGCAGGGAAGTGACTTGCCGAAGGTCACCCAGTAGAGCTGTGGCAGGGCTGGGAAGAGAACCCAGGCATCCTGTATCACTGTTCATTGACCTCCCTGCTGGGCCACCATGTGAGAGCAGGGGAAACGTCCTGACCAGCAGCTAGATTGTACAGTCCCAGCAAAGAACCCTGTCCTGGCCCCTGGAAGGGGCCCAGCCACCCTACACCATCTCTAGCTGCTCTCACACTGGTCTGGTTGTGGGGGCAGCCTGGGCCCTGCCCATCAGGCTGCAGCCAGGTGAGATACTCGCACGCTGGGGCCCATCTCTGCCACCTCCACGGTGGAGCTGCTCCAATGCCTGCCTCTGGGCAGTGCTCAGGCTGCCACTGAGGGGTCACCAAAGAGGCTTTACATGGGCAGGAGGGCACCTTGCCAGGACAGCAGGAGACAGGCTGGGAAGAGGGAGCCCAGCCTGGGGCAAGAGGATGCAAAACACATGCTCCATTCAGCACAGACCCACCTGGGCCACTGGGTCTTACAGGTGCAGCTGAGGCCAGCATCGGCTAGTTCAATCATACCTGCCTGTGCCGTGCAGGGTGGCACTGGCAGCAGAATCAAAGGGCAGGGTGCTCCCACCCCACACCCTGGTGCAAGGCAGAGCGTCACCAGTGTAAGCAACAGGGCGGTGGGCAGCCGATCCCTTGGGTCACTGCCTGGCTTTGGAACTGATCTCTGGGCTGGACTAGGGGCACCTGTCCCATGTCGCCGTGCTGCTGCGTGGCCATCCCAGGGGGGTAGTGCCCCCCCCCTGCAATTCCTACCCCAGCGGCAGCTCTGACCCTATCCCACATGCCCAGGCGAGACGCCATAGGAGGAACTGGGGCCGCACACATATCTTGTTCCCAGCCCCTAGCTGGCGGGAGCTCTCCAAGCACCGAGCCAGCACCCACTGCATGCTCAGCACGCTGGAGGGGGATGATGCTGCAGGGCCTGCAACATCCAGGGCTCTTTGGTGAGGCAGAGGACATGGGGTGCGGGTTTGTGTGCAGGTGCCACATACCTGGTAGCCAAACTGGTTGCAAGGGAAGCCCAGCACGACCAGCCGCCGCGGGTACCGGGCCTGCAGCTGGTTGAGCTGGGTGTAATCCCGCACTGTGGTGGCTCAGAGGGATGCCACGTTCTCAATCAAAACCACCCGGCCCCGGAAGGTGTTGAAATCCACCTTCTCCCCGTGGATGTCGGTGGCGCTCAGGTCGTAGAAGGACTTGGTGATGTGAGCCATGGCTGCAGCTGCACAGTGAGCCTTGCCTGCTTGCAGGCGCTGGCTTAAGGCTCGCCCCATGCCCCACGTGATGGGCGGCTCCAACGGTCTCTCCGTTCCTGGCACCGCCTGGAAGGAAAGCAGCGCGCTCACCTGTCAGCGAGCCAGCTCTTTCTGGCCGCAGAACAAAGCAGCAGGTCAGGCCTGCACAGGTCTCGTTGCAAAGCAGCTAGCGCAGGAAGGAAATTCAGGCCAACCTGATATTCCATCTAGTTCTCTGTAATTGAAGTCGGCCAGCTCCTCTAGCAGAGACATTGCACTGGGGGGGATGCAACTGAGAGGGAAGAATCAGACAGTGACTGGTAGGATGTGCCTTCCACTGACCCCTAGACATCCCAAGATCAGGGCCCTGTTGTGCCAGGCACCGCACAGACACACAGTGAGAGACAGATCCTGCCTCAGCTGAGATCAGGGCCCTGTTGTACCAGGCGCTGCACAGACACACAATGAGAGACAGATCCTGCCTCAGCTGAGATTAGGGCCCTGTTGTGCCAGGTGCTGCACAGACATACATAGCAAGAGACAGATCCTGCCTTGGCTGAGATGAGGGCCCCATTGGGCTGGGCACTGCAGAGACACATAATGAGTGACAGGCGCTGTCCCAGCTGAGATCAGGGCCCATTGGGCTGGGCACTGCACAGACACATAATGAGTGACAGGGACAGGCACTGTCCCAGCTGAGATCAGGGCCCCATTGGGCTGGGCACTGCACAGACACACAGCAAGAGACGGGCCCGTTTCAGCATCCTTAGCCACAAGTGTTCAAAAATCAGGATATTTGTTTAAAACTTCATGAGATTGAAACCATAAAAAGCCAACATGTTGATCTCCTTTTCTTTTTCCTTCTTCTATCTGAGTACGTGGAAAATTTTCTGACACTGGTTTTCCATCAGAAAAAGTGAATCTGACTTAAGGAAAACATTCTGTGGTAACGTCGATTTCAGTGACATGGTTAGAAAAGAATTGACAAAGCATTTTTGACTTGCTCAGAATGGGACCTTTCACTTTTTCATTTTGCAATGACTGCGCTTCAGAATTTGGTTTATTGGTGTTTTTAATTTAATTTGATGTTATAACAGAATAACTGAACCCTATTGTAATATAAAATACATAAACAAACTTTTAAAAATGCCTTTAGAAGACGTCAGCATGGCGGCTGGGCCTGACTGGCGCTGCTGCCTTAGGAGGAGAATGTTCAGGAATCTCCCCCGCCGCTGGCACCAGGTCAACGAACCTGAGCCAATGCCCAAATTTCCCTCTTCCCAGGGCTTGGCTTTGCTGGTAACACTCAGTCGAGGGCACAACAGGTGAGCTCTGCTGCCTGTGGCGTTGTCCTACAGACCTGCCCTGGCTCGCTGGTTCACTGCCAGCCCAACCCTAACAGACATGGACAAGGGAAAGAGAAAAGGCACCTTGAGTTTGGTTTGCACCTTCCTGCTCTCAGGCCAGACCAGGCAGGGTGGAAGGGGGTGACCTGCAAAGGCTTCGGGGAGGAAGGAAAGCTGGCCTGGCTGGGTTCTAGGCCTGACTGTGCCATTGACCTACTGGGTGACCTTGGCTAAGTCACTTAATCCACCTGGTGCCTCTCTCGTGAAAAGGGGCTTCTCCTTAGAATATTAGGGTTGGAAGGGACCTCAGGAGGTATCTAGTCCAACCCCCTGCTCAAAGCAGGACCAACACCAGCTAAATCATCCCAGCCAGGGCTTTATCAAGCCAGGCCTTAAAAACCTCTAAGGAAGGCGATTCCACCACCTCCCTAGGTAACCCATTCCAGTGCTTCCCCACCTCCGAGGGGGCACAAGGGTAACTCTGTGACCGGGGGTGACGCACTCAGATACCCTGTGAACAGGGGCCTGGCAAGGCAGTGGATAGCTGGGGCTTGTGCCGGGCTTGCATCAAGATGAGGTATTCAGAGGGCCTTAAATAACAGATGGGGGCTGCTGCACACTGGAAACTGAGCTGGTGTCCGTGCAATGAGCTGCCCAAAGCCCAGCTGGGGGGGAGGGGCACTCAGGGTAGAGAGGTTGGCTTTAAATCTCACCTGGGACAATTTGATTCCAATGGCCACAGGGGAGAAAGGAAGTCTGAGTGCAAATGCACACTTTCCACTGAGATGTGCTCACTCTGGCTGGGCGAGGCAGAGCCCCCCCCCCCAGGGAAAACAGACTGTATGTTCCTGGGCTCTAGCAATGAGCATATGTTATGCTTGTCATCTGTCGTTCTCAAAACAGGGCAGTATCATTACTCCCAGAGGGAAACTAAGGCACGAGGCGGGGCCTTACCCCGCAGGCCAGAGACAAAGCTGGGGTTAGAACCCAGGGCTCCTGGGGCTCAGTCCAGTGTTCTAGCTACTCACTATGCTGCCTCCTAGCGGTAAACAGAGCCCCACCCGCAACCCCCTTTTGTTAATAATCTTCTTAGGGGCAGGGGTGGCCCCATCCTTACCAGAGCCCCACTCGTATGTGTGTGTATCCCTCCATCCAGGCTGGCTGGGCTCGGTGCCCACAGCAGGTTCTAAGACTGGCCGGCATCTCACCGCCCTGGAAAAGTACCCGGCAGGCACGGCATGGCCCTTAGGGGGTTTCCAAGGCAGCAGCTCTCAGAGGCACCTGAGCAGGTTTCTTCCCACAGTGGATCAGTTAGCTGCAGGCAGCGCCCATAGGAAATAGCTGGGTAGGAAATTGGTGGGGGCAGGGCAAGGCAGGGCCTGCAACTCTAGACAGCTCTGTCCTGCCACCTCCAGGCCTCAGTTTCCCCTCCACCCACTGTCTATGGGGGCTGTGAGCTCTTAGGGACAGAGCCTGTCTCTCAGTGGACGTCGGCGCACAGCCCCACTCCCAGTATTGATGTGCTCCTGGAACAGTAGTGGGAGTATTTATGGTAAATGGGGCAGGATGTAATTGTTTATAACAGGGCCCCCCACCTCCTAGTGTCTTCTGGACTCCTCCAGCCGTGCGGCACAGTTGCAGAGACCCTGGCCACCCAAGTGTGGGGCCATTACTGGGCACTCGGCCCATCTACTGTGGGCTTCATGCAGTCCCCTTGCTGCCCCCAGCCCAGCAGTGTGCAGATGGCACAGCCTCATGACAGAAGGTAGAGATTAGATGAGACTAAACAGCATGGGAGCTGGGCACGCCCCCTGGCATGCTCCTCTCCATGCCCCTCTCCTCAGCCCCTTATCAAGTGTCCATACGTCTGACTTCTATCACTAGGGCTCAGATGGGGGAAAAAGAGCTGGGATCCCTTCCCAGAGCCACTCACCCACTGAGCCAGTTGACATTAGCCAATGCAGCTGATCAAAATGTGAGCGGGTTTCCTCGGGGCTCTCCCTGTGGGGCTGGAATAGGGCCATGTTCAGCTGACTGGGGACGGCATATAACCCTTCTGCCAGGTGATGTTGGCAGCAACAGGACAGGGTCAGTATCTAGGGGTTCCTCTTCACAATACAAAACAGAACCAGCTCAAATAACACCCCCTGATCTGGGAAAACTTAACAGGGGCATTTGCCTCAGTTTCCCACCACCTGGTGTGAAAGTCCAAACAAACATCCCTTTAACACACCACTCCCTTCTAAATCTGCATCATCCCAAGCACCCCAAACAACACCCCCCTCACTGCTACCGCCACCTCTGCAACTGGCTCACTGCTGCTGCAAGCTCTGCCGCGGTCAGCCCTGCCGCTGCTGACACTTGCTGCTCGCTGCTACTTCCACGATGACGTGTTCCAAGATCCCCCAGCTCTCGGTGATTTCACTGGCTAGCCAGGAATCTCTGTGCTGATGCCCTTTTGTCACCTTTCCCTGCAACGCCGCCCCCACACTATGACTAAGCCAGAGCCCCTACACTTACTCATCAGGGATTTCAGCTTTACCCATCACTGCACAGAAACGAGGACTCTCACTCGAGCCCAATCAGCTCTGTCTTAAGCACTGGAGAGGGGAAAGTCAAATTGCAGCTCGGGTTATGTCTACACTACAGTGGAACACCTGGGGTGGGTTTGTGCCAGTTGACTTTGGCTAAGTGGGTGCAGAGTAGCATTTGGGCTTGGGGTGGGGTCTGTGCTCTGGGACCTCACAAAGCAGCAAGATCTCCAGCCATCCACTCTACACTTCAATTAAACACCCCCTTAGCCTGACCCAGCTGTCACAGGCCAGCCCCAGGTATTTACCAGTCCTGTAGACGCACCATAAAGCTCAACCCAGAATGCAAACAGCCAAGTAGAAACACCACAGCCCACACACTCATTGTCAAGGGCACTTGGTATCCTCATTGCTGGTTCGCGAGCGAGGTTAAGATGAGGGTGACATCAACCCCCCCCCCCCCCCCCCAGGTGATGCTAGACACAGTTCTGCTGTCCTTTACTCATGCACTAAGGACAACCACATTTTGTTAGCCCTGTGCTCAATAAAGTGATTTATAACCCCAGGCAGCTCTGCCCACTGACCACCTAGGCAGAGTGGGTGTGTCTATGCAAATCCCTCCCCCCCCACCCCAGGGTTGCCGGATGTCAGAGGAGAACTCAGCCTCACTCTGAACAACTAACTAGTGAATGGGAGAGACATTCGCAATCCTCACAGCACTGGGTGAGTGAAGTTCACCCCCCTCGGGAGATAGATGGGACAGCTCAGACCTCTCCAGCCTGCAAGGCTGAGTAGAGGAGGAAGGTTTTTCTTGCAACCACTTCAACTGGAGCCTGATTTAAACAAACAAGCAAGATCTTGGAGCCGGAGCCAGCAGCTTGAGAGAAATGCTGAGCCAGCATGTGGCCAGAGACTGGCTGGGCCTGGCTCAGCTTCCTCTGTCGCCCCAGCTCCTCACCTGTCCCAGTGCTGTCATGCCAGACTTGCCTCCTGCCTCAGCTTCTGCTGCCACGGGTGATGACATCTCTGTGGGAGGCTCATGAGGTACCAGTCCCACCCCCACCCCCACCCCACACACACTGCCAGGAGCGGGCTCTGCTCCTGTTGCCAAGGCAGATGGTCCAGCAAAGGGGTTTTCTTTCTCTAAGAGCCAGACTAGAGTGGGCCAGGGCTGCTTGAGGGAGCTGCAGCTCACGGCCAGTCGGGGAAGGACAGCTGGGTGAGCCAAGGTGCCAGCAGGCCGCCCCTGTGGGTGCCCAGGGCTCTGCCCGTGTGCCCAGGGAGGTGTACAAGGAGCTCAGCTCATTTCCTGCAAGTGGACATCAGTGCATCTGCTCTCAGTGTGGCCAGTGCCCAGAGATCTGTCCCGCTGTCAGCTCCGGTGCTGGGGAACCACAAACCCTGCTGCAGCAGCTGCAGGTGGTGCCTAAGCCTGGCTCCCGGGTGCTCTCACATACACGCTGTAGGAGACCCAGAATCAAGGCTTGCTTGAGAGCCAAAATTCCAGCTCAGGCCTCAATTTCAGCACAAGCACTGTCCTTGGGTGGGTCCTCAGCCCGTCTGACACCCCACCCTCAAGGAAAGGGAACACCCCGGGGTGCCTGCCCCACCCCCCAAAAAGGGAACGCCCCCCAGGTGCTCAGCCCCTCCCGCCCCAGGCGAAAGCAGCTGGAATTACTGACAGTGGGATCCGATTGCTAGCGCACCAGGCCCTCATGCAGCTGCCTGGAACCAGAGCCGCCCCTGGGGCAGCAGAGAAACCAGAGCCCAGGCTGACGAGGGTTTGACATCCGGCTTTCTCTTTTCCTGGCTGCTGCCCGTGCCCACAGACAGCTGCCCCAGGCCAGTGCAGTCAGAGAACAGCGCCAGGCTGTGGTTACCATCTGTAGCATCCAAGCCCAGGCTCAGTCCTGCCTGGCTTTGACCTGGCCGTAGGGGAGGGAGGCATACATAACATAAACATAACATAACATAAGAACAGCTGTACCGGATCCATCTAGCCCAGTATCCTGTCTACCGACAGTGGCCAATGCCAGGTGCCCCAGAGGGAGTGAACCTAACAGGCAATGATCAAGTGATCTCTGTCCTGCCGTCCATCTCCATCCTCTGACAAACAGAGGCTAGAGACACCATTCCTTACCCATCCTGGCTAATAGCCATTTATGGACTTAACCTCCATGAATTTATCCAGTTCTCTTTTAAACGCTGTTATAGCCCCAGCCATCACAACCTCCTCAGGCAAGGAGTTCCACAAGTTGACTGTGTGCTGTGTGAAGAATTTCCTTTTATTTGTTTTAAACCTGCTGCCTATTAATTTCATTTCATGACCCCTAGTTCTTGTATTATGGGAACAAGTAAATAACTTTTCCTTATTTTACTTTCTCTACACCACATATGATTTTATATATCTCTATTATATTCCCCCATTTAGTCTCCTCTTTTCCAAGCTGAAGAGTCCTAGCCTCTTTAATCTTTCCTCATATGGGACCCTCTCCAAACCCCTAATCATTTTAGTTGTCCTTTTCTGAACCTTTTCTAGTGCCAATGTATCTTTTTTGAGGTGAGGAGACCACATCTGTACACAGTATTTGAGATGTGGGCGTACCATGGATTTATATAAGGGCAATAAGATATTCTCAGTCTTATTCTCTATCCCCTTTTTAATGATTCCTAACATCCTGTTTGCTTTTTTGATCACCTCTGCACACCGCGTGGACATCTTCAGAGAACTGTCCACGATGACACCAAGATCTTTATCCTGACTCGTTGTAGCTAAATTAGCCCCCATCATATTGTATGTATAGTTGGGGTTATTTTTTCCAATGTGCATTTCTTTACATTTATCCACATTAAATTTCAATTGCCATTTTGTTGCCCAGTCACTTAGTTTTATGAGATCTTTTTGAAGTTCTTCACAATCTAAGGGAAAGGCTCTTAGCCTGCTCCAGGCCACACTCCTGTCAGCGTTCCCAACCCCCTCCGCTGCTCTGCTAGGCGAATCTGGCCAGTGAGAACAGACAGCTCACAGCTACTGCAAAACCATGGCAACTCCGTCCCCCCACCCTCCCTGTCCATCTGCCAGCTGGGCTCAGGTTGCCAAGGTACAGCTTACTGCACCAACTCACAGGTCAGCTGCTGTGCTCCAGGGCACCCCAGGGCCAGGACAGATATGCATAGCAGGCCTGCATTGCCCACCCAGCTCGAGAGAGCAGGTGGTGCCAGTGAGAGGCAGCAGCAATATCTGACCATCCATGCGCCCACCCGGGCCAGACCCTCAAACTCACTGCAGTCCCAATCCGCCTCTCAGGGCCCCGTCTTCAGGTGGCAAGATCCCAGAGAGAAGGAATGAGGCAGCCTCCTCACCGGTTTGAAATCACCTTTATTTTGTAAACATTTGTGTCTAAAATAATGAACTCCAGGAACAGGTCACATGAGGCCCCCCCAGGCGGGCAGAGGGCGCTGCGGGCGGAATGGACACACACAGCCGAGGACTCACAGGGGGCAGCTTTGTGTTTTCAAACAGGACCTCAGGACGAGATGAGCAGACAGTCGCTGCTGGAGACAAAGATCCATGGCTAACATGGGGGCAGGCAGGACACCCGGCTCATGTACCAGAGGAAGCCTGGTCCACTAGCAATGGAGGAGTTGGGGCCAGGAACTGGGAACATTTCTCTAGGAAACTGACCGCCCATAGCGCAATCTTACCCCCACCTGGCATCCGGGAACTCACGGCGTTCTGCACCGAGCCGCCTCTGCAACCATCGCCTCTCGGTCCAGCGCCAGCAACAGGACCTCCCCAGGCAGTGCCTAAGAGAAGCAGGCCCGCCGCCTCGCAGAGCCAAGGCTTCCTGCAGGGGGCAGTCAGTGCTGCCTTCACGGATACGTGGAGCCCCCCAGAAGCCATGCAGCGAGGGGAGGCTGAGCTGGAGTCTAACGATCTCCGGCAGCAGCAGTTCCTAGCTCGGTTTAGAGTGCAGCATCTGCACCTTGGGGCCGAGTGTGGAAATACATGGGCGGATTCCTAGAGCCCTGCTGGACGGGGTGAGCCCAGCAAGAAGGAAGGATCAGATGGGTGCCTCTCCCCCTCCCACAGCAGCACGATCCGCCCCCGTCTGCTGCCCATTGGCAGGGGCATCGAGAGCCTTCGCCCGCAGCGTTCTCCTCTTTACAGCGCTCCGCGAGTCCCTGCTTCCCCCTTGTTGCAGACGAGGGCTCCGGGGCATCTCACCAGCAGCGAGGGTCCGAGGGAGGGACGTGAGAGCTGAGCCGATCGCATCCCAGCCCTTCGTCTTCAGCGCCTGCTTTCCTGCAGGGCTCCTGAGCCTGCGCTGCTGCTGCCCCATGTCCCTGCTGGGTTTGAAGGTGAGCGCCCCCTTGTGGTGGGACAATAGGCAGTGCTGTCCCGGGCCTGCCCTTCCTAGCGCCACAGACGACCAGAGATGGTGGGGGAGGGCCATAGCCAAGGCCTCTGATTAGCCCAGCAGGGCATGTGGAAGACACTCAGTCCTGCCCATACATCTGACACCACCTTTGGTGTAGCGGGTAACCACCAGCACTGGCACAGAAAGGGTTAATACTTGCAAAGTGAGACCCCACCCCACCTCCATCTCTCCTGAGGCTCCCACCATCCCCTGCTCCTTGGACACCGGAAGGGGAAGGGGTGGAAAATGAAGAGCACGATTTAACACGTCCCGGGGGGCAGAGGGGGCGCAAACCCATTTCCCGGCTTGTTAAGTGGTGTCTGCCGGCTCCGAAGAGCCTCCTAAGAAATGGACAGAGGGGCAGAGCGCAAAGCAAGGAGGGTCCGTCTGCCAGCCGGGCCATGCCTGGCAAGGAGCAGCGCCAGCAGGGATATGCCTCACAGCTCAGCTCCCAGTGGCATGGACAGGGCAGCCCCTGTTTCACGGCCCTGCATGTAAATGCAGGTCACCCTGGAAGCTCCTGGACGCGGGCTGGGAACTGGACTCAGAACCATGCAGTGCAGAGACTGGACTGGAGACGTTCTCACACCCCCTGGATGGCGGTGATCAGCCCCGAGAGCCTGGGAAGGTGCCAAGTGCAGCAGGCCTCTGGCAAGAGCCAGGAACAGGAGGGGTTGAGCCAGCACTGGTTCTAGATCCCTGCCATGTTCCGGATGGCCAGTGGGGTGGGCGATAAATAGGTGGCAGACAGCTCCTCGGGGATCCAGCCAACTGGATCCGTGGCCTAAGTGACTCGTGACATGACTCTCCTCGGCCAGTCCAGCATGGAGGAAGGCTGTGGTGTACGTCCTCCCAAGGGGTTCACCTCTACCCGGGCCTGTGGGGGACACGGGGAACCGACCTTCAGAGATTGTTAGCCCCCATGGCCAGGCGTGAGCAGACTGGCTGACCCCACGGTCTGGCATCTAGCTGCCTCCCAGAGAAGCCAAGGGACATCTTCCACTAGCCGCCAGAGCTCTTGGGAGTCTCCGGGCAGCACAGCAGTGACCCCATTAGGGCCCAGGATGGCCTCAGAGCCCGTGTTGGCACTGAGCAGCCTCGGGGAGCCCAGCAGCCAGCCGCAAGGCCCTATCCCCAGCATGGGCACCCAGAGGAGTGGCCCCATTTGCAGAGGCACTGGCCAGCCGCAGCTCCCGCCGAGAGCCGGAAGGGATCAGCCCCTTGGGACGGCCAGCCACTTCCCCGGGGCTCCCGGAGTCCTGTCTGAGCACCAGACTGCAGGCAGCAGAGCGGGTGGGGAGAGTTTATCTGAGGTTATTGGTCCCAGGCAGCCCCAGCACCACCCACTGCATGGACAGGTGTTTGCGGCAGGGCTGCTCCCAGCCGGGAGCCTTCAGGGCAGATGGCACTGGGGACGCTGGCAGAAGGAGGCCAAGTGTTTGAGACAGCCAGAGCCACATGTCCACAAAGCCCCTCTATGAAGCCACATACGTGGATGCCCCACCTGCAGAGGGGCACGTTGGCAGTGGAAGTTTCTCTGCTCAGGTTATTGTGGGCCAGGCCCGGCACTGCCTGCCCAGCCATCTCGGCTGCCTCACTCATAGCAGCGAAGTGGAGTCCTTGTGAGCACAAGGAAGCAATCCCTGGATAGCACAGCCAGAGCTGAAGTCCAGCCGGCGCCTGTGAGTGCCTCCTAGGAAGGCCGCACGCAAGACTGGTCCTGCTCCGGTTGCGGGAAGTGGGGGACCACAAATGCACCAGGATGGGCAGAGTGACACTGGGACATCTGGCACACACAGCACGTCGGGAGGAACCTACGGAGCACGGCAGACCCAGGGAACAGCAAAGGACACACACTGGGGAGCCCGAGAAGAGTCCAGCAGCACAGGGAACGGAGCAGGCCGGCGGCAGGGTAGGGGGACCCGGGCAGCAGAGAGGCCCTTCAGCACCAGCAGGCTTTGAGGGAGTTCTCCGCCCCCTCGGGTTTGCACTCCTCCTCCTCCAGCTCGGCCAAGTTCAGTTCGTCCACCGCATACGAGCGCAACCCATCCAGCTCCTTCCTGTGAGCCTGCAGGACCAGCTCCGTCAGCCGGGTGAAGGACTGCGGGAGAGAGCCCAGCGTTAGGCACCCTGGCCAGGCTGGCAGCACCCCCCACCCTGCCCTCCTCCAGCCCATGCTGCTGTAAGGTGCCAGCCAGTAAGGCAGCAGGCACCTGAGGGATTCAGATGCTGGTCTCTCGTCTTCCCTCAGGGATCCTCTCCTTTCCTATTGTCTGTCACACCCTCCAGCTGGCTCTTGGTGCTGTTGTGATGCAAACAATGGAGAGTTCCTGACATTCACCATTGTGTTCTCCTTTCATCCCACTCTTCCTAGCTAGACCCCCCTTCCTGCCCCTCCATCCATCCGGGCTCCGACCAGGGAATGCTGGCAGAACTCACTCCATGCTATCTACAGGGTGAGTCATAAGACAGCTCAGAGGCCTGGAAAACAAGGCAATACCGTGACTTATCAATGATTCCATCACTGGTTGGTGAATGCGGGAGCGAAGCAGCCGATGACCCGGCCAAAGCTGAAAGATCAGGAACTCAGGTTGGCCTGACAGTTGAGGACCTTGACACCCTATCAAGGGAAACGTTGGCTGAAATTAATGGTCAAAAGATGACAGATCCACTGACTGATATCAGAGCATCTCGGAAAAATCACATCCTCAACCAAGAGATTGTGGACAGGAATGAAAATCAAGAGAGATGAGACCACGGATATATCCACTCTGCAAGAAGTGTCGGGAGCAGACTTTAATACCTGCCCATGCTTTGGAATGTAGTATAAACTCTGGCGAGCCAAGCGTAACAGTATAATACAAGGAAGGCCAAAAAAGACTTTGAAGAGCAATTAGCAAAAGACACAAAAACTAACAGTAAATTATTTTTAAGTTCAGCAGCAGCAGGAAGCCTGACAAATGGTCAGTGTGGCCACTGGACGATCGAGGTGCTAAAGGAGCACTAGAGAAAGACAAGATTATTGCGGAGAAGTTAAATGAATTCTTTGCATTGGTCTTTATGGCTCAGGATGTGAGGGAGATTCCCCCACCTGATCCATTCTTTTTAGGTGACAAATCTGAGAAACCATCCCAGCCTGAGGTGTCATTAGAGGAAGTTTTGGAATAAAATGATAAACTAACCAGTAATGAGTCACCAGGACCAGATGGCATTCACCCAAGAGTTCTGAAGAAACTCAGATATAAAACTGCAGAACTACTAAGTGTGGTATGTAACCTATCACTTAAATCAGCCTCTGTACCAGATGACTGGAAGGTAGTTAATGTAACAGCGATTTTTAAAAAGGCCTACAGACGCAATCCCAGCAATTACAGATTGGTAGGCCTAACCTCAGTATCAGACAAATTGTTTGAAACTCTAGAAAAGAACAAAATTATCAGACACAGAGATGAACACGATTTGTTGGAGAAGAGTCAACATGGCTTTTGTAAAGGAAAATCACGCCTCACCAATCTATTAGGGTTCTTTGAGGGAGGCAACAAGCATGTGGACAAGGGGGATCCAGTGGATATGGTGTACTTGGACTTTCAGAAAGCCTTTGAAAAGGTTCCTCACCAAAGGATCTTAAGCAAAGTAAGCAGTCATGGGATAAGAGGGAAGGTCCTCTCATGGATCAGTAACTGGTTAAAAGATAGGAAACAAAGGGTAGGAATAATGGTCATTTTCAGAATGGAGAGAGGTAAAAAGTAGGGTCCCCCAAGGACCCGTACTGGGACCTGTGCTGTTCAACGTATTCATAAATGATCTAGTAAAGGGAGTAAACAAGGAGGTGGCAAAGTTTGCAGATGATGCAAAAATACTCAACAAAGAGTCCTGTGGCACCTTATAGACTAACAGACGTATTAGAGCATGAGCTTGCGTGGGTGAACCCCCAACCCCCACTTCGTTGGATGCACACTCAAGATGCAATCCTCAAGATAGTTAAGTTCAAAGCCGATTATGAAGAGTTACAAAAGGATCTCACAAAAATGGGTGACTGGGCAACAAAACTGCAAATGAAATTTGATGTTTATAAATGCAAAGTAATGCACATTGGAAAACAGAACCCCAACGATACATACACAATGATGGGATGTAAATTAGCTGTTACCGCTCGAGATAGACCTTGGAGTCATTGTCTAAAAATAATCCGCCCAATGAGCAGCAGCAGTCAAAAGAGTTAGCAATAATAGGAACCATTAGGAAAGGGATAGATGATAAGACAGACAATATCATAATGTCACTGTATAAATCCATGGTACACCCACACCTGCAATACTGTGTGCGGTTCTGGTCGCCCCATCTCAAAAACATGTATTAGAAATGGAAACGGTGCAGAGAAGGGCAACAAAAATGATTAGGAGTATGGAGCAGCTTCTGTAGGAGGAGAGATTGAAAAGTCTGGGGCTGTTCAGCTTAGAAAAGACGACGACTAAGGGGGGATATGACAGAGGCCTATCAAATCATGAGTGGGATGGAGAAAGTGAATAAGGAAGAGTTATTTACTCCTTCACAGAACACATGAAGAACCAGAGGCACCCAGTGAAATGAATAGGCAGCAGGTTTAAAACAAACAAAAGGAAGTTCTTCTTCACACAACGCACAGTCAGCCTGTGGAACTCATTGCCCAGGGATGTTGTCAAGGCCAAAAGTGTAACCGGGTTCAAAAAAGAATGAGATAAGTTCACGGAAGTTATGTCCATCGATGGCTTTTAGCCAAGATGGTCTGGGATGCAATTGCATGCTCTGGGCTTCCCTAAACCTCTGACTGCCAGACGCTGGGACTGGATGACTGGGGGTGGATCACGTGATAATTGCTCCATCCTTTTCATTCCCTCTGAAGCACCAGGCACCAGCCACCGGTGGAAGACAGGACACTGGGTGCAACGGACCATTGGTCTGACACAGGATGGCTGTTCTGATGTCCTCATTGTAAGGAAAGTGAGGCTAGTTAGGGCTAGACACCTTGGTTCAAGCTGTTACCAAGGCCGTTGTACACGTTGACAATTTCATTCCAGATTCCTGGCCTGAGATAACAATCGTGGAAAAAGACACAATAACTCTGGGAGAAGAGCCAGTTTCTGACCCAGGCCAAAGCAGAACTCCTGGGAGACTGGTGGGGCCGGTTGAGTGATCAGCTCGAAATCCAGTCTGGAGAGAGCAGGGGAAGCCCCCAGCTCTGGGTTCTTTTTCAAGGTTTGCTCGTCTGATGGCAAGGAAAGGAGCCTGCCACCCCACCCCCCTATCTCAGAACACTGCTGGACTCTCACCTCCTTAATGTTGAAGTTGGTGCAGGCACTTGTTTCGTAGAAGTCCATCCCGTACTCTTTAGCCAGCTGCAAGGCAAGAGAGTCCCTCAGACCGTCACCGAGCAGGGCACCGATTGCCAACCTCAGCACAGCGGAGACAAGTCCACCCCCCCCTCCAGACACGCACGCTCACTCCTGAGTGCTGGGAGCACACGGGCAGCTGGAGGCCAACCAGGGGGTAGGGTGGGGCCGGGAAGATAGAGTACGTGGGGCATGGCCCCCACAAAGAGCAAGGGCATGGGCACCAGGGGGCATTGGCACCCGTTGAGGGGAGCAGGACATGCTTGTCGGTGTGAGGCCCGCTCACCTGCAGGCCTTGTTCCCTGCCCACTTGTCTCTTCTGCTCCTCATCCGCTTTGTTCCCGATGAGGATCTTCTGGACACCGTCTGGCGCATACTGAGCGGGGGAGGTAAGACTCGTTAGCCCATCCCAGCATGCACTGGGGCACCGTCCAGCCCTCCCATAGCTCCGCCACACAACCCTAGAGCTCCCAGCATGCACTGGGGCACCATCCAGCCCTCCCATAGCTCCACCACACAACCCCAGGGCTCCCAGCATGCACTGGGGCACCGTCCAGCCCTCCCATAGCTCCGCCACACAACCCTAGAGCTCCCAGCATGCACTGGGGCACCATCCAGCCCTCCCATAGCTCCACCACACAACCCCAGGGCTCCCAGCATGCACTGGGGCACCGTCCAGCCCTCCCATAGCTCCGCCACACAACCCCAGGGCTCCCAGAATGCACTGGGGCACTGCCTGGCCCCCCTCCTGAAGCTCCACAGCACCACAGGAAATGACCCCGGGGCTCCCAGAATGCACTGGGGCACTGCCTAGCACCCCCCAGCACCGCCACACCACAGAGAACAACCCCAGGGCTCCCAGCCACCCCCTGCCACCCCCAACCCCACCGCAGGGACCGACCCCAGGCTCCCAGCATGCACTGGGGCACTGCCCAGTGCCGCTGCCTCCCTCCAGCCCCGCCACACCACAGGGATCGACCCCAGGCTCCCAGCATGCACTGGGGCACTGCCCAGTGCCCCTGCCTCCCTCCAGTCCCACTGCACTGCAGGGATCGACCCCAGGCTCCCAGCATGCACTGGGGCACTGCCCAGTACCCCTGCCTCCCTCCAGCCCCACTGCACTGCAGGGATCAACCCCAGGCTCCCAGCATGCACTGGGGCACTGCCTAGCGCCCCCCAGCACCGCCACACACAGAGAACAACCCCAGGGCTCCCAGCCACCCCCTACTACCCCCAACCCCACCGCAGGGATCGACCCCAGGCTCCCAGCAGCGACAGGCCAAGATGCCCAGGAGCAACAGGTGACTGGGGGGCCCAGCTAAGATCCCTTGAAGGGGCCGGACCCAGAGGGTGGCACTCAGCACCTTCCGACAGCTGAGCCCTTCCAAGGGGTTTCCACTGGACACCCAGGATCACCCGTTGCTCATGATGGCTTGGACATGGTGGCTCAACCCCCAGTAGCATATGCTGGGAGCGACGCCCACACGGCAGGGCACGGGCTGGGCAGCAGGCCTGCCCCGAGCCCCTGGCCTGCTGCAGGGTGGGCATTTCAAGGGGTCAGGTCTTCAATCAACAGCCCTGGCTGCTGCAGAGGGACCTGTTCTGGATGCCCTGTGGCTGAGTTACTGCCCCGGGGCTACTGGCACAGCACAGGTGCCCTGCACCTGATCCCCAGGGGGACTGCCTGAGCTGTTCCCACTGAGTGACGAGGCAGCCACTCTACATGACCCATTGCCACAGGCCCCACAGTTCCCATAGGGCTGAACTGTACCCTGCACCCAGGTCCAGTCACATGTGCCCTGCTGCTCGCTGCTCTCACAAGCCTGCCTTGCACGTCGGTTGCAACCCACGGCATGGGCCACGTGCCATCGGCAATCTGTGCTGCATGCTGCCCACTCCCCGCCCCTGCACATCCACTGCACACACTGGCAGAGCCTCCTGCTGCCCATCCCCCCTGCTGCAGGCCATCGCCAACCCGCTCCACGCATTGGCAGAGCTCCATGCCCCTGCTGCCCACTCACTGCCACGGCAGATCCACTCCATGCACTGGCAAAGCCCCGTGCCCCTGCTGCCCCCTCCCCCCACTGCAGACTTGTTCACTGCCCCAGAGGTCAGGGTCCCTTCCAGCAGAGCCTGCTTGGCAGCCAGATTCCAGCTGTTAGTTTCCCAGAGGCTCGACAGTCTGTTCGCTCCAAGCTTATTCCGAGCTCTGTCACTGCCCCACTGGGGGCCTTGCCATGTCCCGCTGCTCAGGCTCAGCCCCTAGCACAGGCTGCCTGCTCAGTCTGGACCCATCCAGACCAGGACACTGCCTCAGGCAGCAGGGACCCCCTCCCCACATGCGCTCAGGAGCCAGAGGCCACCAGGGAAGACCAGTGGCTCTGAACTGACTCCCACCTCATCCACGTCGCTGGCCCATTTCATGATGTGCTGGTAGGAGCGCTCACTGCTGATGTCGTAGACCAAGAATATCCCCTGCAATGAGACCCAGCACAAGGGAATGGGGTGGGGGAGCAGAGGACAGTCTTACCCATAGTGCACTGCAGCAGAGAAGAGGCCAACCTCTCTCATACCACGTGATCCTATGCACCTGCCCTCCGGGAGGCACCAGGGCATGGGCAGGGACCCCCATTCTCCAGGAGGCACCAGGGAGTGGGCAGGGACCCCTGGTTTCTGGGAGGCACTGGGGCGTGGGCAGGGACCCCTGGTTCCCAAGAGGCACCAGGGCATGGGCAGGGACCCCTGGTTCCGAGGAGGCACCAGGGTGTGGGCAAGGACCCCTGGTTCCTAGGAGGCACCAGGGCACGGGCAGGGACCCCTGGTTCGTGGGAGGCACCAGGGTGTGGGCAGGGACCCCCGGTTCCCAGGAGGCACCAGGGCATGGGCAGGGACCCCTGGTGTCTGGCCCTCCGGGAGGCACCGGGGACCGGGTCAGCTGAGCACACCTATCTAACCTACAGTCACTCCACCATCCCAGTGACAAGCCCAGGTGGCCTCCTAGGACAGGCCACAGTTAGCCTTAAGGGAACCCAGTGTGGCCTAGGGATAGGGTCTGGGACTCCGGACACCTGGGTTCCATCCCCAGCTCTGCCAGCACCCTGCTGGGTGACCCTGGGTGGATCCCTTCCCCATCCCTGCGCCTCAGTGTCTCCTCCCACCTTTTGTCTATTGAGCTCTTTGGGGCGCTCCTGGCTCGGAGGGGTGGGGAGGATCCTGCCCTAGCCCCATCAGCCTAGCCCTGGGCGCAGAAACCTTGCAGGGCAGTGATTCTCACAAGCCCGCTCTCGGTGGCACCCTGAGAACCCCATGTGCACAGTGCCATTTGCCCACCCGACTACCCAGCCTCTCCCTCGGTCTCTGGCAGAGCAGATCTTGCCCTTGGCTTCTTCGGCAGTGAAAGGCGGGAGCCCAAACACTGGCCTGGAATGGCGCCAGAGGGACAGCAGGAATCTGCCAGGTCGCGTGACCCACTGAGCAGCAGGTCTTACAGGTCCCACTCTGTGCCAGGCCCACAAGGGACGGAGTAGGATCCAGCCCCTGTTACGGGGCCTAGAGAGACGTGTGCTGCCTACCCCCAGTATCGCCCTCATATTCAGGGCGGCACCATTACCTGGGCTCGTCTGTAGTACTGCTTCGTTATTGTCTGGTACCGCTCCTGGCCCGCCGTGTCCCTGCAGCAGAGCAGAGGTCATGTCAGTTGCGGGCGTTCCCTGGGCATCATGACCCCCGGCGGGGATACCGCACCTCCTACTGCCGCAGGGTGGGAGCAAGAGCCACAGAGCAAACAGCACCGGGGCTGGAGGAGCAGCTGCAAACCCATGGTGGGCACAAGCCGTGGGGCAAGTGACTCATGGGGCATCAGTGGGAGCTGGTCATTGGTGCCAAATGGAGCCAGAGGGTCTCGGATGGGCACACACAGCAGGGCTCACCCCAGACGCCCCAAACACACACTCTCCACCTTCGATGGCAGAGGATGCCCCAATCTGAGCGCTCTGTCACGATGCCATTAGCTGCTGTGTCACCTGGCTACCCGGCAGGGGGGTGGGCAGTGCCAGGATGGACACGGGACAGCTGTGGCCACTGCTGCCTCTGCCAGGGAGTGCAGCAGCCAGCAGCTCCCATCTCTGGCTCTGTCCTTCCCCGGCCCCTCTCTGTGAACTGGCAGGGCCTGTCGGCAGGAAGGCAGAAAGGCCTGTGACGCCAGCGCTCTACAGAGACAGCCCAGAGAGTGCCCTGGGACCGGATTGCTGCCCTCCAGCTGGCTGATACGCTGGGGCCTGCAGCTCGGAGCCAGGCCCTGTAAAGCGGCTGCATGGGCGCTGCAGGCTGAGGCCAATGGCCCATCCAGTTTTGCAACCTGCTTCCAGCACTGGCCAGCAGCGGGAGGGTGTGCGGCCCATGGACAAGCATACAGCAGCCGGTCTGTGGCGGTGGAGTTTTCCTAGCCCCAGCTGCAACAGTCCATCTGCAGCCCCCACTGCCCAAATGAGAGACTTCTGCCTACGGTGGCATCTTCGGTCCCAGAGCAGTTCACACGCTACATACACAACATCCATCACCCTGCAATGCTGCCACCTCTGCAGAGGGACATGGCAGCTGAAGAACTGAGCACAGTGTCACTACAGGAGAGCCTAGGGTGGGAAGCGAACGGGAATGCTGCAACTGATGGAGACTGGGCAGCCGGGTTTAGGGAGACACACCCGCGATGGAATTGGGCCAGGAAACCCAGACCAATGCACCTGCTCAGAGATTGCCAGGGTATCTTTAACCACCCCAGGCGCACTGGGAGAGAAGAGCACCCCCTACTGCCTGCCACCCCTCGCTGCAGCAGCCACATGTTCTGTAGAGGTCTTGGCCCAGCAGGATCTCAGCTGGTGAGCTTCAGCAGGGTCCCAGCCCTGGATCACACACCCTTGCCCAACACCCCTCCAGCCCTCAGCTTCAGCACTCACCAGATCTGTATTCGCACTTTGATACCATCCACTTCTATGGTCTTCATCTTGAAGTCGACCCCTGGGGAGAGGGGCGAGAAGAGAGGCCTTATGGGGAGCTGCCTTGCTGCTAGCAAGCACTTTGCAGGAGCCGCGGCACAGGACGTGCATGGCACGAGGAGGTGTCCCAGCCAATTGGCAGCCACGCCCTCTTGGCACGTGGGTGTGGCACGGAGAGCAGAGACTTCCATTGGCCTATGCATCCCACGTCACTCGGGCTGTGCTAGACTAGAGACTGAATTGGGAAGCTCTACCCAGCCTCTCGCCCCTCCTACCCCATGCATTCACCTACCCAGGGCACTGACGGCTTGAAAGGTCCCTTGCTATAACTGGAGTCAGTGGAAGCCACACCTGCTGGACACAGGCCAGTGTCTCCACTCCAGCTCATGGCCAGTGCGGGATACCAGGATGAGGGCCAGGGCATGGACAGGAGAGAGGACCAGGTTCTGCTCAGCTCCAGCAGCACATTCCCCTTGGGAGCAGCATGTGCAGTGGTGAGAGAAGGGCAGGGGGATGCAGGTCTTGCGACGCCCTGGACTTGAGCTCACTCCTTGCCCAGCCTCTTCCCCACTTCCCACGGGTCCCCATGCCCCTGAGCCATACAATCCCACAATCCCCTCTGGCATCTGTGCACCTCGCATTGCCAAGACTCCAACCCCAAGCGCCCACAGCCCCCCAGGATCTGTTGGACTTCAGCCAGGAGTTCACAAACCACCCCCCACTATTGGGAGACCTGGATGGGCGTTAAAGGATTCTGGGATGCAGGTGGGACAGGCTCCAGTGCACTGCATGCTGGCTTTGTGCTGCAGAGGGGCAGCCATCTGGGTAAGCCTGGGTCCCGGCCTCAGCCCGGCTGCTCTCCACACTAGGCGACAGCAGGTTGGCGTTCTGGAGACGCTGGCACAGGCAGGCTTAAGGTGCTTCTTGACAGGGCCCACCTGCTGCATGGACCCTTCTCTGGGCTTTGAGTTTGCAGCTCTCCATAAATGGGCTGCAGGAATTCAGCGATGGAGAGGAGCGTCACCTACTCAACTCGGCCAGCCCCCGGCTCTCTGAAGTTAGCATTCCAAGCAAGGCTAGTCGATGAGGCATGGTCCTGGCCACGCACGTCTCCTCAGCACTTCCTAGCCCACTTATTCAGAGAGGGAGAGAGGCTCAGGTCGGTCTCTGGCCCACCACAACGGGGTAACAACCACCTCTGACATTGTGCTGAAAGCATCATGCCGACATTGGTTGTGTGAAGGGGGCCACGCCCAGCTCAGAAATGAGCTACCTGCTCCCAGCAGCGGCTCTCCACAAAGCTGCTTCGAGAGAGGGGATTGTGGAGAATCACCTATGTGCTCTGGGTGATGTCTATCGGGAATCCCCCAGCCAGATCAGCTCAGGTTTTCCAGAAAACCCCTTTACCTCAGCTCCAGATCTGACCTCCAAGTACAAAGCAGATAGGACCCTCGGGATTTTAAAGTGGATGTGACATTAGGCTTATAACAAACCCTGCTGCAAGTTTTGCAGCAGATAGCGTGGCCACACAACTCGTTAAAACCAGAATACTTCAAAAGACATTAAGGGTACAGAGTCAAGTTCTCAAGCGGTAGGAATTGCCCAGACCACTTCAGCTGTGTCCCTTTCTCCATAAGCAGCATTATGACACACACAATCACACACTTGTTTCTGTCCGAGTTTGAACCCAGAACTTTCGCCTCCGCAGCACAAGTGGCTACTGTCTGTGCTAAAAAAGTAGCAGGTTTCCCCCACCTGTGCTAACTGGTGGCTATGCTGACTTATCTCTGTGGGGCAGCCACCAGCACATCACGCAACTCCTGCTTTGCCAGTGGGCTACACACAGCAGTGGCATATTGGAAATCAAAATTCCTTTCTTCTGGGCCAGCGGTGGGGCCTAGTGATTAGACCTGTGGCTCCTAACAGCATAGCCAAGCACACAGGTTTGGCAGGTGCTTTCTGAGAGGCAGTGCAGCTGAGACTCTGGTCCTATTTCCAGTTTTGCCAGAAGTGACCGTATGCAAATGTAAGTCACCCAGAAGACATGGGAGGATGCAATTTGCCTGCCTCTGGAAGTCGGGATATGAAGCCTACTAATGATGGCTGTGAAATGCACAGGGCAGCAGAAGAGGGACTCAAACTCATGACATCCTGGCTCAGAGTCCAGTGGAACTTCTCTAGGCTAGAGGGTATGTTGATGCAGGAGATAGGCAGACTGGCTGGCTGGCTGGCCCAGGCAGCTCATACAGGTTTGGGAGCATGCTCCATGCAACTGGGATAGGCAGAGTGTTAAGAGCAAGCACCAGCTCTCCTGTGTGCAAGTGGCAGTTCCCATGGCTCAGTGCCAGGGCCAGATCTGGACAGAGTGTCACAGAGAAGGCAAAGAGCCCCTCTGATCCCAGGACTCTAAAAGGTTTCAGGTCCCAGCTCCAAACCTGGGACGTGCTAAAACCGGGAAGAGTTGGGAAATAATTTAGACACCGGCCACGCCCCCTCTTCCTTCCTAGCTTCGTTCCCAGGTAAGGCTGCACCCTTCGTGCTGAGACTTTCCAGTAAAATCCAGCCTGCAGCGCACACCTAGCCTTGGCCCGAACGGCAACAGCTTTGCAAAGCGTTAAGCAACTCGTTACCCTCTGTCTTCATGGGAAGTGCTGGGCATCACTGCCAGGCACCTAGGAAACCGGACACGTCAGTGTCTGTGCGCGTTACATTCACAGCACACACAGAGAAGTTAGAGCCTCTTGCTGAAACATAACATGACCGTATTCCGTAGACTCCCAAACGGTAACACACAGAGCCGCCCACAATGCAGGCTGCTCCCTAGAGCAGAGCGGCCCATCTGCCTCGCCTGGACTAGTCTAGCTTCTTCCAGGCTGAGGCTGACCCTCTTAGCCGATAAGCAGGACCAGGAAACACCCCAACTCTTAAAGCGATAGCTTGCACTTCTAACCCCGTCCTTGACACACCACAGTTTGGAAACAAAATAAACTGATCAACAGGTTATTTGTTCTGTTGGAAATGTAGTGTCTTTAGTTCCCTCTGGGGTTGTTTCCCTCCACACACCCCTTAAATGTAACCACATTTGCAAATGCACGTTTCTGTTGCTTTTTGCTATGAGACACCATAGCTGCCAAGCCCAGCTGCCTTCCCCATAAATCACAGCTCAACATCGCAAGAGTTCCCCGGGAAGCCAAAAATAGCCCCAGCCACTGTTTCTGATCACAATAGCTTCCTCATGTCTCATCCATCAGCCTCCCAAGACATGCAGATGATGGACCTGCAATAGCTGCCTGTGTTATGTGCTTGTGGAGCAGGGAACCCGTGCTCTGCGCAGTCACCTGGAACGGTATGCAGGGTGCCTCCCATGCCCGGTACCAGGACACTGGCCTGCTGAATAAGCTGATTGCTTTCTAGAGAGCAAGGCCAGAAGGGCCCATTCTATCTAGTCTGACCCGAGATGCTCACCCAGGGATCCCTGGATTCCTGGCTGAGCCAGAGCCCAAAGATCAGTGCAGCAAGGCAGCCTCTGAGTGGTATGCTGCCAGTTAGCTTAGGCCCAAGATTCAGAAGCTTAAAGGGACTTTTACAAACCCTAGTAGAATGATTCCTCTGCTTTGTTTGAGTTCAGTGAAGGTGGAAATCCAACCCTAGGCCTCACCAACACAAATCATACCCAGCTGAATTAGTTCAATCAGAGTTAACCCAGGTGTGGATGCTTAAAATCAGCTGACATCGATCTCATTTGGAATTTACCCAGGGAAGCTAGAATATAGGCCAAGCTAAGTGTTGGGCAGGAAACTTTGGTCCACGCACTTTGGGGCCCTACGAATCCGCACTGCACGGCTGCACAGAGTTTTTGCGCGAGCGGCATCCCGTTCACTGCAGCCCAACAGAGTCCATTGCCAGCACCTTGCCAGCACCGGCCCAGCCCAGAAACAGGGCTGTGACTGGCCACACCTCACCTGGGGCTGCGGCAGGCAGACCAGACCCAGCTGTGTTGTGCCATGTAGCTAGAGACTGCAGCAGCAGAGTGTTTTTTGCAGCTTGGGTTTCAAGTAAGCCCCTACGATTCATGCTTGCTGCTGCAGCAGGACTGCCCCCGCCCAGAGGCCTGGGGTCCTTCCAAGCTAGTTTGTATGCTTGTCTAAGCCTGGTAGGAAGTTAAGAGCTCTCCAGCCACTCACAGGGGTACACGCGGTGGCTCTATGAGCGGAGATCCATACCCACGATACAATATTTGACAATCATAGAATGTCAGTGTTGGAGGGACCTCAGGAGGTCATCTAGTCCAACCCCCTGCTCAAAGTAGGGCCAATCCCCAGACAGATCTTTGCCCCAGATTCCTAAAACGGCCACCTCAAGGACTGAACTCACAACCCTGAGTTTAGCAGGCCAATGCTCAAACCACCGTTCAGTGTCGTGTTGGATTCTCCATCACCAACAGTGTTTAAAGCAAGACTGGATGGTTTTCTCACAGCTCTGCATTAGGAATGATTTGGGGGCAGGTCTCAGGCCTGGGTCACACAGGAGGTCAGAGAAGATCATCACACTGGTCCCTTCTGGCTTTGGACTCTAGGAATTTCTTATGAACTGCCTGCCTGGCAGAACAGACAGGTCCACTTCTCAGGCCAGTGGGACTGGCTGCCACCAGGGCAAAGCCCATCTGTGCAGGAGACAGAGCATCCTCTGGGGCTGGTCCCAGCCTGGGCATGAAACTCCCTCAGGAACGAAGCTCTGTTCCAGCCTTCCCCACCCATGCCCCAAGGGCCAGGCACACTTCTAGGAACCATCTCTTCTAACATAAACACAGGTCTCGTTTGAAAAACCTGACCAAAACAAGCCACTCCCTGCACTCTCTTCTCCCCGGCAGGGTGGGGAAGAGGAGAGAACCACTGGCACATGACAGAGGTTAGTCATCTTGCTGAGGCACGGCTGGAAGGCACTCAGATAGGAGGGTGATGAGCACAGCATAAGAGCTTATCTAAAACAGACAGCAAGGGAGTGCCAGATGTCTCCATGAGCCAAGCTCATACCAGGAGCAACAGCACGGGGCCTCTCTGATCAGTATGAGCCTGAGCCCAGGTCTCTCACATCTCCTCTGTCCATTTCAGGACGGGTTCCTGGGGAAGGAAGGGGCGATTCCTGCCATTCACCAGTAGGACACCCATCCCATAGCCCATTGCTGTCTCCAGCCCAGCCATTCCAGGGGCCTGACCATTCACAAGGCCTCACTTCTCAAGCCAGCCTGCTTGGTTAGCAAGACCCATTGCTCTAGGGAATTCCATGTCGTACGTCTGACTCCTTCGAGCTATGCTCACAGAGATGGTGCCACCAGACCCCTGGCCATCTCTCTTCAGCTGGAGAAGGCATTTCCCAGCAGACTAGCTACACCACCCACTTTGTCAGGTCTCCTCCTTCAACTCCAGAGGGGCTAAGCAGCACGGCGCAAGGCGGCGACACTACCGGGCACAGCCTCCCTCAGTGGCACTATCTAGGGACTCAGGCAGCGCTCTGGGGGGAGGTTATTCCAGAGCAACGGTCCCAGGAGAGAGACTTCAGCCAGCTGGTGCCAGGGGCTGCTCCATGCTTCTGTAGCGCTGCCCAGCCACACACCAGTGAGTGCTTGGCAGGAATCCCAGAGCCCTCTGCAAGGCAGCAGGGATTAATGCCCTGACAGCCTATTTTACAGCTAGGTCTGATCTCTTGTACCACAATGCTGCTCAGGAGCCGGCCCTTGGCGTGCCAGGTGCTGCACAACTGCAGAATAATGGGGCTGCCCTGCAGAGCTGGCAAGCGAAGCCAGAGCGAGGTGGAGTGAGCGTCCAGGCAGGTTGCAGGCCCAGCCAGCCTCTCCCTGGTCTGACCAGTGGACTTTTCTTCTTCTCTTGGCAGCCTCCATGCCAGTCTAGCTCTCTGCCCCTGCCTGCTGCGGGCCCAGAGATCACAGAGTCCTTTCGGTCCTGTGCACAGCCTCTCATCCTCCCCGGCGATCTTGCGGGGAGACGGAACACCCTGCACAAGTGCAGCCGCCCATGCTCCACCCAGGGGAGGGCCAAGGCTGGGTGATCCAAGGGGCAGTGTCACAGCTCTGTGGGAACGAGGAGTGCAAGCTGCTTTTGGGAGGCGCTAAGCGACACTGAGCTGACAAAAGTCACTGTGGGAAATGGCAGCTACCCATGTGCCAGTCACACAGGTTCCTTTATGTACCAGCACTGCCCAGAATACACCCCGCCTGGACACACAGCTGAGATGCTCAGCAAGGAGCCTGTGACCCCATCATGAAGCAGGCGCCCAGCGAGAGGAGGGTTATGGTCACAGACAGACCCCGCCCTCCCCCCAGACACGGTGACTGCAGGGATCCTTTGAACCACAGCGGCCTGCAGGCCACATCAAGCTGCGGACAAACCGCCTAGGAAGGGGATGTGAGGGGGCTGCTTCCGCTGGGCACGCTGGCCCCATGGCAACTCTTGAGAGGACCTTTGCGACCCCAAGGCTGAGCCAGCATTGCAGCAACTGTGCCTGCAACGGGGGCACGTCTGTGTGCAGAGAGCACCTCCCTCACATGGGGCCACAAGAGCCTGCCCCACAAACCCACATACCCCCACCCAACCTCCTCTCCCCTAAACTCATCCTCTCCTTCATTGCTCAAGGCCCCCATCCCTTCCCACAAGTCACCTAAGCCTTCCCCCCCTATATCTGCTCCTCCAAGGTGCCCATCCCTCTCTGTCCCTGTAATGCCTCTCCAATACCCCTTCCCCCCTAGATCCTATTCACACCTCTACCTCCTGCCCCCCCTCAATCCCTCTTGGTCCCAGGCACCCTCCCCTACATACATATCAACCCCCTGCACTCCCTCCCTTCCCACCATCCCCAAATGCCCCCACTTACACCTCCCATCCTCCAGCCCCTCCCACCCCCATACGCACTCCGATCCCCCTGCTCTCTCCACCACTCCATATACCAGTCTCCCCGACACTCCTCCACTTGCGGCTTTCCATAAAGCCCCATCACGTGAATTCAGATGACTCAGCCAGACTCTTCCTTCCTGAGGAACGCAGTCTCCAGACAGGGGAGAGATCTGGCCCTTTAGAGCTGGGGTTTCCTGGTGCAGAAAAAGCTCCTTCAAACAAATCGGTGTCCAAAAGCCCAGGGGTGTTAAGCTAGTGTCACGGTTGGAGGCCTGCCCCCAATTCGGAAGGCCTGGGGTGGGGGGTGGGGGGGGCTTCTGTGCGATACATCAGTGACATGAGCCACACAGAGCTCAATGCGTCTCTCTCACGGGCTGAGTCAAACCCTGCTGGTCACTTCACCCCACCCCTACTCCTTCCGGGGAGTGCAGATAGTCAAGGTTTTCCATGGAGCCATCCCTTCTGGGGGAGGCCACCACAGGGGGTACACCGCACAGGGGCGGGACGCACAGGAGCGGGACACACACTCACAGCTATTCGGAGCAGCCGAACAATGGTGATCTGAATCCTGGGATCTGTCCCTAGCACTGTGAGGGGAGCATGTTTAGTGGGTATAGGCAGGATAACCAGTGCATCTATATGTGGCACCTTCTATCTGAATGGCAATGTGACGGAGGGGATATGACTTGGACTTGGATCCCTACCATTCTGGATCTCTCGCAGCCTATCTAAGGTAAAATCAGCCACTAGCGCTCCCTGAAGTCAGTGATCAATCCCAGAGACATTTCAATGGGAGCAAGCCAAGACCCACAACAGTCCACAATAACCGGGATTATTAGACTATATTCTCTTCAAAAATAGCCACTTAAACCTACATGGAGACTTGTGCACTATCTAGAAAAACTGTCGGACAAGCTGCGTTTGGACTAGAGCAGGGGTAGGGAACCTATGGCACAGGTGCCAAAGACAGCACACGAGCTGATTTTCAGCGGCACTCACACTGCCCGGGTCCTGGCCACTGGTCCAGGGGGCTCTTCATTTTAATTTAATTTTAAATGAAGCTTCTTAAACATTTTAAAAACCTTATTTACTTTACATACAACAATAGTTTAGTTCTATATTACAGATGTAGAAAGAGACCTTCTAAAAATGTTACTATGTATGACTGGCACGCGAAACCTTAAATCAGAGTGAACATATAAAGACTCGGCATAGCACTGCTGAAAGGTTGCCGACCCCCGGACTAGAGGGACCTAAGGGAACATTAGACCAATGTCAACAGCAAAGAAAGCAATTTAAGTGACCTGTAATTCAGAAATGGGAGGCATGAATGCTTAAAAAGCTGACCATAAAACCCCAGACGCTCACATTTTTCCTCTGTCTTCAGAATAAATCTGGCAAGTCAAACTTACAGGTGGTGGAGAGGCAGCATGGCCCAATGAATTGAGTCAGGACACCTGGGTTCCATTCCCAGTCCTGCCACCGACCTGCTGAGTGACCATAGCACCCTCTGTCTGAGCCAGTCAGACTGCAAGCTCTTTGGGGCAGGGACTGCGATGTTTTATATATTTGTGCAGCTCCCAGCACAATGGTGCCCGACCTGTCTGAGGCCACTAGGCAGTACAGCAGTATAAGTGATCAATACACACCAAAAGCGCCAGAAGGCTTGCACCAGCATGCAAGGGTTAGGTGATCCCAGAATTAAAGGTGCTGGTGCAACTGTAAAGAGACCCCTGCTGGGCCTGTGAATGGGGCAGCTCAGGACAGACAGAATCTTTGGAGCATTTAGCTGCCAGACTCACAGCTGTATTGCGCCCGGCAGAATGAGTTTTTTCAAGAGCTTATAACTTGGTCAAAAATAGACCAATTTGCACCAGGATGGTAAAAGGCACTACATCAGGGCAAGCCCCCTGCCGAATCACAAGTCCCTGCTCCAAAGCAAGGAGGCGCTAGAGCTTCTCAATTAAATGATTTCTTTAAAACCTGGTGTCACGGAGTCTGGCCCTGCACCCCTCTTCCTGGGACCCACAGTGACTTTTATCCAGCCAGTAAAACAGAAGGTTTATTGGACAGCAGGAACACAGGTTACAGCAGAGCTTGCAGGCACA
>NC_133772.1:6632310-6721811 GCF_003597395.2 Chelonoidis abingdonii
CCTGTCCCTCACCTACAGACATCCCCTGCTTTCCCGTTCCCCACACAGACAGTCCCTACTCCATCACACCTGGGCAAAACAATATGTTTTTCCCAGCCTCATTCTCAGAAATGGCTGAATGATTTTTGCTGAAACTTTCCAAATGGATTCAGCCTGAGGCAGACACCCAACATGGGAAGTTTCAGCACAAACAGTTAAAGGTTGGCAAAGATTTAAGCAATTGAAAAAAGGGTCTTATAATGGAAAGTGTCAGGCAACTTTAACTGTGGGTGGAGCAGATCGATGATTATTGTAAAACTCACTGCCTGATTTACAGAGCTCCTAAAATAGTTTGTGAAGCTTTCAAAACTTCTTCTTGAGCCATCCATACTCAACCCTACAGCCACCTCCCTTTGCTCTGGGAGGCAGAAAGTTGACACTCAGCCTGGTGGATCTGGATTAGGGTATCTGTGCCCCTGAACAGAGTGATAGCGTATCAATGCCAGCAAACGTTCAGCCTCAGCTATGGCGTGAGAAATTAGAGGAGTGTGGAAAACAAGCCATGTTACAGCAGCAGCCAGAAGTGTGGGAGGAGAGAAGGGTGGTTCTATTCTTTATTAGGGGTATTGTGGTAGCACCTGGAGCATCTAAACCCAGATCAGGTTCCCATCACACTGGGCACTGCACAGAGTGCAGAAACATTCCCTACCCCAAAACAGCTAGCAGTCTAAACAGACACCAGGTGGGAAGGGAAACTGAGGCACGGAGACGGGAAGGTCTTTGCCCCAGGTCACCCAACAGAGCCATGGCAAAGCTGGAAATAGATAGTCAGGAGTTCTGTTCCTGGTTCTAGCTGCCCTGTGCTTTAATCCAGCTGGTGGGAGAACTTCTACAGCCGACGTGTGAGAGTGTGTGAGTGGGGGGATATTGCTGCAGAGGTGCCCCATCCATCCCCTTGCTTCACAGATGCTGGGGTGGGGGTCGGGGGGAGAACAGAATTCTCTGCTCCTAACATGCTCCTAACACTTCCAGCTCTGAATTAAGACAATGACTATAATTCAACCTCATGCTTCAGGACTTCCATCAGTCATCTGCAGAGGTCAGGAAGAAATTTCTCCTCTGCCTTCTTCCCCTCCTCCCCAATGCACAATTGGCCAGATGTATTCTGGGGTTCACTCCAACACCTTCCTCTGGAGCATCAAGAATTGACCACAGCCAGAGACAGCACACTGAATATAGTGGGCTGGTGCTCTGACATGAACCAGAGAATCCTTTCTTGGCTGGCTGGTTCTTGCTCACATGCTCTGGGTTATGCTGATCACCAGATCTGGGGTTGGCAGGAATGTTTCCCCTTCGGGAGGGTGACCAGACAGCAAATGTGAAAAATCAAGATGGGGGTGGGGGGTAATAGGAGCCTATATAAGAAAAAGACTCAAAAATCGAGACTGTCCCTATAAAATCGGGACAACTGATCACCCTAGCGGGAGAGTCTCCTTCCTCTGCATTATGGGGCACAGGCTGTCTGCTGCAATGAGCTGGGTGTGGCCCCACAATCCATTCCCTGCCATTGCAAGAGCCTTGGGTGATGGTGGCCCCTCGGTCCCTCCTGGTCTCTGCCTGGGGCTCACAACAGGTTAGCCTCCCGAGGACTGAAATGCCTTAGTCAAACAAGTCGTGGAGCTCAAGACTGGGGTGAAATGTAAATAGCTTGTGCTATATGGGAGGTCAGTCGAGGTGATTAACTCCCTTCTCGCCTTACACTCTGGAACTAGCTAGAAGGCCATACTGCAGGGGGGCAGGCCGTTCTACCTGGGAAGGAGAAACTGCTGAAGTGAAGAAAGTAATAGGCACAACCCAATGCAGCTTTGCGTTTCTAAGCATTCAGCCCATCAGTTTGCTGGAACTCTGAACATTTCCAGCTGCCTGCCCCTGAGTGGGCACAGAGAGGGGGGCTTGATTTGCCAGAGGCATCTGACCTCCCGTACACGGGCAGTGCACTGCTCTTGGGCACAGCACATAAGTATCCCTTTGCTTCTCTGAAAGGTCTCTCAGGAGGAGAGCACCCACTGCAGAGTAACCAAGGGCTGCGGATGGAGCGAGCGGAATTTTGTAGAGCTGTGTTTCTAGCCATGTTCAATTAGTCCGGTCAACTGATCACAGCTCCTGCCTATTTCTCTCTTAGCCTATATTCATGAATTGGGGAGCCAGCTACCAAGAAGGGAAAGCTTCCTTTGCACCTTTTGTCAGGGAAGGCTCACAGCCCTGGGTACAGGAGAGCGTGCTGGGGTTTCACCCACAAATACCCTGGACGACGGTATTGAATGCAAGGTTGCAAGTGACACTATCGAAGGAAAAGAGCAGTTAGTAAATAATACCACCTAGTTCTTGTACAGCACGCAGGCCAGTATTATTATCCCCATTGTATGGATGAGGAAACTGAGGCACGGAGCAGGGAAGCGACTTGCCCGTGGTCATCCAGCAGGCCAGCGGCAAGCTAGAAATAGAACCCTGGTCTCCTGAGTCCCAGCCCAGGGCTCTGTCCACTAGGTGGCACTGTCCAGAGATGCAGTGCTGGAGGAGCTCCTTGAGCCAGAATGCAAGCAAGAACGGTTAGATCAGACCAGTCAGAGCTGGCAGAATCTGAGCCCTTCCCCTCTGCAGGAGGCCAATTTACTAAGCCAGAAGCTTGCAGTGCACATCAAAGGAGTTACCCTGGCTTGTGGGAAGGGGTTGCCCCAGGCCAAGAGCAGCTTCCTCATCCCTTCAGAGGCTCAGGAAAGGATGCAGCTGAAAGCAGGCTCAGGGACACGCGCCAGGGAACAGAGTGGTTTTTTACAGCCACCACTGGGCACTTTCTGCCCATTCCTGACCAGGCCTGGAAAACCTCTGTCCCTTCACTGCAGGAGGGCAAGGAGAGCTGCAGCCTGGGGAGGGATCCTAACCAGGGCCGGCTTTAGGCCTATTCCACCAATTCCCCCGAATTGGGCCCCGCGCCTAAGAGGGCCCCGCGCCCAGTGAGAATCCCTTCTCTGGCTAGAGGAGCCTTTTTAATTTTCACTCACCTGGTGGCGCGCAGGGTCTTCAGTGGCACTTCGGCGGCAGGTCCCTCACTTGCTCTGGATCTTCGGCGGCACTTCGGTGGTGGGTCCTTCAGTGCCGCTGAAGACCTGGAGTGAGTGAAGAACCCACCGCCAAAGTGCTGCCAAAGACTTGAAACACTGCCCAGTGAGTACAAGCCCACGTGTGTTTTTACGTGTTTTTTTTTTTTTTAGTCATCCCTGCCGGGGACCTATCGAAACTGTTTAAATTGGGCCCCGCACCTCCTAAAGCCGGCCCTGATCCTAACCACACGCAGCAGCCCACTGCAAGGCCTCAGCACCTGCTGTCTGCACTCACTGGAAGAGGCCAGCACGCTCCCTGGCTCCTTCCAGCAGTTTGTTGCCCTGGAGCCTGAGGGTTGCTGTTCTCTGTACAAAATGATCCCATCTAACGTAGCCCTGGATGTTTTTACTAGGCACACCCCGGCCAGCCCTTTGGGGTCCTGCTCTGCTGTTGGCCTCAGTGGCGACAGGTACCACAGGGCAATCGAAGCCCCATTCACTGAGCCGTCAAGGGGGAGCCCAGTTTCCTCTCTAGCTCAGCTGTTCTCCTCCAGGCCATTCCAAGCTGTCCCAATCTCTTTATAAAGGAGCCTCTCCAAGGCCCTGAGCCTTTTCCTGGGGGAGGGAAGGTGTCGGGAGGGGGAGCAGCAGCCATGCCCTGGGAGCCCCAAAGATTCAGTTGCTAAGAGCTTTTTCCATGGCCCAGCTGATTGACTGAGCATTCAGTTGCTGCCACATCTGTTGCCCTCAGGGCAGGATTCACACTGAACCGAAGGAAGGTGAAGGATCCCCCAGCACAGAACAGGGCAGCGCAGAAAAGGGACCTACCAGTTAACTGCTGAGTGAAGAGCCAACTGATGGGAGGACGAGACGCTAAAGGCAGAAAACTGCCCCTCCGTGGCATGTCCCTGGCAGCAAACTCCCTGGCAAAAGGTGGCAGCCTGAATGGTGGATTTATAGAATAACGGACTTTAAATAGCACCTTCCACCCAGTCAGTACACCCAACGGCCACCAATGCAGCCAAGTCTCAGGTGTGGAGCACAGAGATTGCTCCACAACCGCACAGCCACACTACACCCTGCTTTGGGAAGGGGAGAAAACCAGTTTGGAATCCAGTCCCAGCACTCAGACTGACAACCCCAGCACCACACATCAGAGGGCCTCTCCTGAGCATGGCATGGCCAGGATCTGTTTTTCTCTTCTCCAGAGCCCCTCACCCCGGAGGGGAAGGCAGGCAGGTTCTGGAGTGAGTAGCTATAGCGGCACATCCAGGATCTCCAGCAGCAGGGCCTGCAGCACCCAGTCCCCCTTAGGAGTTACCGGACTGGGGTACACAGGATTCCTCCCCCCAGACCCCGATATTAGGCCAAGGGCCTGCAAGATTTTTGCTCTCCCCTTCGCGCTGTGCCCAGGAGGGACCCAGAGCGCTGACAGCCTCCCAGTGGAGTTGGTGCATTCTGGCTGATGTGAGGGGCCCCTTTGTGGGTCGCGAGCACCCAGAAAACCTTGCTGAGGTTCCCCCTGTGCACCCAGGGGCCGGTGGTTCCTCACAGCAGCAGCCCCTCTCCCCAGAGCTGGGAGAGCTTCTATGGAAGAGATCAGGGGTCCCAACCCAGCCTCACTGATTTCCCCCTCCACCCCATGGCTCTCAGCCTGGCCCCATGGATTCCCTCCTCCGGTTCCCAGCCTGGCCCCACCCATTTCTCACCCCTTCCCCCCCCGCTTCTCTCAGCCCAGCCACATCGATCCCCCCGCCCCCGCCGGCACTCGGGGCAGCGCGGAGATGAACAAAGAGCCGCTTCGCTCAGCCAGAGCCGCCTCCGCGGATCCCTCGGCCCAGCGCCCTCGCAGGGACCCAGCGCGCTGCCGGCGATGCTGCACAACGGGCAGGATCCCAACGCGCCCGGTCCCCGGCACCAGTGCGCCCCCTCATGCCCCCCCCCAGCACCAGTGCACCCCTCCTCCCCAGACCCGGTCCATGCCCAGTCCCCCAGCACCAGTGCACCCCCCACGACTCGGTCTCCTACCCCCATGCTCAGGGCCCCCAGCACCAGTGCACCCCCCACCAGACCTGGTCCATCATCCCCATGGCCAGCCCGGCACCAGTGCACCCCGCAGATCTGGTCTCCTACCTCCATGCCCAGCCCCACCAGCACCAGTGCACCCCCCAGACCCGGTCCATCACCCTCATGCCCAGCCCCCGCGGCACCAGTGCAAATCTGTGGACAAATTGTGCGCCTCACTGAAGTTACCCCCAGTATAGTCTGTGGTCCTAACATTACCAAAAATTATGTATGGTTTATAACTTGATTCATAGTAATATCTCCCGAATTTTGAAATTAGATGTCAAATATAAGGTACTCCACGCATGAAGTCCTAACTAAGCTAATCTCCAGCTTAAGATCTGAGTAGGTAATGTCCACCGAATAAGGAAAGGTCAGGAATTGATAGGGGCCTGACCCCCTGCTTGAGTTCGTCCTCCTCATCGGTCCCCAACCCTGCCTGGGGGGGGAGTCCCAGATAGCATGTTTGTCTCGTTGGAGTCACAGAGAAGCAAAGGAAGATAACCTTCCCCTGTCCTTCCCAGGCTTTCCTCTGCGTGAACTTAGCCGCGTTTGGCAATACCGAAGAAACTGTGTTTCTCTGGCTCCCAAGTATGGCATAGCATTCTTTTCCTTAGGCATGAGATGGCCAATCCACACAGCCTGGCTTGTACCTTCCCTGTTCCTGGCCTTGCCGTCGCACGCCAAGGAGGCGGGAGACACAAGCTAGAAAAAAGTATAGTAAAAGATTGGATACACTGGTCTCCTTGAAGGGTTTTCAAATTCTCTCCCCACCGCCCCAGGGAGCCTGCTGTTCACCCCACTAAGGGTGTCGGACGACTCTGATCCAGACGAGTGCCCGTGGACTGGAGTGAGGCCCACTTGGCTAGCCAGAAAGAATGCAGCAGAGAAGGTTAGGAATATCAGAGACCAGTCCAGGCTGGCGAATCTGAAGGCCTCCTTCCCCCTCTGCAGGGTAGTGACCACCAATACATACCCTGGGGAGGAGCCAGAGAAGACCAGATGTGAGACTAGGGCAAACACAGTCTCTAATATATCAGCAGGGAGTTATTACCGTGTTCCCTCACCGGGAAGGCAGGCAGACACAGAGGTTAAGCCAAAGCTGTTTGGTATGTTGACATCTCATAGCTGGCCTATTATGGGAAAAAGAATATGCTGCCGAGCATTTTAAGGGGGGGTGCCCACATGCCCGAAGGCAGAAACCTACCAGACGCAGCAGGTTCCCTTCCTCATCCCTCCTTTCGGGAAGTAGTGCCCCATCAAGGTAGACCGAAAGAGGGGATGCAGACTTGAAAGAAGCCTGGGAGGCTTCAGGGACACGCGGCCCCAGGATACAAGAGTGGGTTAAGGTTTTACAGCCACCGACTGGGCACTTTTTCTGGCCCATTCCTTGACCACCCGGAGGCCGTGAAAAACGTCTTGTCCCTTGCCTGCAGGAGGGCAAGTGAGAGCTGCAGCTGGGAGGAGGGGATTAACAGGGAGGGCCGGCCTGGTAGCCTAGATATCACCCAATTGCCCCCCGAATTGGGCCCCGGTCAACGCTCTCCCCCTCGCTGGCCTGCCTGCCTAAGGAAGGGACCCGCTGCGCCCAGACAGAGAGTGAGAGGAGGTAAATACTTCTGACCCGTATGTCTGCTCTGCCCGGCTAGAGCGAGCGCAGGGGGAGGGGTTGCCTGGTTTTGAAATTTCACGCTAGAGAGATGGAATCAACTCACCTGGTGGCCAGCAGGCGCAGGGTCTGGGGGGGTTCCAGAGTGATGTCAAGCACTTCCTGATCTACGGTGGCAGCTCGGCATAGGCAGATCTTAAGCTGGAATTCAGCTTAGTACGGCCTGCATCTGTCCATTGCTCGTGGCTAGTCGACCTTATATTCGTGAACTCGCTTACGTGCAGTCTTCAATTCCGGTGGGTGGGTCTTCAAAGATCGACCGCGGAATAGACGAGACCTGGAAGTGGACAAGTTGAAGTTTTATATGACAAACATAATGATAATGGACCACCGCAAATAGGGATTGCTGGGCCAAAGACCTTGAGAACCACTGCCGTTACAGAAGTGAGAACCACAAGCGCACTTGGTAACCAACTTGTGTGTGGGTTTAGTCACTACTAAGTGGTGATTTTTTTCTTATTTTCTTTCTTCCTTAGTCAACATGATTTTCTATTGGGAGAATGCTGGCTCGCCTCAGTCACTTAGCGCCCACTCTGTCCGCCCTGGGACCTAGATCGAAATTACGCTTTAATGCAGTGCAGACAATTGATTCTTCAGAAATAATTGGGGTCCCCACATGCACCTCCTAAAGAAAGCTTTGAATAGTGACTCGGGACCCGCAAGTAATGTACTGTTAAAATATCTTCTTTTTGTAAACTGTATGTAACACAAACAACGAGAGCACTGCAAGCAGCCGGTCACCTCGTTAGGCAAGGCCAACAGCACCACCTATGAGCATAAGCAGCCTGCCTGAGTCCAACTGCCCAATCTTTAGATTACACTATAGGAAAAGGAAGAGAGCCAGCCAAACCAGATCCTCGCGTTACACCCGTGGGCCTCTCACTGTGCCAGCAGTTTGTATTTTGGTTGCCAGATACATACCCCTGGAGCCCTGAGGGGTTTGTATTGAACTTGGCATTTCCTTTTCTTAACGCTCACGGTGGACAACAAAACAAAATGATTTTGTACCATTCAGTCTATACAGATCTGGGCTTGTGTTGGGCACTGAGGTAATGTTTAAGACTAGGCACTACCTGGGGCCTTGACAAACTATGAACTACTTGCCCTCTGGGACCAAAATAAAGGTTCACTAGAAAAAGCACTCCTCTTATGGGGTTTTCCTGCTCTGCTGGTTTGGCCTTCAGTGGTCTTTTGCTTATATGCAGACTTCACCTTACTTCATAATCAACACTAAATTCTAAAAGGCGCAATCGAAAAGGCAAGCTTCCAATTCTACTTGAGCCGTCCCCCAAAGTAGCGCGAAGCCCAAGTAGCCCAGTAAAGTCGCCGTTCTCCTCACATTAGGCAGAATACAGTAAATCTTAGCTTCAGTCCTTGTTCACCTTTCTTTGCATGTGTAGCTCAACTCCTTTCCGAAAATGAGATGCGCTATTTTTAAGCCGAGAAAGCGTGAGACTGACCATATCTACTTTTGAGTCAGGGATGTGACTCTCGCAAGGGCCCAACGTTGCAGGGTACCTTTATATCCTGGGGTGCATGGTCTTGTCAGGAAATAGGTTGTCTGGGGCCAAGGCATGGGCTGAATAAGCAGTGGATGACACAGCCACATAAGCCCCGTCCGTGGTAGTCCACCCTATCACAACCGGGAGTATCTACAGTTGATTTGTGTGGGAAGCCCCTAAATAGTGCTAGAAACCGCCGACGTCTTTTGCCATGGCCCCCAGCCTGTTGACTCGAGCATTCAAGCTTTGCCGTGGTGCCAGCGGGAGAAAACATGCTTCAATGACCAATTTCAACTGAAAAAAATAGCCACCCAGAACACTCGCTTGGTTCATTGGTAGGTACTCTCCCTGGGATACAAGAGATAGACACGCACTACAGGGCTAGGATAAATTCAAAACGACTGAAGATATACGAAGGGAATGTGTTTGGAAAGGATTCCACTATGACAGAGATCGTGTAAGATAAGCAGGTAGGTGCGCCCAAAGGAAGGCGCTAGAAACAAAAGGAGAAACTACCCACGCTTCTAAACTAGCGCCTCTCTAATGCACGGTGAAGAGGCCCCAACTGGATGGGCAGGCTTTACGACCAAACTTCATCGTACTTTTATAGGGGTGAGGACGAGAACGCATTTTAACTAAGCACACGCGGCCGAAAAAACTGGCCGCCCCCTAGATCCGTGGCTGTCCTGTGCCAGCAATAAAACTCCTGGCAAAAGGTGTGGGCGCCTGAAATTGGTTGGGTTATTTATGAATAATAAAGCCGGACACCTTTAAATTAGACTGGCTGACAACGTCCAAATCCAGAGTACCAAAATTCTCATTGACTTATAACACTCGCGCAAGGAACGGCCCACCCCACACTTTCAATAATCGCTCCAGTGCTTCCCAAGGGTCTCCAGAGTTGGTTGTAGAGCTTTTCTCTTAGCTACAACAAGAGAGAGGATAAATATGTCCCTATACAGTAAATCCGCCGGGCGTCATAAACAGCAGCCCAACAATACAATTACCAATAATGCTTTATGGGAAGAGGTGATAGGTAAGAGAAAAAAAACGGGGCGTATAGTTATTGGGTCATAAGTGCTCAGTCCCGCACAGCCACTCAGAACTGTTGATCGAAGAAAACTTATACTCAGCGCTCAAGCACCAACCACCAATTCCAGCCGGGTCTCCGAGCATGGCATGGCCAGGATCTGTTCTTCCTCTTCTAGCTCAGAAGCCCCTCACCACCAGTGAGAGGGGAGGAAATAGCTGGCAGCGAGCAGGGTTCTCGCGCGTGAGTAAGCTTATACACTTGGCGGCACATCCGGATCTCAGGCAGCAGGCCGGAGCCCTCGCAGATCACCGCGTCCCCCTTAGGACGTTCCGGACAACTGGGGTTACAACTAGGTTTCCCGTTTCCCCCCAGACCCGATTATGTGGAGGGCCAAAGGGCCTGCCAGAATGTGAAGTGCTACTGCCCCCTGTGTCTATCGTGCTTTGTGGCCCAGGGGAGGGACCTAGAGCGCTGGACATGCTCTCCCAGGTTGGAGTTGTGTGGCATTTGCATGGCTGGATGTGAGGGGCCCCCTTTGTGGGTCGCGAGCAGTGTGCCGCACGCGATTTGGCGAGATTGATTGAACACCTTGCATGAAGGTTCCCCCTGGTGCAACCCATTGAGGCCGGTGGGGTAAATTCTCACAGCGTCTTCAGCCCCTCTTCGCTTTCTATGGCCCCAGGTTCTTTGGGTAGTATTTTTGTTTTTCTTTTTCCCACAATTTTATTAGGTGAAAAAGAGGATCCAGGGGTCCCAACCAGCCTCTGCTATTCCGAGGTAGTTTCCTCCACCATGGCTCTCAGCTGGCCATGGAGTCCCTCCGCTCCGGTTCCCAGCCTGGGGCGCACCATTTCTCAACCCCTTCCCCCCCCGCTTTCTCTCAGCCCAGCACATCGAATCCCCTCCGCCCCCGCCGGCCACTCGGGGCAGCCGGGCGGAGATGCAACAAGAAAGGCCTGCTTCAGCCCAGAAGCCCGTCCGGCGGATCCCCTCGGCCCAGGCGCCCTCGCAGGGACCCCAGCCCGCGCTGCCCGGCCAGTATGGCCCTTGGCCAACGGTGTACCAGGGAAATCCCACAGCCAGCCCAGCCGGTCCCCGGAACCAAGTTGGTGATTGGCGCCGCTCTCTTTGGTCGGTCTAAACATTCATTGTGACCCCGATTCCACCTTCGGCCCAAACAACTGATAGTGGTCATTCACATCCCTCTGCATGGAGCCCAAGGACCAAATCGCTATGGGTTAACACATGTGCCCTGGCCCTGATCACCAATCTTCTCACATATGTCGCACATTCCAGGCAAATTATCCCAATGTTCTTCACTGTAGACACCCCCACGACCCTTCCGCTCTGCCTCTTAACCGGCATCCCTCCGAACATGATCCAGAGCACCAACATTCTACCAAGGAGATTGCACACACCACGAAGGGGCTTCATGGAAACAATCCGAACAGTGCACTGGGACCATTCCCACAGACCATGGGTATCCTATTTTCTAACATCCGTTCTGGTTATTGGAGTTGGACGAAACTCAGAAAAAAGACCTCAAGGCAGACGAGAAAGCTCAAAGTGCGAAATGCAGTTTAAATCCACTCGCAAGGATATCCTGGTCTGTCCTACCTTTTCCCATTGCCCTCAGCCGCTTCTTTATTCCCAGCTCCTTCCACTAGTAATCAGATAAACTGACTGACTTGGCTTTCCAACACACCCCCCAGAACCGGTATTCAGTCCCTCATCGCCCAGCCCCCAGTGTTGTAGGACGGTGCCGATTTATATAACATCGATAGTGGTTGTCTGAGTCCAGAGCTTAGAAGTACTTTTTGAACCCCCGGACCCGGTCCATCACGCAGTTCTAACTCTCATGTCCAGCCCCGAGGCACCAGTGGACCTCCAGACCCGGTCTCCACCCCATGGGGCGCCCCCCCAGAACCAGTGCACCCTGCCAGACCGGTCCATCAACAACCCCCATGTCCAGCCCCCCCGGCACCAGTGCACCCCAGACCGGTCTCCTCACGGATTAATTCAAAAACAATATAACCCCAGTGCCAGCCCCCGGCCCAGTGGCACGCCCCCAGACGGTCGCACTCACCCCATGCCCAGCCCCCGCCGGCACCAGTTGGCACTCCCCCAGACCCGGTCCATACACCCATGCCAGCCCACGCGGCAACCTAGTTGCACCCCCAGCCTCGGTTCCATCACCCCATGCCCACCCGCGCAGCACAGTGCACCCCCCAGACTCGGTCCATCCACCCCCATGCCCAGCCCCCGCGGCGTACCTAGTGCAACCTCCAGCTCGCCGTCGATCAAACCCTCAATTTGGCCCACCCCCCCGCACCAGTGCACCCCCCAGACCTGGTCCAAAACCCCCATGCCCGCCCCCCGGCCCAGTGCACCCCCCAGACCTGGTGGCCATCACCCCATGCCAGCCGCCACGGAGACCAGTCGCACCCCGCAGACCCGGTCCATTATCCCATGCCCTGCCCCCAGTTGGTCTCCCGCGAATGGGGAACACTGCGTCCAGGAGCCCGGCGGCGGCCGTCTGGCGGCGGCCCGGTACCGATGGTTTGGAGATGTGCGAGGGTGGAACTCGTTGTCGGTGCAGCGGCAGAAGTCAGGCAAGGTCTATGACCCACCGCCGAGTCCGCCAGTATGCAGCAGCAGCCGCGGAACCAGCACGTCGTACTGTTTGGCCCATGGCGGGGAAGGCCGGGGCCGGGCTGCGCGCAGGCTCAGCCCCGCGCCGCGAGAATATCCTCGCTCGACTTAGCCTGCCATCGCCGCCCGCCCCGCCGCGTCGGCCGGGGCTGCAGCCTCAGCGCTCCGCCGGCGGGGGAGAGCCGGGACCGGCGCGCGCGCCCTGCAGAGCCAGGGCCGGCCCCTTCCGCCGCCCGCGCTGCGGGTTGGGTCGGGGGCTAGGAGAGGTAGGGGGACTGACCACAAAACCTGCCTGAGCCTCATCGCTGGGGTGGGGGAACTCCCCCTCCGTTGTGACCCAGGCAACCACCCTGCCTGAGTCTGCTGAGAGCCTGAACCCATCGCTGGGTGAGGGAAACTTCCCCCCTCCCCCGTGTGACCCAGGCAACCACCCTGCCTGAGTCTGCTGAGAGCCTGAACCCATCGCTGGGTGAGGGAAACTGCCCCCCCCACCATGTGAATCAGGCAGCCACCCTGCCTGAGTCTGCTGAGAGCCTGAGCCCATTGCTGGATGGGGGAAACTACCCCTCCCCCACCATGTGAATCAGGCAGCCACCCTGCCTGAGTCTGCAGAGAGCCTGAGCCCATCACTGGGTGGGGGAAACTTCCCCCCCGGGTGACCCAGGCAACCACCCTGCCTGAGTCTGCTGAGAGCCTGAGCCCATTGCTGGGTGGGGGGAGCTGCCCAAGGTGTTACCAACACAGCCACACTGTCTGAGTCTGCAAGGAGCCTGAGCCCATTGCTGGGTGGGGTGATCGGGGAGCTCATCTGGATGTGAGTGACAAGCAGCCACCCTGCCTGAGTCTGCTGAGATCCTGAGCCCATCGATAGGGTGGGGGCAGCTGCCCTCGGTGTGACGGACCCAGCCATACTGTCTGAGTCTGCAAAGAGCCCATTCCAGAACCCATTGCTGGGAGAAGGGGGAGGTGCCCCTATTAGCTCTGGAACCCACTGCCACCACCTCAGGAGAGGACACGTGATGCAGTCCGGCTGCCGTCAGCCCAGCGTGACTGTGCTGGGGTCAGCTGGTGCCCCCACACAGAGCCCCGTGCTCGGGTGGGCAGAGCCTAGGGTGACAAGACTGCAAATGTGAAAAATCGGGACGGGGGTGTGGGGGGGTGGTAATAGGAGCCTGTATAAGAAAAAGATCCAAAAATCCAGACTGTCCCTATAAAATCAGGACATCTGGTCACCTCAGTGGGGCCAAGCCCTCCCCCTCCAGGACAAACCCTCTTCTACAGGCAGCCAGAGAAGCAGTGACCCAGGGAGGTGGGCAGACCCCACCAGATGGCTTTTGTGAGGGTGGTCCCTGCCATTACCACCCCAAGAAGAGGTGGGGCGGAACGGGGCCAGAGTGTGAAGGTGGAGCCGTGTTTGAGTATGCCTGCAGCCCTGTATTGCGGTAATCCTGCCCTGCCAGCAGCTCCGTCTCCCAGCCCCAGAGCACCTCTGTTGGCCAGGTCACACCATGGACACGGTCCTGCAGCTGCAGATCTAATCTCTGCACAGAGGAGGGGTGCTGTGCCGAGGCAAATCCCTAGGACATTGCTGTATGTCTCTGGTGCCTGGCTTTGTGGGAGCTGCAAAGCAAGGTGCACCTCGGGTGGGTATGGGACCGTGCTGGCCTGAAGGAGAAAGCTTGGTGGCATCAGCTTTCAAATACCTCCGTGCCCTGGAGAATCAGGTGTGAAGGCAGAGAGCAGGGACTCAGCCCTTTGCCCTGGTTGTGTTCCACATTCTAACACTGCGCTGGTTGCCATAGGGTCTGAGCACAGAGCAGCTAAGCTGTGTGAGTGCAGTGTGTGAGCAGCACTGGGATTCGTGGAGGAAATGAGGCTACAGAACAACATTTACTAGCCATGGGAGTCTCTGGTGAGACCAGATTAACCCAAAGAGTCCAAGCATAGAGGGAGCAGCCAACTATGGGAAATATGGACCTTTGGGGTTACCTCAGGCAAGTGCTTTCCCCTCTCATCCCGTGTCTGTTTAGACTGTGAACTGTTCAGGGCAGGTCCTGTCTCTTGCTGTGTATCTGTGCAGCGCCTGGCACAACAGGGCCCTGATCTCAGCTAGGGCAGGGCCTGTCTCTCTGTGTGTGTCTGGGCAGCGCCTGGCATGATGGAGCCCTGATCTCAGCTGTGGCGGAACCTGTCTCTCACTGTGCGTCTGGCAGTGCCTGGCACGACGGGGCCCTGATCTCAGCTGCGGCGGGGCCTGTCTCTCGCTGTGTGTCTGACAGTGGCTGGCACGACAGGGGTCCTGATCTCAGCTGGGGCAGAGCCAGTCTCTCGCTGTGTCTCTGCAGCGCCCAGCGCAACGGGGCCCTGATCTCAGCTGGGGCAGGGACTCTCTTCTGTGTGTCTGTGCAGTGCCCTGCACAACAGGGGTGTCTCAGTGCTACACAACACACCTGTATCCTAGTTTCATTTCTCTGCCTTCCAAAGCCAGAGGAATAGGACTGGCCATTCAGAGTAATTCCCTTCAGCTCAGATTGCTGCAATTCCTTTTGCTCAAACTACAGCTATTAGTCATCCCATCATTCGCTGCTCTCCCCTCTCTTGCCATCATTCAAGCCTAGCAGAGCCCCCTCAGCAAGCCAATACTTCTAGTGGTGTGGTGGATTTCCCATCTCCAAGACACCCACTCTGCCAGGGGCTCTGAGTTCTACAGGCAGTGAAATTCCACCCCGCAGTTCTCCCTTGGAGAGCCAGCACACCATGCACTGCGATAACAATGCTGCTGGTACAGGGCAGTAGCAAGCTATAGGAATAGTGTCATAAAAAACCCTTCACTGAAAGAACATTAGGGTTGCAAAGTGGGGCCCTTGAAAATTAGGAGATGCCCGCGCACCTGTAACTCTGCCCCTGTGCTCATGTCCATTATGCTACAGTCTTTAATGGCATGATCACATGCTACTGTTTCTACAGGACCCTGCCTCCTTCTGTGCATCGTCAACTGCCTTTTAGCCTCCCGATTCAGTGTATGGCCCCTGCATTATTTACTGCCCCATCCGAACACAGAACTATGCATTTCCGCCTCGGCGTCCCTGTGGTGCTCTTAGCCTTGTGTCTGAGAGCTTCTCAAACATTAATGAATTACCTGGTTGAAGACATTTCCTTACGCACACGGGAAAGTGAGGCACGCAGAGATTAAGGCCACCACTGCCAAGTGCCCACTAAGTGTGGGTGCCCAATCAGGGTCTGATCTTCCATATTACTTAGCGTTATACGGCAGTTTATGTGTTCAAAATACAGGCCCCAGTGACTGCTATTCCAGCTGTGAAGTGCTCAGTGTCACAGATTTACAGGGTGTTCTGTGTCCTCGCCTTTGTACGGGCTCCTCCGGCAGTGCCCCCGTTACTGTGCTATGCCCAGTGCAATATTTGCACCTGCCACTAGAGGGGGATGGAGACACAGACTTTACCAGTAGCTTTGATAGCTTTTTGTTGACAGCAGAGGCATATAGAGACTCAGAGATCCTGGGATCCAATGCAGGGTCTGGAGAGAAGTGTCTAGTGGTTACACTCTTCTGCCCCGCTTCCCTCCCTGTCCCGTTCTGTTCCAATCTCCACTCCCCAGCTCCTGCTACTGCCTCCCCACCCCCACTTCTAGCCTCTCCCCTCTACAACTCCTCCCCCCCTTATATCCTCTCACCCACTCCTTGCTTCAGCCCCCTCTGCTCCTGCCTTTGTCCCCCCTCCCCTATGGTCTGCAATTCTCCCGTCTCCCACAGGAGCAGCAATTGTTGGGACAGTTCTGCAGCCCTTGGCTGGAGCATGGGCTCTGCTGAGATTTTAGCTGCCCAACTCTAACAAGTCTCTACTGAGCATGTGCAAACTGAGATACTTTAAGAAGGTTAATAATTGTGCGAGATTTAGGTGGATTTTTGCCGGAATAGCAAGGCCATCAGGGCTACCCTCTGCCAAATTTCAAGCCTTTGCTGCAAAACATGGACGTGCTAGAGCTTCTCAATGAAAGAGTTATAAGAATGTTTTAACATGGGTAAAACAGGGATGTCATTTGCTATAGTGCATGGGGGGGCAGTTGCCCCTTCCCCAAGACATTGGTTCCCTCCTTGACTCTTCACAGGTCTACATGCCCCACTTTCTGATCCCCCTGCTCCCAACTTTGCAGACTATAATATTGTGACGGGTTGAGTCACAGAGACCCCCTTGGGGCTGCCATCTGATGTGCTGAGACTACCTCTGAGTCCGTTTTCCCTGCCAGTTTGGGACTTCAGTACCCTGTCTTGTTGAGCCAGACACACTAGCCTGCTACAAACACAGACCCAGGTCTGGACCACGTCTCCCACAAGCTGCAGACTTAACTGAAAACAGCTTAAGAAGTGCTTCTGTCTCTCGCACCCAGATACTCAGTTCCCAATGGGATCCAAACCCCCAAAAAATCCGTTTTACTCTGTATAAAGCTTATACAGGCTAAACTCATAAATTGTCCGCCCTCTGTAACACTGACAGAAAGATATGAACAGCTGTTTGCTCCCCCCGGTATTAATTACTTGCTCTGGGTCATTAATAAGCAAGAAGTGATTTTAGTATATAAAGTAGGATTTAAGTGGTTCCAAGTAATAACAGACAGAAAAAGTAAATTACCAAGCAAAATAAAACAAAACACACAGATCTAAGCCTAATATAGTAGGAAACTAAATGCAGGTAAATGTCACCCTCAGAGATGTTCCAATAAGCTTCTTTCACAGACTAGACTCCTTCCTAGTCTGAGTCCAGCAATCACTCACCCCCCCCCCCATAATTACTGTCCTTTGTTCCTGTTTCTCTCAGGCATCTCTTTGGGGTGGAGAGTCTATCTTTTGAGTTAGCTGAAGACCAAATGGAGGGGTTCCCAGGGCTTTATAGAGTATTTCCCTTGTGGGTGGAAACCCCTTTGTTCTCCTGTGTAAAATCCCCTTGTCACGGACTCACAGGTCGTGCCCGCTCTTGGCCCAGTGCGGTCCATGGGAGGAACCCCCTTCAGTGTGACAGCCCTTCTCGGGGGTCTACTCTTTCTCAGGGGTTAAGCCCCTCAGCCTCCTGGAGCGGCACCTCTCTGAGCCTTAGCATGCCTGTCTCTCTCCGTGAGCCCCCTCAGGGAGTCCACTCGCTCTGGACTCCTGGGGCCTCCACTCCCAAAGGGAATAATGCAACCCTGTTCTCTAGCCCGGAGTGACACTCAGCCAGCTTAAAACAGGAGGGTTTACTGAGCGTTTGAACACAGCACAGGAAACTCTCAGGGCCTTCAGGCCTGGCCTCCCTTAGCACAGCATGTCTAAGTCTCCCCTGCATCCAGGTGGGCTCTGCCTGCTCCCTCTCCCCAGTCCAGAGACCCCCTGCTTCCCAGCTGGGCCTCTGATATCTCCTCCCCCAAACCCCACCTCTGTCCATTGTCTTCTCTCCAGGTAAACAGGGTCGCCTGGGCCTCCTCTCCTCTCTTCTGTCCTCTCTCCCTCTCTGGTTGGAACTGGCTGGTTAGGTCACCGGGGTCCTCTCTTCGCAGCCCATTGTCCTCCCACTGGCCAGAACCGGCTGCGACTCCTGAGCTGGGCCTCCGGGTCACCAGGTTGCCAGTCGCTGGGATGTCCATTCTCCAGGCCATTGGCTGGGGTCCCAAGTTCCCTTGCTGGTCCTTTGTAACAACAAACTCCCTCTCCCCTCGTTAAACCAGTAACACCCAGGGAAATTGAGTCCCACCCTCTCTGCATGCAACCCACTGGAAAACCAAGGAAAACACAAAGACAATCCCCCACTTCATCATATCCCTCAACTAGATGGAGTTTGCAGTCACCTGACTATGAATGAATTGGCTTTTTGCAGGCCAACGCCATTGTTTACATGTTAGTTTGAACATCCCCAGGAAAGCTCAGATGTGGGTTGGCGTCTCCCAAAGTCCATTGTCAGTTAAGTGTCTCTTGACTGGGCACTTACTGAGACTAGTCCTTCCTCAGGAAGCTGACCAAATGCTTCACTAAGGCTACTTAGAGTCAAACAAGTTAAGTACACAGCCAATATTCATAACTTTGAATACAAAAATGATAACACATACAGACAACATTATCATAACCAGCAAACTACAAACTTCTCATAGACACCCCACTTGGCCTCCTCTGTACAAGACCCAGTGCAACCATAGCACCCTGGTTGCAACAATAATCTGTACGGTCACAGTTTATGTCAATAACATCACAAATATAATCACATATTATGTTCTCTGTAGTGGCACAACTTTGCCTGCCCCAGAATTTTTCTGAAATATTGACCTGAGGGCAAAAGAATGTATTTTCCCCTCATATTATTCTCTGAAGCAGCTGGAGCATTTTATCTAAAAACGAAAAAGGTCAGCTTGTACACTGAATGATGCAGAGGGCCTGAGGGCAAAAAGAAACCTGTGATCACGTAATTATAGCCCAGAGGTCCCCAGGGGGGCACAGAGGAATGTTGGGGGGGCATGGCTAGGACCTGGGCCAGCCCCCATGGGTGAAGGAGAGGGGAAGCCAGCCCCAAGCCCACCCCGAGCTGTGGCCCCAGACCCCTTATCCCTGTCTACATCCACCCCTCTCCCGTAGTCGCAGCCGTAGCTCAGGGGGTGGCATGAACAGGAGTAAGGGGTGGTGCAAGGTAAAAAGTTTGGGGACCATTGTTATAGGCTGTCTCATAACGCAAACAGCTGAATTCAGGTTGCAAAAGCAACCCTTATTATTCTGACATTTGCTAACTTTTGAGTGCTAGACTTTGCAACTTGAACATTCTTTTCACGAACTTAATTGTACAGAATTGCCTAGGTTGATTTAAAAACATTCTATGATAGGTGATCCATAAACCTCCATCCTTTGCATTAGCAAGGTTTGAATTCTGGGCTTTCAGCATGGGCCTCCACCACCTGAACTACAGGATCATCTGCAGTAGGTGACAGCAGATGTAGGTTGTTATCTGGAGAGCAGCCACAAGAGGAAAATGAGTAACACATTGAAATGGTGAATAGCCTAATTTTCCAGACAACGTAGCCAAATGCTTAGATTTGACATCTTCTTTCTGACAGCATGGCTGAGGCTTGGGCTGGCCCACATCAGAGAGCAGACTTCTATTCCAGCCCTGCGAAACATCTCAGTGGGATAGCTAGCCTGGCTCATCTACAAGGGTTTGAAGGACACAGAGCTTGGACAGCAGTCAGGAGACATGAGGCATAAACTCATAGTCTGCTGGCTCCCAACGTAGTGTACTTTCCCCTCAGCCAGGAAGGTCCCTGGTGGGGAAGCAGGAAGCATTTGCCCCAGCTATGTGTGGCACACTGAGGGGAACCACTGGGGCAGTGCACGCAGTGCTGATGGGATGCTGGAGGATTTTAGTAGCAAGCTCTACCAAGTGAAGCTCAGACAGGAAATGGTGCTTTTCAACAGCTGGCAAATCAGAGTAGCTTGCTCTGGTGCCCTCGAAAGGCACCTGTAACCTCGCTGACCCTATGATTATCCAACCCCTGCTAACGTTCCAGATCCCCGCTGCACCAAGCCATATCGGCATTCAAGCTCTTCACCAAAACGCTCCAAAGAATGTAACAGAAACCATTCGGCCACTCACTTGTAAGAAGCTCTGCCCCTGCCCCTTTAATAATAACCCTTTGAATGGAGAGAGCATCTCGCAGCCCAGGATCACAGCTTGCTTTACCAAGGTGCGTTACTCCAGTTCTCAAAGGGGGGACTGGAACACAGACAGGTGTCCACTTGGAGCTACGTGTCCGGGTCACACGTGGGTGTCAAATTCTGGAAAGGACCCAGGATTCTGGGCTCCCAGCCGCATACACTGCAGTAACCTCGTGGTGAATTGCTGTGTCAGACAACTGCTGCAGGGCACTGCTATTAACCAGGGTAGGAGAAAGATGGGCATTTTGGCTCATCCAACTCCAGGTTGGCAGGGCCTGTCTCTATTCTGCAGGTCTGCAGAGCCAGGCACAAGGAGCCCCAACGGAGATCGGGTGCTGCTGTATTACATGGAATAAATAGCCACTCAGATTCATGGCAGCATAGGCCCTGCTAGCCTGGATCAGACCCCAGTCCAGGATCCCATCCCTGACAGCGGCCAGAACCAGGTGCTTTAGACAAAGGGGTACGACCCCAACTGTATCAGCTGTGGGATAATCTGCTCCTCCCACAGGTCTTATCCTGGTCTCTCACAGCACTGGGCTCATGTCCTGAAGCCAGAGGGCTTGTATCCCTGCCAGAATGTGTGCCAGCATCAGCTATTCCAATGCTGGATATTCTGATTCTGCATAGAAACGTCCAGTCCCCTTTTGAACCTGGCTCAGCTCTTGGCCCTTACACCTTGTGCCAAGGAGTTCCACAGGCCAATCACCCACTGGGTGAGAAGGGATTTCCTTGTAGTGATTTTCAGTTTGCCCCCTTTTTCTTCCATTGGTCACCCCCTTGTCCTTGTGCTGGGAGACACCAATCATTTTGTTCCCTCCCTTGCTGGAGGCAGCTCTGATCGACTGCAATGAGGCAGTGGAAGGCACCGTCACCCTCGGAGCAAAGTCCGCGCTGCATGTTAGCTCAGGCCTGCCGCTGCCTATAGAGCAGCACTGAGCAGGCTCCCCGTTTCTGCAGGATGTGAGGGCACAGCCATGGAGATCTGCCATGGCAACCGATATGAAGCCGAGAGAGCACACACAGAAATGCGGTGTGATCGCCCAGCACCGGAGCTGTGCAGGAGGAAAAGGGGATCCAGTTGACAAGGAACCCCCCCCGCCCCACACACACACACACTCCATGCAGGCGTTAGCACCTTTTACCTTTCAGACTATGTTGCCTTTGTCAACTGCATACAGATATATTTGGCCAATGTTCACTTGCAAAATGACACCTTTCTGTGCACAGACTGCAGGAGTCTCCCTCGGGGCTTGGCTGTAGGAGGAAATTGACTGGTGACCCAGGCCTTGGCTAGGCTCTGCCTACTGGGAAGAGAGGCAGAGGCAAAGCAACACACCGGACAGACCCTTACATTTTAAACTTTAGAGAACCCACCCCCCCCCCGGAATTTGGCAGGAAGAATAATAGAATAGAAATAATTGAAGAACAATAGACGAGAAATAATGGAAAGTGACATCAAGTGCTTGCTTAGGAAAATACTGAACTGGAAAATACCATCCTAGTAAAAGGAGTTTTTCCGCCCCTTGCTGCATAACTCCAAAAAGAACTCAAACTGCTATCCTCTGGCTGCGAAGTCCAGTTTCACCCCTGCTGGCCTGTTTTCACCTCCCTCTGGCTTGCCACGCTGCTTTGCTTCACTGGCGCGATGACTGCAGCTCTTTCAAGCAACTCTCCCACCAATGACAGCTCCTCACCCACAGGGCCAACCCCGTTCCACAGGCGCCAGTGTGCCAGAGTAACCCTACCTTGTCACATGCTCTGTGCCCTTGCAGCTGGGCTCCTGGCACATGGCCCTTCACGGTCCAGCTTCCTCAGCAAATCCCCTCTTCACCCAGCACCATCTCTTTGTCTCTAGCCGCCTTCCCATGGCCCCTTTGAGTGGATTCCCATCCCGTCCCTCTTCATGGGTGTCTCTCTCCCCGGGCAGCGTTCTATGAGCCCTCTGGCTTCAGGACATAAGCCTAGTGCTGTGAGAGACCAACGTGACCCCATGAGGGAGAGAACAAGCCCAAGTGGAAGGGGCAGGTGGGGCTGGGGCTTCTGCTTTCCTGTCCTCAATAGGACCAGCCAGCGCCCACTGCCTGCCATTCATTGTGGGCAGGCTCTGCCCCCAACCAGAGTGTGGATTGTTCTGGTGAGGGTGGGGGGACAGGGGCAGGCAGCCGTGGCCTCCTGGGACCCAGTAGGAGCTCAGCAAGGGCTGGGCAGTGCAGCTGTCGCTCTTACTCACGCGAGCAGTCCCACTGCTGCGTGAGTAAGTGCTCCCCACCCGGAATAGGGGAAGGTTGCCTGATCTACCTCTTGGGCAGGAAACTCAGAGCACCAGCAGTCACTGGGGACATGTGCTCTGATTTGGGCCGCTTGCTCCATCCTCTGGGACAGGCACTGACATGGATCAGGGCTAGATGAGCTCTTCGGTCAATGGCTGCTCAAGAGTACAGCTCCCTGCACCAAGAGGGAAGTGGGTGGTAGCATCCAATTCCCCCCTACCCCTGCACTCTCAGAATGGGAAAGTGCACTGAGCTGGGAGCCTGTAGGCCAGCCTCCACTCTCCTGCTGCCCGAGTTAATAATTCTGTGCATTTCACACCTCCGACTGCTGAGCAAGGCCTTGTGCCCCAGCTTAGGAGTTGGCAAAGAGATAGTGTTAGGAGGGCTGTTACCCCATATGTTCATTGGCACTAGAGGGGAACAAAACACACACTTTGCCAGTGAGCCACACGACAACTATTTGTCAGACAACAATAGAATGATAGAGCTCAGGCTTCCTGGGTTCTGACTCTGGGAGAGGATTGGGCTCTACTGAGTTGGAGGAAGTCAGGACTCCTGGGTGCTCTCCCCAGCTCTCAGAGAGGAGTGGGGTCTATGGTTAGAGTTAGGATGCCCAGCTAGTGATTCCTCATATTTACATATTGCTCATTCATCTGTGAAGATGGGTATGTATTTTATAGACAGCATAGCCAAGCACATAGTCCAGGCAAATTCATTCTGAAAGGCCGTGTGTCTAAGTGAATGGAACGTGGGGATACCATGTAAAAGACTCGTGTTTGAAAAAAACTGACGTGTTTAGTCTTGAGAAAAGAAAACTGGGGAGGGGACTAGCTGATAACGCTCTTCAAATATGTTAAGGGCTTTTATAAAGAGGACAGTGCTCAATTGTTCTCCATGAAGACAGGACAAGAAGTAATTTGGGTTATTCCGCAGCAAGGGAGATTTAAATTAGATATTAGGAAAAAAGCCCTTTCTATCTATAAGGATAGTTCAGCTCTGGAATAGGCTTTCAGGAGGGGTTGTGGAATCCCGTCACTGGAGGTTTTTAAGAACAGGTTGGACAGATGCCAGCCAGGGATGGTCTAGCTTTCCTTGGTCCTGCCTCATCCAGGGGGCTGGACTTGATGAGTTCTTGATGTTCCTTCTAGTCCAGCTCCCAGCACAGCAAAGCCCTGATCTCAGCTAGGGCCAGGGCTATCTCTTGCTATGCGTCTGTGCAGCGCCCGGCACAACAGGCCTCTGATCTAAGCTGGAGTCTGCATAGTACCTGGCACAACGGGAACTGGGGGTCCTGATCCTGGTTGGGGGGGTCTGCACCAGTGCCCAGCATGTAGGCTATGAGCTATGGGGAAAGAGACAACCTTGTGGGCCATGCGAGGGGTGTGATGTTTCTTGGGGTACTCAGGCCTGCGAATCACCTTGTTACCCCTGTCATGGATCAACAGATCTGGTGCTCTCATCTGGCTCTGGAACAGTCCCTGGGAGGAGCCCTTCAGTGCATCAGCCCCCATAAGTGACTCAGTCTCTGAGGTGAGCCCCTGGCTTCACCACCTCCTGGAGCCGAACCTCGGAGCCACTGTGAGCTCCCTGCAGCGAGTCCACCTTGACTGGACACTTGGGGAAGACTTGTACCCCCCAAGGGAGCGATGCACCCGCAAGAGGGACTCTCAGCCAGCGCTGTAACAGCAGGAGGGTTTCTGAGATGTCTGGACCACAGCCCAGAAAGTCCTTCGGTTAGCACAGAGAATGGAAAGTTCCTGCATCTGGGTCAGTCCGGAGCTCAGGGCTCTCTCTCAGTCCCAGTCCAGAAGAGTGTGTCCTGCTTCCAGCAACCCACACATAGCAACCGCCCAAGGGCCCCTCCTCCATCCTTTGTTCTAGTTCCCTGGCAAACTTGGTCACCTGGTCCTTTGTTCTCCAGCTGGCCAAACCCGCTGGCTTCTTGTTGTCCATGGCTGTTAGTTGCTAGGTACCAAATGGCCGAGCCATTGTCTGGGCCCAGGCCCCAGAGAGCTAGGCGACAGTCACATCTGTGTCTCTGAGTCTCTGCAAAGAGCAAACAGCCTTTTCTCCCCACCTAATTAACCATGCAGCACATAGGGGAAACTAGGGTGACCAGACAGCAAGTGTGAAAAATTGGGATGGGGGGTGATAGAAGCCTGTATAAGAAAAAAACCCCAAAACTGGGACATTGGGTCACCCCAGGGGAAACTGATACACACACAGTAGTCATATAAAATATTATGAAAAATTCCCACTTTGTCACAACCCCCCACCTTGCCTCCAGCATGAGGGAGACTTGCTTGTGCTTAACTGGTGTCAGCTCCCTGATCCCACCAGGCTGTGAGCCACCCATACACTCTCCTCTGGGCTCTGCCAGCCTTTACTCTGCCTTGCGGGTTAACAATGGGACACCCCAGTCTCTGAGCCCCTGTAAAGCGTTTGCCTGTAGTGCCAAGACCCTTGTCCACTGACACTCACAGGAACAGCAGCGCTGTTATCCCCAAGGAGCAGCGTTCACTCCAGCTTGTCTTGTTCTGCTCAGGACCAGCTCCTTGGTAAATATCACAGCCCTGAGATGTATTTATAGCAGGGCTGTCAAGCGATTAAAAAAATTAATTGCGATTACAAAAATTAATCGCCATTAATCGCACTGTTAAACAATAATAGAATACCATTTATTTAAATATTTTTGGATGTTTTCTGCATTTTCAAAAATATTAATTTCAATTACAACACAGAATACAAAGTGTACAGTGCTCACTTTACATTTATGTATTACAAGTATTTGCACTGTAAAAAAAAAGAAATAGTATTTTTCAATTCACCTAATACAAGTGCTGTAGTGCAATCTCTTTATCATGAAAGTTGAACTTACAAATGTAGAATTATGAACAAAAAACCTGCATAAAAAATAAAACAAAGTAAAATTTTAGAGATGGCAAGTCCACTCAGTCCTACTTCTTGTTCAGCCAATCACTCAGACAAACAAGTTTGTTTACATTTGCAGGAGATAATGCTGCCCCCTTCTTGTTTACAATGTCACCTGAAAGTGAGAACAGACATTCGCATGGCGCTGTTGTTGCCGGTTTTGCAAGATATTTACATACCAGATGCGCTAAAGATTCATATGTTCCCTCATGCTTCAATAGGGTAATGATACAGCAGGTGTGAAAAATCAGGAGGGGGGGTAATAGGACCCTATATAAAAAAAAGACCAAAAAATCAGGACTGTCCCTATAAAATCAGGACATCTGGTCACCCTATGCTTCAACCAGCATTTCCCAGGACATGGCTGAACAAGAAGTAGGACTGGGTTGACCTGTAGGCTCTGAAGTTTTACACTGTTTTGTGTTTGAGTGCAGTTCTGTAACAAAAAAATCTACATTTGTAAGTTGCACTTTAACAACAAAGAGACAGCACTACAGTGCTTGTATGAGGTGAATTGAAAAATACTATTTCGTGTATCATTTTTGCACTGCACATATTTGTAATTAAAATAATATACACTTTGATTTCAATTACAACACAGAATATAGTATATATGAAAATGTAGAAAAACATCCAAAATATTTAATAAATATCAATTGGTATTCTATTGTTTAATGGTGCAATTAAAACTGCAATTAATCACGATTAATTTTGTTAATTGCGATTAATTTTTTTCAGTTACTCGCGTGAGTTAACTGCAATTAATCGACAGCCCTAATTTATAGTGAAAACAAGGGAAAGTTTATTTATTTAGCATGTGCATAGTCATCTAGCCAAGTGATGGCATCTTCAGTGGCATGATGCAGTTCTTCTAGGCTACCGCTGAACCTAGTCAGCAGGCATTCATCGACAATGTGCGTCATCGTCTGTGCTGTGTCACAGCTGCACACAGGGCTGTCACGAAGGCCCCAGCGCTACTGGTTGGCCACCCAGAGACCTTTCCTGGTCTGGAACCTGTTCAACAGGGACTATTGGCATTGGGGCTAGGTGTCCAGATGTCCCAATTTTACAGGGACAGTCCCGATTTTTGGGTCTTTTTCTTATATAGGCTCCTATTACCCCCCCCCACACACACACACCCTCTGTCCCGAGTTCTCACACATGCTGTCTGGTCACCCTAGTCGGGGCAGGTCAAAACCATGCAGGCGAATTGTGAAGTTTATTACCAAGATTCAAGAGATGCTGGGCAAGGATCATGGAAACAAAAGGTTACATATAAACCAAATCCCTAACTTGCTTTCTAGGGACTGAGGTTTATCTCACCCAAAGCCTTCAGCAGCATCTTCAGCCAAGGCTGGTTGTGATCCCGTTTACCTCCTAGGCACAGGATAAGGGGGCGTTTTTCTTGCCTTCTACTTGTATCCCCAAAGTTCACTGTCCGACCTCGGAGATAGTATAACCCTCCTCTGGGCTCTCCCCTGTTGACTTCACATCTCTCTGTTGACTTCATATCAGGGGCGGCTCTAGCCATCTTTTCACCTCAAGCACGGCAGGCAGGTTGCCTTCAGCGGCTTGCCTGCGGAGGGTCCGCTGGTCCCGCGGCTTCGGCGGACCCTCTGCAGGCATGCCGTTGAAGGCAGCCTGCCTGCCGCCCTCGCGGCGACCTGCAGAGTGCCCAGGGCCGGCACTTCCATTAGGCGAACCTAGGTAGTCGCCTAGGGCGCCAGAATTCGGGGGGCGGCATTTTGTGTGCTCCCAATGGGAACTTCCGGTTCCACTCCCGTCGCACCGCCGAAGAAGGACCTTCTGCTGACGTACCGCGGAAAACAGCGGCAGGCAATTGAGCAGCTCAATGACTGTCGCTGTCGCCTGCGGCATTTCAGCGGAGGGTCCTTCTTCGGTGGCGCGATGTGAGCGGAACCGGAAGCTCCCGCGCACCCTGTGGGGAGAGCACAAAATGCCGCCCTCTGAATTCTGCCTAGGGCGCCAGAATATCTGGCACTGCTCCTGAGAGCGCCCCCAGCGGCTTGCCACCCCAAGCATGCGCTTGGCGTGCTGGTGCCTGGAGCTGCCCCTGCTTCATATGCAAGTGTGTCTACAGCGTTAGCTTCCCAGTGTAGTTTACATCCCGAGAGAGAGAGGTCAATACATAGGTCAATACACAGGAAACGTCCCGCTGTGATACACACCCCAAGAACGAATTTGCAGAATACACACACAACTCCTTACAAGCTGTACATGCAATGCATTTCACAAGGGTAGCAGTCAACAATGGGACCCCGGCTTTCATTTAAGACCTCCCATTACACTCTTTGGTGACCCAGACTGTACACATCAGAGTCAGGACATTTCTGTAACCCCCTTGCTGTTGGCATTGGGGGGTATTTGAGGAACAAGGGGCACGTGGGGGCCATGCTACGGACACAGGGAAGCAAGATGCTTCAGGGGAATGCTGCAGAAATACTGGGGCATGCAGGAGGGGCAGGCATGGTGGCAACACACGTGGGAGTGGGAACAGTACAAACATGCTAAGGGCACCTGGGGCACAGAGCATGCCAGGGGCACACGTGGAGGGGGACACACTAGGGGTATGCAGGGGACATATGAGGGGCACATGTGAGCAGGGGACATGCTAGGGGCACACGTGAAGGGGGACAGACTAGGGGTATGCAGGGGACATGCCAGGAGCATATGTGGGAAGGGGACATGCAGACAATATGCTAGGGGCATGTGGGGGAAGGAGACATGCTGGGGCACACGTGCGAGTGGGACATGCTGGGGCATGGAGACAGTACGCTAGGGGCATACAGTGGACATGCTGGGGCATGGAGACAGTACGCTAGGGGCATACAGTGGACATGCTGGGGCATGGAGACAGTAGCAGGTGGGCATACAGTGGACAATACGGGGCTAAGGTCACACGCAGAAGGGGACACGTGTGGGGCACACCGCAAGGGAGGAGGACATGTTAGGGGCATGCAGAAGACACGCTAGGGGGACACATGGGAAGGAGGCTTGCTAGGGAGCAGAACGAACGGCAGGAGCACACGTGGGAGGGGCCACGCAGGCAACAGGGGCGACATGTGCCCATGAGTGCGCCAGGCGCGCACAGGCGGGGCAGCCAGCGCTGCAGTCCCGGCCCAGGACCGGTAGGGGAGCCCAGCGGCCGCCGCCGCAGGCCGCCGCGGGAGGGGCCCACTGGGCGCCGCGCGTGCGGCCGCCTGCACTGGCGTCCTGTGGCCGGTAGGGGGAGCGCGAGCGGATCGCGCCCGGCCGAGCCTTCTTTCCCGCCGAGCCGCCGTCGGGCTCACCGCCTCTCCCTCCGCTGCGGAGCATGGCGGCCGCCCCCGGCCCCGCCCGGCCGGGAGCGTCTTCGGGACGACGCGTGAGGACCCTCACCTCGGCGAGCAGGTGGGTCGGGGCGGGGCCGGGGCCGGGGCTCCGGCGTGCCCCGCGCGGGGGCATTATATGGGGGGAGGGGTTCTCGGGGAGGGGGGCTGGCCCGGGCTAGAGGGGGGTATAGCGGGGGAGGGGGCTGGACCGGGTGGGGGGGGGGGAGTTCTAGCGGGGGAGGGGGCTGGACCGGCTGGGGGGGAGTTCTAGCGGGGCAGGGCTGGCCCGGCTGGGGGAGGGGGGGTTATAGCGGGCGAGGGGCTGGCCCGGGCTGGGGGGGGGTGTTTAGCGGGGGAGGGGGGCTGGCCGGGCTGGTGGGGTTATAGCGGGGAGAGGAGGGGCTGGACCGGGTGGGGGGGTGGTTCTAGCGGGGCAGGGTGGCCCGGGCTGGGGGGGGTGGTTCTACGGGGGGAGGGGGGCTGGACCGGGCTGGGGGAGGTGGTCTAGCGGGGGGAGGGGGCTGCCGGCTAGGGGGGTATTAGCGGGCGAGGGGGCTGGCGGGACGGAGGGGCTGCCGGGGGAGAGGGGCGTGGGGCGCTGGCGGCTGGGGAGACGCGGGAGTGTGGGGGCAGGGAGCTGGCATGGGGGGGGTCTGGGGGCGGTGGGGGGGGCGGTGGCAAGAGGGCTGAAGGGGGGCTGACGATCCCGGCATGGCGGGGGGGGTTTAGCGGGGGAGGGGCTGGACCGGGCTAGAGGCGGGGTTATAGCGGGCGGGGGGCTGGCCCGGGCTGGGGGGGGTGGTTCTAGCGGGGGAGGGGGGCGACCGGGCTAGTGGGGGGAGTTCTAGCGGGGGAGGGCTGGCCCGGGCTGGGGAGGGGGGTTATAGCGGCGCGAGGGGGGCTTGGACCGGGCTGGGGGGGGCTGGTTCTAGCGGGGAGGGGGGTGACCCGGGTAAGTGGGGGGGGAGTTCTAAGCGGGGCAGGGCTGGCCCGGTGGGGGAGGGGGTATAGCGGGCGAGGGGGCTGTGCCCGGGCGGGGGGTGGGTACTGCAGGAGAGTGGCCCGGGCTGCCGGGGCAGTATATAGTGGGGGGGTTTGCAGGCTGGCTGGGGGTGGTGAGGGTTATAGCGGGAGGCGGGGCTGGGCTGGGTTTATGATAACGAAGATAACTGCCCTGCCACTCACAGGGATGGGGGCGTTTATAGCAAGGAGCCAGTCTAGCCTATTGAGCAGAGCCCTGGGCTGGGCCCTGAGTAACCTGTGCTCTCTTTCCGGCCTTGCCGCTGCCCTGCTGGGTGATCTTGGGCAAATCTCTTCCTTTCCCTGTGCCTCAGTTTCCCCTCCCACCTTGTGTGGATTGTGAGTGCTCTCACCCCTGCAGCACAGTGTGTGAGGGGGTGTGTTGGGAGGGGTGCCCAGCATTGTTCATCTGGAATGCGCCGCTTGGAGAGCAGACGCGTGGTTGTGGAGTTAGTTTAAATGTCACTGGAAACAGGTTGCTGTTGGGAGGTGCTTGAATTCCTCTGCACAAGTGTGAGAGCCGGAAAGGGCAATGTGGCTGTAGACTGCCAGGTTCTGTTGGCCAAAGCGAGAGGAATGAAGAGAGCAAAGGCTGTGAGTGGTGGAAAGGAAGGAGGATATTAAAACAGGACAAGAATGCAAGCAGGTGCTAGGTTTCAGAGTGGTAGCCCTGCTTAATCTGTATCAGCAAAAAAAACCCGAGGAGTTCTTGTGGCACCTTAGAGACTAACAAATGTATTAGGGCATAAGCTTTTGTGGGCCAAAACCCACTTCATCAGATGCATGGAGTGGAAAATACAGGAGCAGGTATAAATACATGAAAGGATCAGGTTGCTTTATCGAGTGTGAGGTCAGTCTAACGAGATAAATCAATTAACAGGATATGAAGGGAGGAAAAATAACTTTTAAAGTGGTAAGGGAGTGGCCCATTAGACAGCTGACAAGAAGGTGTGAGTAACAGTAGGGAGAAATTAGTATTGGGGAAATTAAGTTTAAATTTTGTAATGACCCAGCCACTCCCAGTCTTTATTCAGGCCTAATCTGATGGTGTCCAGTTTGCAAATTAATTCCAGTTCTGCAGCTTTAGTGATCTAGGTTAGGGGTGGCCAACCTGAGCCTGAGAGGGAGCCAGAATTTACCTGTGTACGTTGCCAAAGAGCCATAGTAATACAGCAGCCCTCCACTGATCAGCGCCTCCCCCTCCTTCCCCATGCCCCCCATGGCATGCAGGAGGCTCTGGGGGGAGGGGGAGGAGTGAGGGCATGGCAGGCTCTGGGAATGGGGCAGGAAGGAGCAGGGGCATTGGAGGAAGGGGTGGAGTAGGGGCAGTGCCTGTGGCAGAGTCAAGGGTTGAGCAGTGAGCACACCCTACCCCCCAGCACACTGGAAAATTGGTGCTTGTAGCTCCAGCCGTAGAGTTGGCTACAAGGAGACTCATATTAACTTCTGAAGAGCTGCAGGTTGGCCACCCCGATCTAGGTAACAGAAGAAGTCCAGGGGAGTTCTCATTTCAGTGTACTTCTCTCCGTGCCCAGTGGCAGTTTCAGCCGGCAGCTATAAGCGTGGGCCGGAGCGTTGAGTCAGAATGGAGGAAAGGTCCCGAAAAGATGCATCCTTTTACGGTTTGGTACTTGTGCCCATCACCATAGTGTTTGGGCCCCTCCCACATTCATTAGATTGGCATTGCAAGGTCCCTAGTGGACTTTGAGCCATCCGCTCTTCTCCCTTCTCCGCCCATGGGAAGCTGTCCGTGGGTAGGTTTGTTGGGCTAACAGTCATTCTGCTTCTGGCGGAAAAGTTTTATTAAAGGAGACATTTCCTGAAGCTGCTCAGGTTTTGGATTAGTTTAATCTCTGCTGGAGGTTTGTTCTGCAGCCAGATCCTTTCGAGTGCCTTATTTCAGTCTCTTATAGGCTCTCACACACTTCTCCCCGGGCTTTAGGCTCAGCATTGCCCCCGAGAAGTGCTCCAGAGGTGGAGATGCAGCCTCTAATGCAGCTGGGCTTTGATCCATTAATAGCTTTCAGAAGCAGGATCAGTTGGGTATCGTCTCTTTAAATGAAGGGGTAGGGTTCTTCGCACAGAGCGTTGCTGATTAGGCTCTGGAGAGATTTGGGTGCCCATGCTGTTTCAGGGACAGTATTTGTTGAGCTCTTTGCATTAATTGCCTGACACAAACCCAGCGCATCTGTGGTGGAAACAGGAAGTTCTCTCTGGTAGTGGCAAAGATGAGCATATTTCTTCCCTCTCCCCTTCTGGCTGTGGCACCTCTGTCAAGTCGGAGGCCTGATGGGGAGGGAGAAGTAGCCGTGTGAGTGTGTTCAACAGGAAAAAGACAGGACAAATGGAGATGTGTGCCCCAATAAGTCGGTGTGGCCCTGGCATTCTGAAGTGTGGGATACAAAACCACTACTTAAGCCATCCAGAATTTTGCCCAGTAATTGCCCTCCCTGGAGGTCTGTCTTGCTTGCTCGCCCTCTGGCATGATGATGGATGCTGCCTATGTCTCCTGCCTGCGCTCGCTCCTTTCTGCCTCCTCCTGCCTTAAGGGCAGAGAGGAGCAAGTGGTGGGGCAGCCCTGCTCAACAGCTGAAGTGGGGAGGGCAGGACCAGCTGCTGAACAGCTGATTGGCAGCCAGCCCCAGGGCCAGCAGAGCAGCAGCCCCGACCAGCCCTGTGGGTGTTGAGCACCCTGTATTTTTTCTCCGTGGGTGCTTGAGCCCCTGAGCACCGAAGGCCAGAAGGAGCCACTGTAGTCTGACCTCTTGTCTAACGCAGGCCAGAGAACTTCCCCCAATAATTCCTAGAGCAGAGCTTTGAGAAAAACACCCAGTCTTGATTTAAAAATGGTGAGTTACAGAAAACCCACCACAAGCTTGGTAAATTGTTTCAATAGTTCATTACTCTCACAGGAACTAGGAGTCATCAAATGAAATTAATAGGCAGCAGGTTTAAAACAAAATAAAGTATTTCTTCACACAATGCACAGTCAACCTGTGGAACTCCTTGCCAGAGAGTGTTGTAAAGGCCAATACTATAACAGGGTTCAAAAAAGAACTAGATAAATTCAGGGAGAACAGGTCCATTAATAAGAACAGGAGTACTTGTGGCACTTTAGAAACTAACAAATTTATTTCCATCAATGGCTATTAGCCAGGATGGGCAGGAATGATGTCCCTAGTCTGTTTGCCAGAAGCTGGGATTGGGTGACAGGGCATGGATCACTTGATAACCTGTTCTGTTCATTCCATTTGGGGCACTTGCCATTGGCCACTGTCGGAGGACAGGATACTGGTCTTGATGGACCTTTGGTCTGACCCATTGTGGCCCTTCTTATGTTCCATTGTCTGCGCACGGGTTTTGTACTGATGTAACTATTACTGTTAGGGATGTCGTTGTTTTTACCAGTATAGGCATACTGCTCCAGTGCCTGATGGGGACAGTTACACTGGTATTCTTCATTCCCCTTCCCGTATGGGAACAGCTGTACAGGTATAAGGACCTTGATACTGACAACTGCATCCGCACTAGGGAGAGGTTGTACTGCATTCACTAGCCCGGTACGATCAAAGCTGTACAGCTTGTGGTAGATGAGGCCTACGCACTCTGCCAGACCTACCGGAGCAAGCATCCCCAAAGCCCGTTTGGCGCACTGGGAGAGTGAGGCAGAGTGGGTGAGTGAGGTCCCACAGTGGGTCAGAGACGGGATGAGAACAGAAGAGTTCCCAACTTGCTGTCCTGGGGTCAGACCACCACATGGATTTGAAACACACGTCAATATTGATCCTGGCTTTCCTCTCCCCGTTCCCTTAGTGAGGGTGAACTTGCTCAGATGTGAGAAGCAGCGGGGAGTTGCCCATCCAGCCATGCTACAGGCCTCTTTGCTGGCCTAGGGATCAGAAGGCTAGAAGCCATGTGCGGCTCTGATACAGTGTGGTCTTTTCGCATGCTGTAATCCTGTAACTCTGTCCTGGAGTTGGCTGTCTGGGCACGTCCTGGTCTTCACTGAGCTGCACCTGCATGGCTGGATGGGCTGCGGTCACAAATGCTGCTTGCTAGGTAAACTTGGCGATGTTGCTTTTCAAAACTAAAGATCTCTGTTTCTTCCTCCTGCCCCCTTCCTTTCTGCTGCTTAATGACCGTCACTCCCTGCAGACCAAAGTGGAAGACTTGGTGCAAGAGGTTTTCAGTGCTTACAAGACGAACCACCACACCTCACAGTAAGTTACTGTAGCAGACCCAATAGAGGCCATGGGAATGTTTGACCTGAGATTTTTGGGTGAACTTTGCAGGGTGGTGCATTTGGAAGTCATGTCCGCTGGCCGAGTTTTAACCTAGGCCAAATCACGTCCTCGAACGCGCTACTCTCTGTCTTGGTGGTGGTTGTCAGTCGTGTTAAGTGGGCTCGACGGAGCTAGCGCGATGGGGGGGCACTCTCTTTTTCCCATCAAGAGAGAGCCCAGGAGTCAGACGTCCCGGTCTCTGCTTTTCCATCTCACGTTGGTTTGCTCACGTGTTCTGGGTGGCTGTCGGAGATGTGGCTCACAGGAGCTTCCAGTGCAACCTGATGCTGCATTTAGTGTTCATCCAGAAACTACAAGTCCCATCATGCATTGCTCCACTTTGACCCAAGCTCCCTAGCTGCACCCTTGGAAGGCAAGAGGATTAGATGTGTTTGCCACCTCCTGGGCTAAGCTGCTAGGGTGACTCACTGGATCTTCAAACCCAACAGCTCTGCTGCTCTGCCCATGGTAATGCTGGCTGCACTTTGCAGTGAGATCCCTGCTCCCTCTAGCTATGGAAAGCTTTTGTGGAGGAATGTAAGAGAGCGTCTAGGCAAGAAAATGGGGGCAGGGGTAATGCAAAAAGCCAAGTGAGCATTACGCTTGGCTTCTGGAGGGGGGTCTAGAGCTGCACGGGCTCTTGGGAGAACACAGAGTTGCTAGTACTCTGATAAATATGGTAGTCCACACCTTGTGCTTGCTCTTCTAAGCGCTGCTCGGCAGATGGCAATTACGCCTTTACAGGATTTTAACAGCAAAGAGCATTTGTACCCACAGTAACAGTAAACTGCCGATAAAGGGCTAATCATCCACAGGCTATTCTTCCTGCCCTCAAAATCCCACCTGTGTGATCTTTTCTGTACCGTCTCTCTTTGCCCTGACTGACTGGTCACATGCTGCTGGAGAAGTGTTTCAGGGAAATTTGTAACTATCTTCAATTCATGGCAGCTGCAATATTTCTTTTCCTGCATCGTCTAGGCTAAGAATGCCTGAACAGTGTCTGGCTGAGGGCTGCATTAGCAGCTTGCATGGCACTAGAAATTTGCACTTAATTTGCATCAAACCTTTCTTACCTTGATCTTGGCTTTGGAGGAACTACAGATCCCAGCATGCATTGCAGCCTAGCCCCGCTGCCTGCTGAGGTTTTTCATGTTGCATGGTAAAGATGCAGGCACTTGCAGTCTGCTCTGTTTAATGGAAGTTCTGCTGTCTCTTGGGTGTGTGTGTGTAGTGCTTGTCGTATGGTATCCGAGTGGCCTAGAGGATGCCATGTTAGGGCGTCTGCGCTCTGAGCAGCTGGGATGTAAAAGACTAATACGCTAGCAAATGCTGGTGAAGCTTCTGAGCACTCTTCACCTTCTGTTTGCCTTTCAGATTTGTTCTGCAGCGCGAGAAGCATTTCCACTACTTGAAGAGAGGCCTGAGACAACTGACGGACGCCTATGAGGTAACCACGCAGTGACAAAGTCACAGTTGTCTTCTGCAGCCACCCCGTCAGCCACCCTAGTCCCAGAGCTGGCAGCAGCAGTCCCCAGGGATCCTATCCAGCTTGTTTTTTGGCTTGTAAAACTTCCCACTTGTTCCCCCTGCCTTCCTCGGCCTGTCAGTCTTCCAGTACAGAGCATGCTGCCTGGGACTTGCAGTTACTGTTTTGTCCAGGGGCACTTTTGCAGGCCCCGTATTAGCTACTGGAGCTCTGGTGCTCATTCCATTGCATGTCTTGCATTTCAAGGGCTGCCAGTACCACTGATTGGTTATTGCTGGGATGTTTTATGCTTATCTTTATTTTCATTTTCCAGTCGGAGTGAAACCCAGTTTTCTAGGTGACTGGTTTAATTTCAGTCACGCATCCTCCTTTGCTTCTCTGCTGATGCTGTGTGGCATTAAATGGCTGAAACGTCATGCCCCAGAGGTGGCTGCATTTCAGCAGTGGGTGAAGGGATCTCTGTGCTGTGTATATGGTCCGTAAAGCATTCTAGGATCCTTCTGCCTGAAAGCCTTTATTATTGTTTTTGGGTTATTTCCTTTCTAGATTCTCTTTTGAGCGTCTCTGTAATTTTCATGACTTTGCAGGTGTTATGAGTTCCATGCCCTCCTAGTCCTCTGATCTGCCTTGCTTCCAATGGCCTGCATTGTGTCGTTTCTACTTCTCTTCCCTAGAATAATTTCAGTCACTCGCTGACTCACCCCAGAGCCGTACAAGTGAATCAGCTTCATTGTGCTTGACCTCAGCGCAGCCCTGGCTCCATCTCCCTGCTGCCGTGTAACAAATGTTGTATTGTTGGCAGTGCCGGTCCGGGAGCTGACTGCTTTCTTCTTTTTCCCTTTGGTAGTGCCTGGACGCCAGCCGCCCCTGGCTGTGCTACTGGATCCTGCACAGTTTGGAGCTGCTAGACGAGCCCATCCCAGAGTCTGTGGCTTTGGAGTAAGTCCTGTTCGGTGTGTGCTCAGCGCTCTGTAATGAATGCCTACTGCAGCGGGAGGTTTGCAGTCAGGAAGGCAGGATATTTGAACATAAACTCCTGGAGATCTCCTCTTGGTCTCCATGATATTTACAAGTACCGTACCCTGGTCTAGTGGGCAAAATGGGAATCCCACCTTCTCCTCAGCCTGGCTTTTAAACCATTGTGATCACCCCTAGTAAGGCCTTCTGCTTAGCACCAGCCAGGGAATCTCACCCACTGGGTCCTGCACTGAGCCCACCGACTTGTGGCCTACACGGTATCAGTTAGAAAGACATTGGGTCTTGATTTGAGAGGCTCCAGGTGGTGGAGAACCCGCCTCTTGCCTAAGTGAGCTGTGTGAGGAGTGGGCGGCCCCGACCCTCGCTCTCTGACCTCAGACACGTCCGGGAGCGACCCCACTGAAATCAGATGCAGCACCTCGCTCCAACCTGAGACGAAATGAAACCAAGTTGCTTTGGCGCTTCAGGATGAATTTGTCCCTGGGGTGACTCCACTGACTGTGCTGGACTCGCATCTGGGAGGAACCTGGCCCATTCTGTTTCGACCCAGTACTACATAAGGTGCCCCCATCACCTCCTGTTACCATTTGCCAAACGGGGGATCGAATGGTGCTGTTTTAGGGGGGGTAGGAGAGAACCATAGCACCCACAGGTGTGGATCTGGCCCTGGTATCACAGGCCCTGTCAGCTGCAGCCAGCATGGTTTATAAACCAATCACCGTCTTTAGCTCTCTTGGTATTTCTCTTTTTGGGGGTTACCTATCACTCCTTCGCGGAGCTGCTAGGCAGAGAGCGCTGACACCCCCATTCAGCTCCACGTTAGCCCATGACTTGTAGCCAAGCTAAAGCAAGTCTCTTGTGCTCTGCTACTGATTCATTGTGTGACCATGGTCAAGTCCCGTAGGGCCTGATTTTTCAGTAAGCCAAAATGGGAGGCCTCTCTGTACCCATGAGCTTGCCTCATCCGCGCAGGCCAGAGCTTCATGCACACCAGTCGGGCCACATGCCATGGGAGTGCTCCAGTTTCCAACGTGGCTGTGCAGTTGTGTTATATGCATGTGAGCATGTGGGCCTGGGACCTTCACCTGCTGATAATCGGGCCTGTAACCTCTCTGTGCCTGCAATTTGTGTCTGCCATAGAAATAACTGTCCTGACCCAGGCAGGGGGCTGTTTTGTGGCTTAATTCATGAGCATTAATTTGGTCAGGATGGTTCCAGGTATCCAGTGTCACAGCCAGTGTCCCAGGACTGTCAGAAGGTCTGGGAACCCTGTGGCCCTGACCCCTCCAGAGGAAGAGCGGTCAAGTGTGTGGCAGATGGAGGAAAGACACCCCAGTGTTCCTGAAAACGGTGCCAGCCATGGGGACGGCACACAGACTTCCCAAGCAGGTGGAGAAGGTGATGTACAGTGCCCAAGAACCCGCAAAAGAAGGGACCTCCCCAGTCCAATGGTTACGGAAGGGCTATGTCTGATTCCAACCGTGCTGACAGGGCTGAAGCAGGGAGAGGGTGCAGAGGTCCCAGCGTCCCATGGAGCCGGTGCTCGGATGGGTCCCACGTCCTACTGGGGGATGGCACGGCTCAGCTCTGGATTCAGCCGCCACAGAAGGCTCTGCTCTGTTTGGTCATTTGGATCAAGTTTGAACCGGGGGGGATACAGAGTTCAAGAATGTGGAATCCCAGGGAAAGAGCGAGAGAAAAATGACAGAGCACAGATGAAACCTAAGGGAAGGAGAAGGCCAAGCAGAGGACCAGAGGGAGATGAAAGCGGGAATGGGCATGTTGGCCTGAAAGGAGAAACACTGTAGATTACTGGAGAGACGGACAGATATGGGGCAGAATCTACCCTGTGCTCCAGTTAGGGTTTATAGTTGGGTCTTCCTGGGCTTTCGAGTCTCTAAGTGTGTTTGAGCGGAGAAGGGAGCTGTGCAGCCAGGCACTGAGAGGGTTAACGCTGGGCTCGCTGCACCCAGAAGTGCTGAGTCTGATTACATGCACCCCTCCCTGCTGTAACCCTGGAGTGCTCCCTGCACTGTCCCGCAGCAAGTGCTGTGGTGGTCAGAGGCCTGTCCGAGCCTTGCACACCCTTGCATGTGGACTAACAGCGCTCCTTAATCAGGTGTCGCTCACAGAAGCGGGACGGGTTCTGCATCTGGATCCTCCTCAGTGGGCATTCAGACGGGCTGCCGAGCCGCTCTGCCCCTTGTCAATTCCATCCCTCCCTTGGCCTCTGAGAACTATCTGCAATCGCATGTGCGGCTTCTCGTCAGTAACATCAGCCTGGCCTGAGCTGGGTTCAGCCCGAGACGCGGGAGGTGATAGGTGCCTGCTTCATGCAGATAAACTACAAATTCCCCTGCTGCTTTGACGGCCAGCTCTGTCTGAGGCACTGGAGTGAAAAGAGCTGTACAGACAGCTAACTCGCTAGCACCCGCTGTTCGAAGCAGATTACCCTTTCTCAGCCGCGCTGATGCAGTCCTGGCTTTCCCGTTAGGTGTCTCTAGAAATGAAATAAATCTGCTAGCTGCAGCCATGGCCTGTCTGTTTAAACACCATTTCAATTCCCACCCCTCTCTCTGCTGGATCCCTCTGTCCCATAGGTAGTGGCTTGCTGTCCTGGCAAGCTTCCAGATGTGTTGTGCAGGTCCATTGCCCAGGCCCAGTTCTGGCTTGGCATCGCCCATCCTGCACCTTGGAGTGACAATGGAGAGCGATCCCTGGAGGTGCTTGTGTCTGGGTGGTTGGCCAGGCCCCCGGTCCCTGCACGGATAACGCTGCTTCTGCAGCACAAAAGCACTTTGTGCCATTCACCCTGCCCCAACAATAACCCTCATTGTTGCCTTCCTGAGCGGCAGGGGGCATCTTGTGAAAGTTGTCGATGGTGGTGATAAGGACACCGCCCCCGTCTCTTGTGGGCAGGGAGCTGTGCAAAGGAAGGCACTGGATGAGGTGCAGCACAGGGGAGGTTGGTTACAGATTCAGTGAGGCAGCATGCACTGGTGGGGAGGGAATGCTGCCGGTCCTGCAATGCTGCCATGCATCTCGGAGCCAGAGACGGGAGCACGTGGCAGGGAAGGGAGGTGCTCTGGTGTTTGCGGGCTGATCTATTCGGTGTTGCATACAGACAAGAACTGCTGATTAAGAGGAGCTGTGCGGAAGGGGAAGGCAGTGTCATGTAGGGGGTAGAGCACTGGACTGGGACTCAGGAGACCTGGATTCTCTGCTCAGATCTGCCACTGGCCTGCTGGGTGACCTTGGGCAAATCACTTCCCGCCCTGTGCCTCAGTTTCCCCACCTGTAAAATGAGGACAGGGATGCTAACCTGCTTTGGAAAGCACTTTGAGACAGACCGATGGAAAGCTCTAGGGGTTAGTAGTAATAATTAGCGTTGTCAGTTAATTACAGTTAACTCACACAATTAACTTTACACACACCGCTGGTGAATGTATCAAGCGCTCAAATTGAAAAATAAACGAGAGAAAAGTATTTTTCCTCTTTGGAACGTTAGAAGCAACAAGAGAGATCAGAGTCCTTATTACATGGCAGGAAAATCAGTCAGAAGGGTGATCATCCCCTTGAAACTGCCAGATGTTTTCTCCTGTCCAAAGCAAAGAAGCGAGGTGCTGAGGTGATAACTGCACTGGGATATTATTACTACTAGGGCTGTCAAGTGATTTAAAAAATGATCGCAGTTTTAATCACACTGTTAAACAGTAGAATCCCAACTGACATTTAACAACTATTTTTGGATGTTTTTCTACATTTTAAAATGTCCTGATTTCATTTACAACACAGAATATGAAATGTACAAGGGCTCACAAATATTTGCACAGTAAGAATGATGAAAACTAGTATTTTTCAATTCACCTCATACCAGTACTGTAGTGCCATCTCTTTACTGTGGAAGTGCAACTCACAAACATAGATTTTTTTTTTGTTACATAACTGCACTCAAAAACAAAACAGTGCAAAACTTCAGAGCCTAGAGTCCACTCAGTCCTCCTACTTGTTCAGCCAATTGCTAAGAGAAACAAGTTTGTTTACATTTACAGGAGATAATGCTGCCCGCTTCTTATTTACAATGTCACCTGAAAGTGAGAACAGGCATTTACATGGCACCTTTGTAGCCAGCATTACAAGGTATTTATGTGCCAGATACGCTGAACATTCGTATGCCCCTTCATGCTTCAGCCACCATTCCAGAGGACATGCTGTAAAGTGGCAGTGTAGACAGTGCACCAGCGCTGGGAGCTACTCCCCTCGTGAGGGTGGTTTTTTTTTTTTTTACAGTGCTGGCAGAACTCTTTACAGTGCTTTCACGCTGATAGTGAAGACGTAACATTAGTGACTGAACTCCTTAGGGGAGAATTGTATGTCCTCTGCTCTGTTTTACCCACATTCTGCCATATATTTCATATTATAGAAATCTCAGATGATGACCCACCATAAGTTGTTCATGTTAAGAACATTTTCACTTCAGATTTCACAAATGCAAAGAATGTGAGATTTCTAAAGATAGCTACAGCACTCAACCCAAGGCTTAAGAATCTGAAGTGCCTTCCAGAATCTGAGAGGGACGAGGAGTGGCGCATGCTTTCAGAAGTCTTAAAAGAGCAACACTATGATGCGGAAACTACAGAATCCAAACCACCAAAAAAGAATAACCACCTTCTGTTGGTGGCATCTGACTCGGATAATGCAAACTAATATGTTAATCTGCTCTGCTTTGGATTGTTACCAAGCAGAACTCGTCATCAGCATGGACGCATGTCCTCTGGGATGGTGGTTGAAGCATGAAGGGACATATGACTATTTAGTGCATCTGGCATGTAAATATCTTGCAACATTGGTAACAACAGTGCCATGTGAAGGCCTGGCCTCACCTGCAGGTGACGTTGTAAACAAGAAGCGGGCAGCATCATCTCCTGTAAATACTGTATCAACTTGTTCGTCTTAGTGATTGGCTGAAGCAGGACTCATTGGACTTGTAGGCTTTAAAGTTTTATTTACTGTTCTATTTTCGAACACAGGGTTTTTGTACGAATCTACATTTGTAAGTTACACTTCCATGATAAAGAGATTGCGCTGCAGTACTTAGGTGAATTGAAAAATACTATTTTTTACAATGCAGATATTTGTAATAAGATATAAAGTGAGCACTGTACACTTTATTCTGTGTTGTAATTGAAATCAATATATTTGAAAATGTAGAAAACATCCAAATATATTTAAATAAGTGGGGTTCTATTATTAACAGTGCGTTTAATAACTATTAATTTTTTTATCGCACGATGAATCACGATTAATTTTTTTTTATGGCTTGACAGCCCGAGTAGTAGTAATGTCCCATTGCAGTTCTTATCACCTCAGCACCTTTCTTCTTTGCTTTGGACAGGAGAAGACATTTGGTAGTTTAAAGGAGATGATCACACTTCTGACTGAAGCCTTTTTCCTGTCAGGTAACAAGGACCCTGGAACGTTAGATGCAGCGAGAGAGATCAGAGGGGAAAAGCATTTTTCTCTCATTTATTTGAGCGCTTGATGGATTTGCCAGCGGTGTGTGTACAGTTGTGTTGTTTCTCCCCACCCCACCCCACCCCTGCCATCACCCCTTATGGAGGATAGACATTTGTAAAGATCTGAACCCTCCTGACTCCGTGAGAGCGCTCCAGGCAGGTGGAGCGCGTATTGAAATCACCTAGGTGTCAGGCGGACTGCATCCCTTTAACTGCAGAGACTCTGTGGACGGGGGGCTACAAGGGACTTGGTCCCCGTGACCCATTGCCAGGCATGCCCCAGCTGCGTTGTTAGGTTGCTGTTGAGCTGCCAGACACTCTGGATGCTGTTGGTCACTGGTTAGTATCTAGTTTAGCGCTCGCTTGATTCCCGCCCCCTGCCCCTTTTAACAGCATGCCGGGATTGCTCTAGTGATCGCTCTTCCTCATCCCTTCTCAGACCCTAGCATCCCTCCCCATTCACCCCAGCTGGCCCTCGGGGCTCTTTGGGATCTATAGGTGTCTGTGTTGGGGGAGAACGCCAGCGAGCGCTGTTGTTCTGCACCCACCTACATCGATTCTGCTCTTGTCCCAGCCGCGGCAGCACCTACCGTGGTGTTGGAATCTCAGCTCTCGTCTTCGCTGGCAGGAAGCTGCGTCCTTAGCTGGGCCGGGCTAACACGGCTGAACTAACACTACCTGAAGCCTTAGCGCACACAAGGCACTGTGGAGATTTCACACGTTAGCAGGTCAGGATAAAGACTGGGCGGAGCCCAGGGTTCCCCCCTGCGCTGCTGAATCACGGGAAGACTCCAGACTGGGCTTGTCTGCACTAGGATTCACAGGAGCTGAGAACACATCACCTTTCCTTGGAAAGATTCAGGTGTGAGAGAGAACAGCTCAGAAACCCGGATTGGAATTCCCTTTGTGCTGTAATAACAATGAGAACCCCAAGCTCTTCTGTCGTACTTTCTAGCCACAGATCTACGTGTGCTTCACAAAGCAGGCCGATATCGCTATCCCCGTTTTACAGATGGAGAAACCGAGGCACAGGGCAGGAAGTGACTTGTGCAAGGTCACCCAGCAGGCCAGTGGCAGAGCCGGGAACAGAACCCAGTTCTTCTGAGTCCCAGTCCAGTACGCTCTCCACTGGAAAAGCTGTTCTGTGAATTGTAGGGGGGTGGGAGGGATGTGGAAAGAGGAAGTTTTATTGTTTCATCTAATCAGATTGTCCCCTTCAATATACATCTAACTGGATTAATTTTTACCCCCTCTGAAATCTGCCTGGGCTTGCACCTTTATTTCATTTTGGAAACCCATCTAGCTACAGAAGGGCTGCAGGCCGCACCTGCTGCAGCAGATCTCCGGGATTGGTGCTAGCCAGCTTTTAAACAGTCCCATGGAGGAGCTCTTCAGCGCGCCAGTCCCCCAAGGGTCCCACTCTTCCGCCAAGGCCGGCCACGCGGCCTCACCGCCTCCGAGACAGAGCCTCTGGGCCCTAGCCCTCCTGCTTCACCCTGCGAGCTCCGCCCGTTGCATCCCACTGAGCCAGAGCCCTGGAGAGACCTGGCTGCTCAAGCCCCCCAGCCGGTGTTTGCAGTGATGCACTAGGCCTGAACTGCGCTGCAGGCTGTAATCTGCGTGGGGCAGACTTCTGTCCTTGGGATGCCACATTTTCTGCACTGGCTCACAGGCCACACGAGAGGCCCCTCCATCTCCAGTGCCCTGCTCCCCCAGCGCCTGATGATGGGCATTGCTTCCATTTTCTTTGTAAATTACCTGCCCAGCCGCCCTTTCGCTTCAGAGATACCCAGGCCAGCAGGGAACCCTATGACAATTTCATCTGACCTCCTGTCTAAGCTAGGCCAGAGATCTGCCCTGGAACAATTCCTAGAGCAGAGCTTGTAGAAAACCATCCAGTCTTGATGTAAACATGCACCACAGCCCTTGGTAAGTTGTTCCAGTGGTTAATTACCCTCAGTTGTTCTGGACCCTGCTAGGTTCTCTCAGAACCCTTTGGGATTTTGCTGTCAATCTGGGCCCCCCTTTCTTATGTTCGTAGTGCTCCAGGATAGGCTTCAACTCACAACCTCGGCAACCCAGCGCAAGTCAAGTACTGTTGCGGTAGTGCTGTGTGTTAGCCACCAGCGCCGTCAGAGCAAAACTGCTAGTGGGACTGGCGATCTGTGAATCCCCCCAGGTCCCACGTGCTAGCCGCTGCACCACGGAGACAGCTAGTTCTTGCACCCGGCAGACAGGCCGGGGCTCTGTGCTGGAGGTTTGAAGTGCAGGTTTGGGTGAATCGTGCCCAGGTATTTTTTGACCACCCCCGTCTCTCCCTCCAGTGTCTGCCAGTTCCTAAGCCGGTGCCAGAGTCCCAGTGGTGGGTTCGGAGGAGGGCCGGGCCAGCACCCCCATCTCGCTCCCACCTATGCCGCTGTCAATGCTCTCTGCATCATCGGCACCGAAGAGGCCTTCAACGTCATCAACAGGTGAAACCAGCTCCTGGCCTGCTATGGGAGGTGGGAGGGAGGTGACCCAAACTGCAGCCTTTCTCCCTAGTGGGCTGGAGCCCTGCCTCCTCTGATGGCTTGGTACAGCTCTCGCAGGTGTATCAGTGCCAGGTGTCAGCAGAGCCACCATCTGTCTCCTCCAGTGCGCAACCCGTGTGTGTGCACGGGAGAAACGCCAGCTGAGGACTTTGCCACAAGGCTTTGAGGTTTCTGCTACACAAGGTGCTCATGTGTTGGGCTCCCATGGGAGTTATTGGGGTTCTCGGCTGTCCAACACCTCACAGGATTTGGGCCCTGGGTGTCCAGGAGGTGAGGAGTGGCCTTGTGTAAAGCCACCCACCCCCAAACACCCAGGCCAGGCCCAGATCTCTGCCCAGGCAAGAGTGCTCTTCCTGGAACCCTTGCTGGGCTCTCCCACTGCCCCTATTGGTTGGTTCCCCTGTGTGGGTGGGGATGTGGCCATTTGATTGGCTGGGTAAATCGTGAACCACTGTTGTGATTGTGAAAGTGAGATGCTAACAGGGCTGGCTGCAGCTGACCCTGCATTGGCAATGTCCCCTGTCTCCTTACCTAGGGCTCTTAAACCCTCATGCATCCGGGCATGAGCCAACCACTAACCATCGGGGTCAGGCAGGAACTGGCCAGGCTGTATAGCATTGTCTGTTCGATTCAGCTGCTAGTGGGCCCCTGGCCTGGCTAGCTCGTGCATCGGGTGGCATAACAATGCCTTTGCTGGTTTTCAGAGAGAAGCTCTTGGAGTATCTGTACTCACTGAAACAGCCCGACGGCTCCTTCATCATGCATGTGGGAGGCGAAGTGGATGTCAGGTGGGTGGGAGCCTTCACAGCATTGGTCAGAAATTCCAAGGCTAGGAGGGACATGACCGACCTCCTGCATCACCCACCCACAGATTCCCCCTCCAGCCTATTAGTTTGTGACTATGTCGTCCTGTCCTGGTTTAAAGACTCGGGGTGATGGAGGCATGGAATAGCCAGTGTCGCCTGCCTGGCAGTGTCCCACGTTGAAATCCTTCTCTGCCAGGCATCTTTGCAGCTACAGACAGTGTGGGGACGTAGGGAAAGGCAATGCGTGGCTGTATCGGTCTTGGCGCTTGTCTGTGGGGGGGCATCTTCCTGCCGGGACTGTTCCAGGGTAGTTCTAATGTTGCACCTCCCATAGAAGCGAAGCCAGAAAAAGGCCCTCTTCTCCTGGAGTCAGCCACACTGGGAGTTATCCAGAGCAGTAGAAATAGATGGTCAATTTTCCCGTGTAGACAAGCCCTTCATTTCACCAAAAGCAAACCACAGCCGACGAGATGATCTAGAGTTTCTGTCTGGGAGGTGTCCGGTGTGGGACGTCTTCTGAATTTTGCTGTAGGCCTTCAGCATTGCTTACCTGGAGCAGCGCCTGAGGCCCTGGCTGAGGAGCTGTCTCCTGGCTTGCTCTCACTTCGCAGATCAGGGGTCTGTTAGGGAGGCAGCGTTGCCTAGTGGACAGAGCACTGGACCAGGACTCAGGGGAACTGGATTCTATTCCCAGCCCTGCCACTGGCCTGCTGCGCCACCTTGGGCAAGTCACTTCCTTGCCCTGTGCCTCAGTTTCCCCATTTCGAGAATGGGGATAGTGATACTGACCTGCCTTGTAAAGTGCTTTGAGCTCTACAGCTGGGAAGTGCTAGGTCAAAGCTAGGGGTTATTCCGATAGTCTTGCAAGGCGCTGCTGGAGTGGGGCACTGAGTGAATCTCTCCTAGGCATAAAGGGACTTGCATCGTAGCGAATCTCATATTTACGCCACTAGAAGCCACATGCAGTGGAGCAGGGAGCGCTGCGGGATTGCTGGATGCTCGTGGAGTTGGTAGAGCAGAAGCTGCCAGCCCCAGGGCTGTCCATGGCAAGTTATGGGGCTGACTCTCCCATCCATCTTTCCATCACAGGAGCGCATACTGCGCCGCCTCAGTGGCTTCGCTGACCAACATAATCACACCCACGCTCTTCGCAGGGACTGCCGAGTGGATCGCAAGGTGAGCAGAGCCCAGAAAGCTGCCACTCTGTACAGCACTGCAGACTGTACCCCGGGGAGAAACGAGGCTCCCCCCTGTTGGGGCAGGCCCCTGCGAGATCCCATGGACTCAGCGGGCTGCACATGCTAGGGGCTTGCATTGCAGGAGGATGGTATGGCAGTGCCGGGGATGAGCTGGGGGAAGAGAAGCATTAGGCGTTGGCATCAGTGGCTGTTTCCATGTTCTCCCTGCCCTGAGTTAGGTGCCAGAACTGGGAGGGTGGCATTGGCGGAGTCCCGGGCATGGAGGCCCACGGAGGATACACTTTCTGTGGCCTGGCAGCGCTGGTCATTCTGAAGCAGGAGGACTCACTGAATCTGAAATGTTTGTTAGTAAGTGACTCTGCCGGGGGCGCGCTCTCCTTGCCCTGGGGAGGCTGGAACCACGCTGCTGAGAAGGGCCCTGTTTGGTGACACCACCCCACGGCGCCCCCTGCTGCATTCCAGCCAGTGTGGCTGGGGGGCACCGCGCTCATCGCTGGGCTAGACACCCCATGCCGACAATGCAGAGCGGCATTGGGGTGGCCAGTACCCGTCTGGTGGGCAGCGTTCCCGCTCTGACAGATTCCAACACCCGGGCACCAGCGCGGTGTACCTGATGGCTGGCACGCCGACCTGTCGGCAACGCGTTGCCAGGGCCTAGCCCTGCAGAAGTTGCTTTGCTCAGGCTGAGAGCTCCTTTCCACAGTGCAGAAAGAAAGTGGTTTCCTGGGCCCATGGGGGTTAGGGGGGGAGCTGGCAAGAGGCTAACAGCTGCGCCTGTTGGTGAAGAGGTGAAATCCAGGGTCAGAGGGTGGGAAATGGAGCCAGGGGCTGGTGCCACAAAGCCGGTCGTCCCGTGGCGGCTGTGACTGTCCGAGCCCTGACGCGTGTCCCCGTCTGTCCCTTCCAGCACTGGGTCACGAGCCGGCAGATGCGCTTTGAGGGCGGTTTCCAGGGCCGCTGTAACAAGCTGGTGGATGGCTGCTACTCGTTCTGGCAGGCGGGCTTGCTGCCCCTCCTCCACCGAGCACTGCATGCCAAAGGTGAGTCTGGGGGCTGTGCGGGGGTTACACCAGGCACAGATGACCATGCCAGGTAGGCTGCTGGGTCGTCTGCATCAGTGGCCAGGTTGCCTCCGTAGCAGAGGGATCATATAAGGCTGCCTGGAGATTAAAGGTAATCTAGGTGTGGCCTCATGTTTAAATGAATACTTGGTCACAGCTTTTAATAAGGTTAATGAAGAGCTATAGGGTAGTGGCAGGGTGGCTAGTGGAAATGAGGATATGGAAGTAGAAATGACCACATCCAAAGTGGAAGTCAAACTCAGACAGTTTAATGGACTAAATCAGGGGGCCTGGATATTCAAAAATATTTAATATCCAAGAATATTAAAGCAACTGGCCTATGAAATTGCAAGCCCAACAGCAAGGATTTTTAATGGATCTGTAAACTCGGGGGTCATATCCTGTGATTGGAGAATTGTTTAATATAGTACCTGGATTTAAGAAAAGGAGAAGGGAAAAAAAAAGTGATCTAGGAAACTACAGGCCTGTTAGTTTAACCTCGGTTGTGTGCAAGGTCTTAAAAACAAATTTTGAAAGAGAAAGTAGCTAAGGCCATAGAGGTAAACGGTAATTGGGATGAAACACGACAAAGAGTAGATCATGCCAGACCAGCGTGATCTTTTCTTTGAGAAGAGAACTGGGTTTTAGAGAGAGGAAATGCAGTGAGACTAATCTACCTAGGTCCAGTCAGGCATTTGAGACAGTCCTGCATGGATAATTATTAGTCAAACGGGAGAAGCTGGGGATTAATATGAGAACTGAAAGGTGAGAACGGAGCTGGTTAAAGGGGAGACCACAACGGATCACACTGAGAGGTGAACGGTCAGGCTGGAGGGAGGTTACCAGTACAGCTCCTCAGGGGTCGGTCTTGGGACCAAACTCATTTAACATTTTCATTACTGACGTTGGCATGAAACCTGGGAGTGTGCTAAGCAAATGTGTGGCTCACTGGCAATACAAAGGATGTGCTGCTTGTTCCTGGCGTCGGCCTGGGCTGTGTTCTCCCAGGCTGGGATTCCAGGGGTGGCTGAGCGCTTTCTCTAGTTACAAATATTTCTGCACAGCCGTGGCTTGCCGGTCGGGGCTGGGGAGCGGGGCTCCTGGGCCACTGCCTGGCCTCTGCCACTGACTTCCTGGGTGACACTGGGCAAGATCTTTAACATCTCTGTGCCCTCCCCCGTCTGCAGGATCACTGGGGTGTTGTCAGAGAGGGGACGCAGGGTCAGCAAGGCCAGTGAGCGTGGCAGTGGCGTGAGGGGAGCGTGAGGCGGGTTCTGTGTTATGTCGCATGGGGTGTTTCCTCGCCTGGCAGAGGCAGAGAGAAGTGCGAGATCACACTGGATGGGCGTGTAGGGGGAGGGGGTTCAGAAGCTCCTATGGGAGTTAGGTGCCCAGTTCCCCGTGACTCTCAGCACCTCACTGCCTGCCAGCAGGAGGGTGGGGGGTGGTTTGGAGCAGCCATTATTCTTAAAGCCACCCCCCACCATTGTGGTGTCTCCCATGATCCCCACAGCCAGGCACTCTCCTGGTTCCCTGTGCTTGGAGGGCCTCCCCCCGGGCACCCGGGGCTCTGTTAGCTGTGACCTCAGAGTGGGGGGGACACCGGGGGCGGGGGCAGGGCCAGCTTCATGAGGTCCCTGCATAAGGCCCTGCTAGCCCGCAAAGCAAACGTTTCCCCGCGTGGGAGAGGCCAGTGACGCTCCCTCTGGCCGGCCTCATCCCTGGCACAGGTACAGTGGGATGGGGCCAGTCTCGCTCTCCTTGGCCAGCGCTAGAAACGGGGGCACTTTGTCTCAGCTTTCCCTAACCGCCCCCCGCGGCCTGTGCTCCCTCCCCAGGCGACCCTGCCCTCAGCATGACGAACTGGATGTTCGACCAGCAGGCACTGCAAGAGTACATCCTCCTGTGCTGCCAGTGCCCTGCCGGGGGGCTGCTGGACAAGCCGGGCAAGTGAGTACCTGCAAGGAGGTCCCAGCGCCTGCTGAATGCGCTGGCTGCCTGGAGATCCGTGGCTGGTGCATCCCCGAGAGCCAGCATGGCCCAGGACAGTGCTGAAGGGGTTAAGAGAAGGCTGCGGCATCGAGCGGCTCATTGGGGCTCACAGGGGTGGTGCTGGGGGGCTCCAAAGAGGGGCTGGGGGTCTGCTTTGCACCGTGGGAGGGGCGTCTGACCAAACGTGTCCCTGCTTGACTGCAGGTCGCGGGATTTTTATCACACCTGCTACTGCCTGAGCGGGCTGTCGATAGCCCAGCACTTCGGCAGCGGAGACCTGCTTCACAAGGTGGTGCTGGGAGTTCCTGAGAATCGCCTGGTAAGGGGGCCGGCGGCCGGACATCGGCAGGAGGCTGGCGTTGCCCGGGGGGGGCCGATGGAGCCCTTCCCACATCAGGCCATGGCCACGACTGGGATGGCACGGATTGCTGCGCGCCCTCCTCCCTGGGTCTGATGGGGCGGGATTAGAGCTGGATCCACATGAATACCGGCCTGGCCCGTTGCTGCGAGTGCAGTCCCCCTGAAGTGTTGTCTGGGGCTGGCCTGGCATTCCCCAGCATCACACCGCAGCGCACCACAGGAGGCCTGCCCTGCGTTCCTACCCACATGGGGAGGTGGGGGGGGGTGGATTCCAGCCTTGCATTCGGGTCTGTAGGAGGCTGGGGCTTGCACCTCAGCACCAGGCGGCTGAGCGCATGAGGACTGGACGTCTGACTCCTTAGGAAGGGCCTGGTGATGGAGGCTGGGTCAGCGGGAGCCCTCTTCCTTTCCCAGGCACCCCTAGCCCTTTGGGAGAGCACAGCCCTGAGTCTGGGTTGCAGCCGGCCTGCCCCAGGCTGATTCCCATGGCCCCTGTGGGCTGCAGAGGTGGCCTTCCTCCTCTTAAAGGGCCACAGCTGGTACAAAATTGATTCACTATGGGCCCTTCCTGGAATCTATGATAGTCTCATCTGATCTCCGGGATAATGCAGGCCCGAGACCTGCCCTAGAATAATGCCTGGAGCACAGGATGCAAAACAGCATCCCTGATGCCTCTACCCCACACGTCCTCCCACGGCCGGGTGCCCTTTGTGCCTGGGCTACGTGAGCCGCTCACCAGGCCCGGCCCCCGCCCTTACCACTGTTAACTTGGATGTGTTTCCTCTCGCAGCAACCGACGCACCCAGTGTACAACATCTCCCCCAACAGAGTGGTGCAGGCGGTCATGCACTTCCTGCGGCAGCCTGTCCCCGGCACGCCGGCAGCGGAGGCGGCGACGGGGGCTGCTGGAGACTAGATGCGGCCGCTCCCTTCACGGAGGCTGTACAGACGGGCTCTCCTTGAGTCGGAGCGCAGCGCGGAGCCCACCCTGTGGGGCGATCTTTGTGGTGGGAGAGCGGGGCAGACAGAGCGCTCCCCCCTTGGGCTGGTGTGAGCTCAGGGCACTAACCAGATCAAAACTAGCCACGCCGCCCCCCTGCCATAGGCACACGTGGGCCCAAGGCCCCACTGACCTTCCTGCCAGGAGCAAAGCTGTTCTGAAATAACGGGCTGTGAATGTTTTAGCATCAATAAACCAGAACTGGTTCCTTGGCACCATACTAAATCTGCCCGAGCTGCTGCCATCCAGCCTGGCCCGTGCAGGCTCTGCCCCCCCATGGCAGTACCTGGGAGCGGGTGTGGGGCCTCTTCAAAATTAACACCGCAGAAGGAAAGGGAGGCTGGTGCCACAGGGCCTGCTGCTGCTACTGGCTGAACCTTGGCTTGGCACCAGGCTGAGGGGCTGATCGGACGTGGTCACAGGGGCAGGGGTACCTGCTGCTGGCTGCCTTGCGTGGAACAGGAAACCCAGCAGGAGGCCAGTTAAGGAGACAGGACTGAAATGAGCAGCAGCCCTGTTCCCTCTGCTAATGAGTCCCCCCGGTCTTGCAAGGTGATTCCACCAGTGTGGTTATTAAACCTATTTCTGGCTGCCTGCTTGTCTCAGTGCATGGTGCAGCGAGCCTGCCCGTGGCCTCCTGGCTCTGCGGTGAGAGGGGCCAAAGCCTGGCACTGTTGCAGGCTCGGGCTGGACCAATGGGAGCAGGAGTCAGCCTGGCCTCTGCTCCTGTCCCAGTGCTTGAGTCTGCTCAAGCCCAGCGTGAGCCAGGGCCTGTGGCCAGAGCTGCCTGTGCTCCATGTCTGACTGCCTTCGTGCTGCCCTGGCCTGTCCTGAGGGCTGTGATGGGGAGCTGGGTTTGCCCTTTCCAGCCCCCCATTGCCAGCTGCAGCCTCTGTTCTTACCTTGCTGAGTGGGGGGTGGGGGGTTCTGCACTGGGCTGTGTGAGTAAAACACCAGGAGCCCACCCCTGAGAAGGGCCAAGGGGAGGCCCCATTGGGCTAGTGCCACTCACCCCCCATGTGCTGGTGGAGGTGGTGCTAACCCCTCCCAGGACCTGCCACCAGGAGCAGGGCAGGAACCTGCAGCCCCAACCTACTCCGAGAGCAGCTCCGAGCCACGTGGCATCTTGTGAGCCAGGGAAGGGGAGTAGGTGCTGGGGCAAGCCACCCTGAGACTGATGTGGGTGAGGGGAGGGGCAGCCATGACCCTCTCCTGGCATGAGGCCAGAGCTGACAGGGGAGCTGGATTCCCACACTGGCTCCAATGCACAGAGCAGAGATTTGAAAATGGGGCTCCCCCATCCCAAGGAAGGGTTGTAACTGCTGGGCCTACTCTTCCCCCCCCCCCCCAAACACCTGCTGCTGTCAGCTCCAGCTGCTATGGGCAGGTTGGGGGTCCTGTGGGCCTGCCCCCACGACAGGGCCCTGCAGGCCAGCATAATGGGGCAACACCTAGGTGGGGGCTCGGGTGAGCAGTTTGATGGCACCAGGCTTGAGGCAGCTTGGCACCCAGCTGTGGGCAGAAAGAGGGGCTAAGGGTCTAGCATTGGGGGGAGAGATGGGGCCTCCTGCCTAAAGGGGGCACTGGGTACTCAAGTCCCTGTGTGACCCCCAGCTCTCAGGCCCAGTAGCTCACATCTTCAGCACAAGCTCATAGACTCGTAGGTCAGAAGGGACCAATACGATCATCTAGTCTGACCTCCTGCACAAAGCAGGCCCAGAACCCTACCCATCCACTTCTATAACAAACCCTTAACCCATGACTGAGTTATTGAAGTCCTCAAAATTGTGGTTTGAAGACCTCAAGCTCCAGAGAATCCACCAGCAAGTGACCCATGCCCCACGCTGCAGAGGAAGGCGAAAAACCTCCAGGGCCCCTGCCAATCCGCCCTGGAGGAAAATTCCTTCCCGACCCCAAATATGGCGATCAGCTAAACCCTGAGCATGTGGGCAAGACTCACCAGCCAGCACCCAGCTGGGCCCTGCAGCCACAGGGGTTACTCCACCACACTGCCCATGAGCACAGCTGTAGGCTGCATGTCACAGCAGGACAGGGCAGTTGGGTGGTGCTCAGTGGGCTCCGGTGAGCTCCTGGGGCAAGGGCCGCCAGGGTTCCTCGTTTAACAGAGCAGCAGTTCAGCCCTGGGAGAGGCCAGCTGCCCCTACATGAAGCAGCAGCAGGACAGGGGGGAGGGTGTAGGCCTAATGTCCCTAGCCAGGGATAAGGGCCAGGTTCTGCCCCTGGGCCCAGTGCCACAGTGGTATTGTGCCATCTAACAGCCAGGGAAGGGAGGTGCAGGGCAGCATGGCAGCTTAGGTAACCCCCACCCCGCACGGCCGTAGCTACGCACTGTAGTGTTAGCAAGGGACAGTTGTCCCCAGCTGCCTCACCCAGAGCAGGGCCCCCTTCCACTGGGTGCTGCAGACACAGGGAGAAAGGCCCTGGGCAGCCCACACAGCAGCAGACCCTGCCCCCGAGATGCTCACACTCAAAATGGGAAAATGCAGGGAAGGGAAACTAAAGCATAGAGCAGGGAGGGGAGCAGACATCCCCATTAGCTTGCATGGCCATGGGACTGGGCTGTCATTTAATGGGCTGGATGGAGTCACCTGAGGGTGGGGTGTGGGGCCTTAGGGAAGATGGCAGAGGGACAGCAAGAGCCAGGCAGCGCATCTGACCAGGGTGCCTATGCTGCAGCCTCCGGGGGGGGGGAGAACCTCAGGAGAAAGAGATGAGGGAGGGGGAATGAGGCTGGTGGAGGGTGAGGACAGAACTGTTGGGGGCAGGGGACGCTTCCCTCTAGCCCTGCCCTCCCAGCACAATGGGCACTGGCCTTGGTGCCCCCCAGGGCCAGCCCATCAGTGGTTCTCACTCTTCCCTTGCCCTGCCGTGACTCTCCGCCCCACACTGCTGCCCATCCCCAAAGGCCCCTCCCCCTCTACACCAAGCTGGTTGCATGCCCCTGAGCTGGGATGGGGAGCTAAAGCCATGGCTGCCTGGGCCCCCATAGGCCAATCTTGGGAACGCCCCCCCCCCCCAAGGAAGAAGGCTGGTGCTGCTGCCAGGCAGCTCCCCATGTGCCCATTCCCGTTACCAGCCTGGGATGCAGTACACAGGGCTGAGCACCCTCCTGCCAGCCACACACTGCGTCCACAGCACAGCTGGTTCCCCTCCCCACCCCACAACAGCAGCCCCTGCTCTTCTTCCCCTGTGCCCAGCAGAGGAGGCAGCCGGGGCACTGGCCAGGCAATCAGGAGACCCTGGCTCAATTCCCAGCTCTGTCCCTTCCCCATGCCTCAGTTTCCCCAGTGGTGAACTGAGGACAGTGCTACTGACCTGCTTTGAGAGGGATGGAGGAAAAGAGCTGGGTGTTCACACTCGTTCTGTCCGCAGAACCAGCCCATGCCCAATTCCCTACAGCCCAACAGGCAGGGGCAGCCTGATGCCAAAACGTCACCCCCCACTCCCCTGCCGCTGGGGCTAGCTGAGCATCCCAGCACCCAAAGGGGTTTTCAGCACTCCTGGCTAGGGGGGTCATTTCCTACGAGGAGTGGGGAAGGCAGCCTGGCAAAGCACGCTCCCCCTCAGAGGCAGGGATGTCGGCAAGAAAACGCCGCCACCACCAGGAAGGATAAAATAAGAATTTTATTTATAGTCTCATAGTAAAGGGGGAAGCCTTATCTTGCAAGACACTTCTGGGGCAGTATGTACAACATACTTCAGCTCCGCCGGAGGGAGCCAGGCCCTGGCCAGGAGCCTGCTACATGGTGTGCACTAGAGATCAGAGAACGCCACGGACCAGGGACAGGGGGAGCAGGGCAAAGACAGGACGGAGAGGGACAGACACACATACACATGCGCTGGCTGTCGCCAGGCCCAGCCCCGGTGCCCCCTTCGCACCCAGCTGGGTGGGACGGAGCCCAGCTGCTCTGGGCCAAGGCCAGCACCACGCAGCCGTTAGTACCAGCTCTAATGCTTGGGCTGTATTTACATCCGAAAGGCAGGCAGCCGAGGGGCGCCCTCACGCAAGGGAATTTGATCATTACTCTACGAATCTGTCACCTGGGCCCCGGGGGCAGCGGCAGAGTCTGGCTGGATCAAACCGAGAGCAGGAAATAAATAGCAATTCATCACCATTCACCCTAGATAAAAAAACTCCTCCCATCCCCCCTGCGCATCACAGCGGGAGGTGAGACGCCTGGCTTCTGCCAGTGCAGTGTGGGGCCCTCCCCGAACGGCGAGGAGAGGCTGGCTCTGGGCGTGCCAGGCGGGCACCGCTGCTCTCTGCCCCTCCCCCCCGTGGCTCAGATTCACGGGGCGTGTTAGTATAAATAGAAACACTCGTAGAAAATCGCTGGGGCATCTCCTCGGAGCCGAGCGCTGCCCAGAGTCTATCCAAAGGCCGAGCGGCCGGCTGGCCCCCCGAGGAAATGCTGCTGGGCCCGGCGAGGTGGGGCAGGGAGGGTCAGAAAGCTGCAGTCCGAGAGCCTCTACTAGAGAAGGGAGAGTCCTTACAGAGCAGGCGGGCAGGGGGCGAACGGTGGCCGGGGCCAGGCCGTCGAGCCAGGCCTCTAGCTGGCCTCCATGCGCAGTTTCTTTCGGCTCTGAGGCTCGTCTGGCTCCGACTCGGAGCTGGAGTCGGAGCCTCCGTCGAAGGCGGAGATGGCGCTGCCCTTGGGGTTCGTGTAGAGGCTGCTGTCCGACGAGTAGTTGGCCTGCAGCTGGGCGCTCGACCGTGCCTTCTCCAGCGCCCGGACTGCGGGGAGAGGGGACAGCGTCAGGGGCCCCCGGAGTGACCTCCAGTGGGGTGGCAAAGCCCAGGCCTGAGGCTCTGACTACTGCCGCCGGAGCGGTTCACCCACGCCAACGCCGAGCGGGCACCGCTGCCATCGCTCCCAGCCCAGCCCCCAGGACAGGCCAGGGCGGCCTGAGCAGCCTCGGGAAGCTGGAGTGAAGCCACCCACAGCTGAAGCCACAACACAGGGCCGCCCTGACCCCCTGCCACACACAGCGACGGGCCCGAGCACAGAGAACTCCAGAGCCTGCTCAGCTCCAATGGGGAGCCAGGGGCCCAGGGCTAAAATGTGGGGCAGATCCCCCTACTCCACACCCAGTGCTGGCAGGGAGCCAGACAGCCAGGGCAAAGCAATGGGGCAGCTCCCCTCCCCCGTGCCAGCAGGGAGCCAGGCAGCCCTGGAGCGATCCCTATTTATTCAGCTCTTTTCACTCTGCAATGAAGCCCCCCCCAACAATCTCCACCAGACAGGCCCTCCAGTCCCAACCTGACTACAACTCCCCACCCCCAGGGCACCCCAGAGCCCAGCTGTCTCGGCTGTTCGGACTGGGGAAACCCTGTGCCAACGCAACAAGCACCACCACTCCTATTGCCCAGCCGCGGTGCGCCGCGGATCCGGCAGGGGCGCAGGCAGACAACGAAATGCCCAGGCGCATCGAGTGCTCCCTGCCCTGGGCCCGCGGGCGGTGCCTGCTCACCTTGCTGCTCCAGCAGCGCGTTCTGGCGCTTGAGGTCGTCGATGTCCTGCTGGTGTGTGTGGTTTTTCCGGCGCATGTACTGGATGTACTCGGTGGCTTTGTCGAGGATTTGGGCCCGGGATGCCTGTTGCAATAGTAGGAAAAAACACAACAAAATAAAGACCTAGTTCACGCGGGGGAGCTCCTGGGCCCCTCCTCCCCGCCAGGGGGACAAGCCCGGCAGCTGGGCAGGCCTAGGCACGGAGCAGGCAGGGTGAGCAGCTCAGCCGGAGCCTGTGGCAAGACTAAGCCCATTGCAGGGGGAGTCGCCCCAAGTGTGCACAACACGGTGACGCTACCTGAGTCTACAGAGAGCCTGAGCCCATCGCTGGGGGCAGGGGATGCACAACACAGTGACGATGTCTCAGCTTGCCCTCGGCTGGGCCCCAGACCTGGGGCAGGAGGAGCACTCTGTGCACCTGCACGGGTGTGGGGCAGTAAGCCTACTGGCTGGCATACTCGGGAAGCCAACCAGACACTGGCAGAGAGGTGCGTGCAACGGTGCAGCTGTGGTTACGACTGTGGCTCCCACACTCTGGTAATAGGGGCAAGGGAGGCGGGTGGCAACACTTGTTTCCTCATTTTTTCTTTTCCAAACCCCAGGAGGTTCTCCCCAAAGGCACTTTAGAAGAATGTTACAGCTGCAAAACCAGCTGCCCTGGCCAGCCGTGACCAGGTTAAGGCTGTTGGCATCACCGTAACTCTGCCCTTCTGGCACATGCCACAGTGCAGTTGTTCATCAACCGATCAGCCTCACTTGGTGCCCAGGAGGGAGGGAGCCCAGTGGGGGAAATAGTGATCCCCATCCAAGGGGCAGCCCCCTGGCCCTAGTCACCATCAAAGCTGCACCAGAGGGTTGCTGGCAAGGCAGAGTGCCTGACGACACCAAACCACATGCTGGGGCCACCCACTGCCCGAAGCTCATCTCCATTCGCTGCTGCTGCAGAGGAGGGCCAGGCCCAGGCTGCCCTCAGCTGCTGACCAACAGTCAGCCTGGAGGAGCTCACAGCTGTGGGTTAACAGCCCGGAGAGCAAGGCACTGCGCTCAGCCTGGCCCATCTCCACAGGCTGCACATGGGCATCCCAGCAGCTCATCGCCACAAGCTGGTCTGAGCTCAATGCTGCTTGGAAGCTAAGCAGGATCTGGCCTTGGCAGCCCTCAAATGGGAGACCAGGAAGGCTATCCCCAGCCCACCCAAAGTGAGGACAGCGTGGGGCTTGCGGAAGCTGGGCTGGACAGAGGCCTCCTCACCACCAAGGGAACCCACTCAATGCTCCCTGGGCATTTTGCATCTGAGCAAGGGGCGCTCCAGCACCCTGGCCTGGGTAATCCCAGCCTGCTCCCCAGTACACAGTGTGCCGCGCTTCCTGACACGCTCCCACAGCGTTGCTGGGCCTCCAGAGGTGGCTGCATGCGAAGGGTTCTCTCTGCTTACAGGGGGAGCAGTAGAAACCCCTGCGTTCAGGTTGACTGACCTTTCTCATTATAATCCCCTGTTCTCACTTGCTTGTAACTCCAACCCATTTTAAGTGTTCAGGTTGAAATTTTCAAGATTTGGCCTCTAGTTCCAGTTGAACGTTTCTGGAAAGTCTGAGCAGAATCAGCAAGTTTTGATGATGCAATTTTTCCCCCCAGCTTGCTGTGGGCATCTCCCCAATCTAGCATAGGAACCAGATATATGACCCTCCGCCATCCCTGGGAAAGCGAGTGCAATTTGGCCAAGTTGTTCGACTCTCCCAAGTTATAACCCACAGAAAAACCTCCCCATTTGCCTCTCCCAAGTTATAACCCACAGAAAAACCTCCTTCGCAATCAGGAGAACACGTCAGATGCTCGCTCTCAGTCTCCTGTGTGCTCCAGCGGCCTGCACCTAGCCCCTGCTGTACCATAGCCACGTGACAGACAGAACTAAAGCAAAACAAACCCTGACCCTCCAGCTCCTCTTCAGTAACTTTGGGCCTAGAGGAAGGTGCACTGGGTTGGGAGTCCGGAGCTCCAGTCCCTTGTCTATCTGACTGGTGTTACTTCTATGCCTTTACTGAGCAAGGCCCTTGCTTTAGGGAGCAGTCACGTGCGGGTCCTCCTCATTTGACAGGAGAGGCAATGAGGATTTGAGAGAGCATAAGCACTTCGGGCACAGGTGGGCAGAGAAGCCAGGTCTCAGTGCCTCTCGCAAAGCAGCTGCCAAATCTAGATGCTTGGTACCGGTTTCTGTAAGAGACTGCTCCTTCAGAGCCACCTCCAAAGCGCTGTGTGGACCACAGACGAAAGGGTCCTATGTAATCTCAATGCCTCCTCCTAATCCTAACTCCGTCCCTGCGCCAGTCACTGAGCCATACTCCCCACCCAGGAAACCTAGTTCCTAGCAGTCTATTGGTGTCTAGCAAACACCCATGTAACCCACTGGCAGAGTGCATCACATCACCCTCTGGGAGCTGGGGTGAGGATAACAGCTTCCTACCGAGAGCAGTGAGTGGAGTCACTCCTCTGGGCTGGGGACAAGAGGGTCCCAGGTTCGAGCCCAGCCCATGACCCAAGTGTTACACAGGATGGGGTTCCCTTGCAGGAGCTCTTTAAAACGCAGCAGGGAATTCTACATCATGAGCTCTGCATGGGGCAGCAACGCTCAGAGCCACCCTCTGCTGAGACAGTATCACCCCAGCATCTCCCCAGCTGAGATTTCCAAAAGCAGGGGGCTCCCGCGGGGTTCCTGCCTCCGGATTTCAGCAGCCCAGTGAGTGGCCTGACTTGCTGTGCTAAGCAGCCAGCAGCTGCCACAGGGCCGCAAATCGGGGCCTAGGCAAGGCCTCGGGGCCCAACTGCAGGCCCCCGTTCTCAGCTCAAGCCTGAATGAGGAAGGATGGGTCTGTCCAGGGCTGCGATACAGCGTTACTGACCTGACTGCACCCAGGATTGCTGCCTAGCAGGACGTGTGCCTGGCCCGGAGCCTCCAAACAGCGCTCTGGCCTTCCCATAGAGCCGGGTCTGCACTTCCTCGTTCCTTCCACAAGGCTCTGAGGGAGAGCTAGCACCACCCGCAGTCTGAAGGGACCCCCGGCCCTCCTTAGCCTCCTAGCTCAGAGCTGGTGCCAGCCCCGACTCCCTTTCAAACAACACAGGGCAGAGCCTGGCTTTTCCAACCCACGGGGCCTCCTCTCGGCAGCCCCCAGCTCCCCTCTCCCAGCCAACCCAAAGCAACAGGAGGCCAGAAGAACTGGGTGCCAGAGACCAGGGCAGGGGGTGCAGGTGGTGTCCTGGAGGGAACGGGATGGCCCCATAGTAATGAAGCAGGAAGCTGCAGGGCAGGTTCAAACCCAAAGCGGTGCTGCGCCCCAGCCATTCTCAGGGCGGCATGACACTGCCCGCTCTGACCCAGCGCCACCAGCTGCCTGCCCGAGGCTTGCAGCAGCACAGCCGACCTTAGGGAAGCCCCATCACGACGTGTCTGGCACTAAGACGTCTCAGCAGAGACGGGCCCTGCCCACGCAGGCCAGAAGACGCCCGCCTACGTCAAGGCTCCCAGTCCCCAGCGCAGGCACCTTTGCTGCTGTCTCCTGGGCCGTGCAGCCCAGCCACCCAAGGCTCCCAGCAGGCCAGCCACAGCCCAGCGCCAGGTCCCCGCCAGGGGAAGGTAGGCTGACTTGGGCGACTTGAAGTGTTTGGGCATCAAGCTGTGCCGGGACAGTCACGGTGCCAGGTCAAGTCTCCACATGGCGGGGAGACGACGTGTGGCCAGGAGGAGGAGCAAGCCCTGCCCGCAGCCTGCCCCAGCGAGGTGCTGGACGAGCGCCAGCCCAGCTTGGCACAGCCACGGCTGCGGGCGGGAGGAGGAGGGAATTCTGGGCCCACAGGGGACAGAGCAGCAGCTCTAGAGGACAACAGGGTGCTATGCCGGTGGCTACTGAGGAGGCAGCACCAGCCACCGGGAGGATGTGGCAGGACAGGCAGCTCCCACCCTGCCCGCCCCCCCGAACCCTCAGAGCATGGATCTAGGCTGGATCTAGGCAACAGTGCAGCTCTCCTAGCAATACCCTTGTACCATTCCTCCCTCAGATCAACCTACTCTGTTCGACTCTGCGCCTTTCCTCCGGAGTCCGGCTCTGCTCCCACCTCGCCTGGGATACCCACTGGTGTGCCGTGGCCCCTCCGTGCCGATCCACTGAGGATACCAGCCTGGGACAGCCGCCAGCTCCAGCGCCCTGGTCTTTTAGCTCAAGCGGGAGCAGCTCAGGCTTCCAGCTCTGGAGGGCCCCGGTTCGATCCCCGGTGTGTCAGCAGCCGTCACATCTCCTCAGATGCCCCCGCGCCCCTGGCACTGAGGCACCCAGCACAGAAAACGTTTCAGGTGCCTCCCCACACTGACCGCGGGCTCTGGATCTCAGCCTCTGGCGGCAGTCGCTCGGGGTGGCTCTCACTGGGTTACTCTTGGTCCATGTGTCTAAGCCGGGGCTGCAGGGTGGCCGGCAGAGTGTGTGTAGGAGGAAGCTGGGCCGGGCTGGGGGCCAGCTCTCTCAGTAAACTCACCTTCTCTCCCTGGAGGGACGGGACAGAGTCCCGCAGACTGTGGAAGCTGTCTTTGATGTGGTCCCTGCGCTTGCGCTCCAGCGCGTTGTGGTGCGCCCGCTTGTCAGCCTGCAAGGAAAGGACAGAGAGACGGGGTGTTAGGGACCTTTGGTCTGGCCCAGCGGGGAGGGCACCAGCAGCACTGGGATGGCGCTGCGCTCGGCGGGCAGCGGTCTCTGGAGTGCGGCCCTGCTGGATGCAAAGAAAGAGGAGGAGGAACAAGAGCAGCGGCGGCAGCGGCCAAGGAAGCTGGAGTCAGGCGTGCAGAGGAAGAGCTGTCATCCAGGCAGGAGGCCCCGCCCCCACGCTCAGGCTGGCCCCGCCCCCACACTCACAACCAACCGGGATCATTCGGTGACCGAAGCTAACGGCCAGTGAAGATCACGCACCTAAGGTGGCATCCTCTGGGTGCCAACAGAGACGTCAGCCCCAGCAACAGGTCCTCCTGTGCACGGAGCTTCAGCACCAGATACCCGCGGAGCCAAAGGGGAAGACTCAGTCTCAGCTGGGAGCCTCCGTGGCCAGACAGAGTCCCATTCTGTCCTCCCACCTCTGCCTACACTGGTGGGGCTACGGGAGACTCTAGGACCATCCGGCTTCCTCCTCCGTCACCTCAAACCCCAACCACTTCTCACAACCTGCACACAACAGGCATCGCCATGCCCGGCAGGTCCCCTAAATTCCAGGGCCAGATGGCACCGTGAGATCATCACTTCTGGCCTCTGAATGGGATGCCAGGTGCCATGCCAGCATGGGCACCGGTTTCCCTCAGAACCCATTTCTCTGGCAGCCTCAAGTGCCCACAGGTTCCAGTCACCTTCCTGTGCTGGCTGACTCAGGTACAGGATCGAGAGCAGGTGGCACGTGCTGCCAACACATCAACACATGAACTTCAAAAAGATCTCACAAAACTAAGTGATTGGGCAACAAAATGGCAAATGAAATTTAATGTGGATAAATGTAAAGTAATGCACATTGGAAAAAATCGCCCCTATACATTACAACATTGATGGGGGACTATTAGCGTACAAGGTAAGTCAGGAAAAAGATCTTGGCAGTCATCTGTGGACAGTACTTCTGAAGATGTCCACGGCGTGTGCAGAGGTGATCAAATAGCAAAACAGGTGTTAGGAATTCATTAAAAAGGGGATAGAGATAAAGACAGAATATCTTATTGCCCTTTATAATAATGCGCATGGCTACGCCCACGATCTCGAATACTGTGTCAGATTGGTCTCCTCACCTCAAAAAAGAATGTCTAGCTGCAATAGAAAAGGCTTCAGAAAAGGCAAACTAATGATTAGGGGTTTGGAGAGGGTCCCAATGAGGGAAAATTGAGAGCTCAGGACTCTATCAGTTGGAAAAGAAGGGAGACTAAGGGGGGATATGATAGATGGTATATAAATCCTAATGATGTGAAAGAAAAGTGGATAAGGAAAAGTTATTTATTTATTCCCAATAATACAAGAACTAGGGGGTCACGAATATATTAATAGGCAGCAGGTTTAAAACAAGTTAAAAGGAAGTTGTTCTTCAAGCAGCGGCACAGTCAACTTGTGGAACTCCTTACCTGAGGAGGTTGTGAAGGCTGGGACTATAACAGCGTTTAAAAGAGAACTGGATAAATTCATGGAGGTTAAGTCCATAAATGGCTATTAGCCAGGATGGGTAAGGAATGGTGTCCCTAACCTCTGTTTGTCAGAGGATGGAGATGGATGGCAGGAGAGAGGTCACTGATCATTGCCTGTTAGGTTCACTCCCTCTGGGCACCTGGTATTGGCCACTGTAGGTAGACAGATACTGGGCTAGATGGACCTTTGGTCTGACCCAGTACGGCCGTTCTTATGTTCTTAACACTGGCTTGGGGAAAGTAGTTCCCGGAGGTGAGCTGGCACAGGCGGGTGCTAGGAGACAAGTATACAGCATTCTTACCAGGCCCAAATGCCACCCAGCTGCTGCAGTTCAGGCAGCCTAAGGGGTTACCAGCAGGGCACTGGGGACACAGCATGTCCAAACCTACAGGCTGGGCATTGCCATCACCGCTCCAGCTGTGCGCAGGACCCACTAAGCAAAGAGCTGAGCTTTCAGGTCTGAGGCCTGAAAACCACAGTACCTCCCCTCCTCCCAGCACAGGCAGGCAGACACCTGCCAGCTTCTGTTCTTCACAAGGCCTCTGTCTAGTGCTGCCAGCCCCGTCCCAGCTGTTCGTGGAGGAGGCGCAGTGTCACACCTACCCTGGGCTGTTACTGTGGGCAGGGGAAACGCAGCTGCTAGCTGCCCCCTAGTCATCCAGTGCCAGGGGGCTCAGTACGGCCACACGCACTCTCAGGCTCACAAGGAGTTGGCCCCAACAACAGACTGTCAGGAACGGAGGCACTGCTAACCCCTCCTGCCCTCCCAGCGCCAGGCCCACCCCTTGGCCATCCACAAAGAGCCGCTTTGGAGATCCAGGCTGAACTGGTCCCTCGTTCAGGGGCCATGTGCTCCCTCCAAGCTGGGCTATTTGTATGCAAATCACTTCCCCCAGCCTCTCTGGTGCTGGCAAGCAGCGGCAGCCCAGGATAAGTCAAATGAAGTCATCCTGGGTTCCCCCACTCCCCGGGCACTCGCCCAGCTCAGCCTGTCCCAGCCCTGGCAGCAGCAAAGGGGCAGCTGTGCTGGGACCGTCTCCCCAACCAAAGCAAAGCCTCTGTCCAGTGCCTGGGTGAACACACCCAGTTCTGAGAGGCAGGGCCGCTACCCCGCCTCTGCGGGGTCTTACAAAGGCAGAGCCGGGAGAGCGAAGCAGGCACAAAGCCGCTGGCAGCGGCTGCCACGCACTCAGTCTCAGCGGCCGAGCAGCACCGGGAGTGAATGGCTGGAGAAGAATACAGTCATTGACCATTCAGCAGCAGCACTGGTTTTCCAGCCCTGGAAGCTGGCTTGACAACGTAGGCAGCGGTTGTGGTTGATGGGTGCAGACCCAGAGCTAGAAGGCTGCTGTGCTTGCAGTGGGGAAGCTTGCTGGAATGTGGGTACCAGCAGAACAAAAATTCCCCCCATACCAGGTCTGCCCACTATGCCAAGGGCTGCCACCTGTAGCAATGGAGACATAGGCAGTGTGGGGGCAGTGAGCCCTAAGCCAGACAAGAGCGAAGTGAAAGCAGCATCGGGCCCTCCCACGACCTGCTGATGGACAGGATGCAACACTGGCTCTTCTCCGTCCAGCTCCACTTGGCACAAAGCGAGGCCCGCGTGACAACACTGCCCCATTCATCAGCCAGCATGACCTGCTGCCATGTGACTCTCCGTTAGTGCTTCCTATGCCCTTCCTGGACTGGCAGGTGCTGCAGAGGGTCTCAGCTTGGTCCGGCCCTGCGGTGCCTTGGTGGGGACTGCCAGCACTCGCACAGCCAGGCCTCGGGGCACACGCTCGCAAGAGGAAGGAAAATACCAAACCCCTGGTATCTCGCGCCCACCCATCAAAGTCTGGCTCAGAAATATGGCTGGATGGCTCTGGGCTCTGCCCTGCCTTTAAGAGTCACAATCACTGGAAAAGCAGGGCTCTCCCTAGACATCTTGGGCAGCGGGGAGAGCAGACCCCAGAACAGCCAGGCTCCCAGCCCGCATACCACGCGCAGCCAGCACCCCCACGGAGAGGGTGGGCAGTGGACGTAGCAGCCCGTGGAATCTTTGCACTGCCCACCTGGCCTCTGCCTGCACATGCTTTCCACCCCCTCCATCGGGAACAGACCGAGCGCTCCAAGCTCCAATCACCCCCATCGGCAGCAGAAGGCACTGCCCAACACAGCCCAGTATGGGGGAGCCGGCCTGAACCCTTAACGGAGGGGAAGAGTAAACCCAGGTCAAGTCACCAAATAACACCTGGTGGGAATAACAACAAAGCTGCCTCCTTCCAGGTCACCCGAGGACAAGAGCAGACCAGACACTTAGTCAACATTCTGGATTAGCCAGCAATGCAATCGCATTAGCTCAGAAAGCCAAGCCGCTGGCCCCCATGCCCTCGAGGAATGGAGCTGCACACCAGGGACACGCGCTGAAGTGTCTCCTGCTTGCGACGCAGAGACGCTTCCAACTGGGCGCGGTGGAAGGTGCTACTCTGCAAACCAACCGAAGATGTGGGAGAGCAAAACAGAGCCTGCCAGGAAATACCCTGCACCAGTCTGAGCTGGGCAAGCCAGGGCCTGATCCTGGGCTTCACCCAGTTGGAGCAGATGCCACAGGGAAGCCTTTTAAAGATCTTCCTTGAAATCGTCGCTTTCCATAGCCAGCCCCCTACACACCGGGAACCAAATGGATGCTTTTAAGGAACGATCTCTCGGTGACCATGACAGTAGGCGCACACGGTACATCATGGATCATTTATGCCAGGCCAAACAGGAGCAGCTGTTTGCTCTAGCGGCTTGAACCTCAATGTATTGTGACTTCCTGGCCCCTCTCCTGAGTAAGCTGCACTTTCCACAAACAGATCGTTTCGCAAGGCTCAAGTAGTACTAACAAGGGAGCCGCAAGAACCACGCACAGCTCCACAGGAGACCGTGCTTCTCCAGGCCAACAACCCTACACAGGCCAAGCTCACGCTCACAAGGGTTCTTCCACCAGCTGGTAAGGGAAGACAAAGGGACGTCCAAAGTCATTTGCTCCCAAGACTTATTTAAGGAAGCCTTTAATCTAAAAAAGCAGCCGTCCCACACCTCTCACCCCAGCAACTCATGGCAAGTTGTCCAGAGCCAGCACTGAGTTTAGAGGCATTTAGAAGCTACAAGTTGCAAACTGGGCTCCAAGTGGGAAAAGCTAATTTACTGTTGGCATGTTTGTTTACTGTGGAGCATTTCACTTTAGCTGGACAGCGCAAACAGGCAGAATGTTTCCCGGCTTGCTTCTCCCACACTAGCAGGAGGCGAGCGGGTTAAGGGTACAACTGCTGCAGAGAAAGGTTTGCAGCCAAAAAAGTTTTCACTGCAATTTGGAGAGATTCATAAACACGGCCACGCAAATCATGGCTTCAACTTTTAGGCCTACCCGGTAGTAGCTCTTTCTACACTGCCACCCTCTGGCTGAGACCTGAAATCCTTCCTGCTGCTTAAAAAAAAGCAGTAACCACTTCCGTCTGAGCCATGTTTACTTACAGTTACCAGAAACACCTAAGATTATGGAAACTAAAAGGCTAGAGGAAAGTGTCCTGGACTTTCAGTTTCTTTTCTCTGGGCATCTGACAGCTGCTTGCCCTGTGCTCGTGGTTCTTTCGCACAGCGAGAGGGGTGAGAAATATTTTTTTAAAACAGGAAAATCTGGTTGTGAAACCATATCCATTGGCAAGGGCCTTCCGGCCAAACACAGCTAGAAGTTGCCTTGATTTGGTGGGGTGGCCCTTTCCCTCCCAAAGAGGGGAACATACAAACCTAGGATTTCGAGCCAGCGAGCAAGATTCAATTTGATAATCCAGGAATAACAGAGATATATGGCCCAACAGCAGTCTAGGGAGGTCCTTTTACACAGCCTCAGGACTTGGTTCACCCACATGCACCATTCCCCAAAGGATTCAGGGAGCAACCAATTTATTGCAATCTTACTGGTCTCGGCAAGGCCTGGTACAGGGACAAACGTCCTTAGGAGTCCCATTGAGGGACATGAGAACAATATCATAGAACCAAAGAATATCAGGGTTGGAAGGGACCTCCGGAGGTCATCTAGTCCAACCAGTCCAAGGCTCAAACTACTGAGCTCTCCCTCCCCTCAATATGGGATCTTTAACTATAAAATACCGGCACACGGCACCATCTAGCCAGACAACGAATTCCAAGACAAACCAAGGAACGGGACGGATAACTCCTTGGCACTGCTGATGCTCCGCTAACCAGAAAGGCAACTGCTAGCTGGCAATCAGGGACCCACTTGGGTTAGTAATCTGACAACTCGAGCTAAATCTCCTCTACCTGCCTAGGGATTTTTCAAAGCACCAGCCAGGACCCCCAAGACAGTGTTGTATTTTCAGTGTCACCTCTTCACATTTAACCACCCCAAAGAAGACAACTTCCCACTGGGTACTGATTCAGCCCTCTGGAGGCAATGCAGGGACCCCACCTTGGCTGGACTCAAACAATTAACAAAGAACAACTCCCTCCAAGCAGCCATTCCCAAGCAAGACAATTGCCTTATGGGATGTCACAGAACCACAGCAGTTACACCTTCCATCCTTGACCCAAGCTCTGGGCAGGCTGCAATGTCCCCAGCTGCCCCCCAACCAATGCTGGACCCCAAAATGGGTTCTCTCCCCTGTGCTCAGAATACCACCACCTGTCAGGCCTGGGATCTCAGCCCAGTAATCCCTTCATGCTCGAAGCTACTCCTCCATAGAGACGGGGGCCCCCTCCCCCAAACCAACACAATTCATGGTATGTATGTCCCCCACCAGCCAGTCTACACTACCCACCCTTCCCATGCATGGCCTAGATCCCCTTGCACCTTTTCCCACACTCACAGCCTAGAGCACAACCCTACACATGAGCTCACCCAGCCCAACTCTCCCCACACACAGCCAGCCTACGTCCCCAGCCACATTTGCCAGTCCTAGGTCCCCCCCGCCAATTCCTCACACCCTGGCCTAGATCCCACACACCCCCAAGCTAGAACCTCTCCACATGCATATGCCTGGCCTAGATCCTCCCCAATTTGCCACACACTCAGCTGGCCTAGATCCCCCACATACACATGAGCAAGCCCAGCTGACCTAGATCCCTCTCCCACATGCCTGGCTGGGCCAGATCCCTCCTCCTCCAAATACATGCCTAGCCTAGATCCTCTCCACTTCCAGCCAACATCCCCTCCACACACACTCCCCAAACCTGGCCTAGATCCCCTCCACCACCACTGCCATGTCTAGCCGCAATCTCCACATACACACACAGTGTAGATTTCCCTCCAACATACACACCTGGCTTTGACCCCACCCGGGGGGGGGGGGGGGGGGCTAGGACTGTCAGTTTAGATTCCCCTCCAAATCCTCTTTCATGGACGCCCAGCCTAGACTCCCCTCCACACACATCCCAACCTAGCATGCCGGGTCTAGATTCTTCTCCACAACCCCCAACTCATGTTTGATCTTGATCCCACCTCGATCTCATACACACACTAGAGATGCCCACTCCCCTCACACATGTCCCATTGTAGGTTCTCCTTCACATCACTGATCTAAATCCCCATCTCACACACTGACCTCCCTACAAACACTGGGTCTATATCCTCCTTCCCACCCCATCCTAGATTCCCACTCCACATATATTCCCACTTCCCTGCTACAGATGCCTCTGACAGTCACCACTGTACACCTCCCTGATCTAGATCCCCCTTCCCAATCCCATGTCCAACATGCCTGATCTAGATTCCCACCCCACCACAGATGACCCTTTCCAATCCCAGTCCACTCCTTGAGCACATGAGCCTGGCTGGCCCTTCCCTGGCCTAGATCCCAGCTCTCCTATACACACCTCCCAGCCTGGATCCCTGAGCCTGGCTCGTCCTATCCTAGATCCCAGCCCCAGCTGCCCAGTACACACCTCCCAGCCTGGATCCCTGAGCCTGACTCGCCCTATCCTAAATCCCAGCCCCAGCTGCCCAGTACACACCTCCCAGTCTGGATCCCTGAGCCTGACTCGCCCATACACACCTCCCAGCCTAGATCCCTGAGCCTGGCTCGCCCTATCCTAGATCCCAGCCCCAGATGCCCAGTACACACCTCCCAGCCTGGATCCCTGAGCCTGGCTCGCCCTATCCTAGATCCCAGCCCCAGCTCCCCCGTACACACCTCCCAGCCTGGGTGCCTGAGCCTGGTTTGCCCTACCCTAGATCCCAGCCCGCTCCCCCGTACACACCACTCCCAGCCTGGTGCCATGAGCCTGGTTCGCCCTACCTAGATCCCAGCTCTCCTGTCACACAGCCTCCCAGCCTGGATCCCTGAGCCTGGCTCGCCCTACCCTAGATCCCAGCCCCAGCTCCCCAGTACACCTCCCAGCCTGGATCCCCGAGCCTGGCTCGCCTATCCTAGATCCCAGCTCCCTGTACACTCCTCCCAGTCGGATGCCTGAGCCTGGCTCGCCCTGCCCCGGCTGGATCCCAGCCCCTGATAGCTCACAGTACATGTCCGTCTCGGATCACATGAACTCGAAGCTAGCGCCGGCTGGTGCAGGTCCTAGCTCCACTCCCTGCGCACCCGGCCTGCCCTTCCCCCCCCGACCCTCACCCTAGCGCTACACAACCGGCGCGGCCTGGCTGGCCCGGCCGGGCCGGCGGGCCGGCCGTGCCGGGCGGGGGCGGGCGGTAAGCAAGGAAAGGCAAGGCACTACGCGCAGACTGAAACCATCGGCTGCTCTTCCTGCAATAAGAGAAGAGATAGAGAAACACAACGCGTTACTGTCAGCGCCGGCTGCCGCGCCGACCGGGCCGGCGCGGGGCCGGGCCTGAACCACGGGCGGCGCAGGGGGGCAGGGGGCGCCACTCACGTCGCTTCCCCACCTCGATGTCATCGTTGTCGCTCATGCTGCCGGGCCTCCAGGCGCTGCGAGCCGAGCCGAGCCGAGCCGAGCCGGGCGGGGCGCGGGGGGGGAGCCGCGGGCAGCGCACACAACAGCCCGCACCGCGCAGCCACCTCCCTCCGCACCCCAGCAGCGCCGCTGCCGCCGCCGCCGCCGCACCGTGCACCGCCCCCGCGACCGCCGCCGCCGCGGGCCTGCTGGGGGGTGGAGTTCGCTGGGCGCGGGCGGAAGCGGTGTCCCGACTCCGCCAACAAGTCCCAGCGGGCCCCGCGCGGCCTGGCGTCGGCCGGAGCCCCCTGCGGCGGCGGCGGCGCGCTGCACGCCGGGGGCTGTAGTCACGGGCAAGGAGGAAGGACTCCGCGGAGAAGCAGACACGTGGATGGGAGGCGGAGGGTGTGCGGGACCCAACCCCACTAACAGCGTCACGGTGGTGCTGTGCCAGGGCTGCTTCCGCACCTGGCACAGACCCAGCGCTGGGGTGACGGTGTGCAAGGCCCCATCGCACCTAGGGGGCAGGGACCCCGCACTGGGGCGGGGGGCTGTGTCCAAGGCCCATGCCCACCTAGCGGGTATGGATCCCAGGGGGGTCCAAGGCTCCTGCCAGCCTATGGGACAGAGACCCTACAGTGCATGAGACTGTGGCCAAGGCTCCTGCTGCACTTATGTGGCATAGCCTCCACCAACTTCACAACGGGGCCCCCACCAACCCCACCTTGGTGGTCGGTGGCCAAGGCTTCTCTCCTACTAAAGAAAGAGAGAGATACACACACACACACACACACCCCAGGGGCCCCTGTCTACAGGTCCCACAGTACTCCCACTGGAATGGCTCTGTCCAAGAACTCCACAGACCCTTGGGGGACTTCTGCCCAGGGGCTGCCCTAGTTTGATGGCAAGCTGGGAGGGGACGCTTGCACCCCTGCTGCCTGTGCTGTGGGTGCACAGTCAGGCCATGCCTCAATGAGCACCCATGCTAAGAGGGGATGGGGACAGACAGGGCTGGCTCCAGGCACCAGCTCAGCAAGCAGGTGCTTGAGGCGGCCAAGGGGAAGGGACAGCACTTCAGGATCTTTGGTGGCGAGTCCCTCTTGGAGGGAAGGACCTGCGGCTGACCTGCCACCAAGGAAGAAAGCGGCGCAGTGGAGCTGCCACCGATCGTGATTGTGGCTTTTTTTTCCCCTGGTGCTTGGGGCGGCAAAAACCCTGGAGCCAGCCCTGGGGACAGAACACATATGCAAAGGAGAATTGTTAATGATGCCAGGGAAAATTGTTAATGATGTGTGATAATGGGGAAGTGGTTCTGTACTTAGGGGACAGAGGGTGAGATGGGGGAATGAGGATAGGGGAAGGAAGGGGAAGAGGACCCCTCACCACTTGACAGCTGGGTAGCTGTGCAGGCAGGGATCTGTAGGTGTCAAGGAGGCAAATGTAAGGAGGGATTTAAAGGAGAATAAGATAGTGGCTGATGGATTTAATCCCATGCGTAAGGGGCTGCAGCATGGGAGAAAGCACAGAGCTATGTAAGGGAAAAACTGATGGTGGGCAGGAAAGGCTGAGAATGCAGGTGGAGTAAAGATGGAGGTCAGTATCGCGCTAGGTTACTAGAGTATCTAGGTTGCAGGGGAGCGCTAAGCTGAGAGGGGACTTATGGGTAAAGACATGGGCCCAGATCCTTGAAGATATTTAGCCATCTAACTTCCACTGATTTCAGTGGTGGTTAGATGTCTAAATACCTTGGAGGATCTTGGCCAACAAGCTCACGTTTGATGGGAAGGTGAAGGAGCCTGCGGGGGGACTCAGGGGCTGACAAACTCAGACCCACTAGCTAGAAAGATGATCTTAGCAGCAGCCTTCTGGGTAAACTTGAGGAAAGCAGGGCTGCAGTAGCCACAGCCAGAAAGGAGGAGGTTTGAACAGTCAAGATGCGAGATGAGATTTTTGGCTGCGTGGGCAGGAGGGAAAGGCTGGACGGACCTCTGATATTAACAAGAGAAGGAAATTCTTCCTATGTCATCAATAACTAGGGATATAAACTTGATAAATCACACCCAATAGTATTAAAAGAATTGGCCAGTTCTCTGAACTATTGTTGATTTTTAACAAATCTTCCTATTAAATTTATTACCGTGGCACCTAGTAGCTCTAGTCATGGACCAGGCTCTATTGTGCTAGGTGCTGTATAGACACAGAACAAAAAGACAGTTGCTGCCCCAAAGAGCTTGAAACTGTGGGGAAGTTCCAGAGGGTGGGGGGGGGGGAGCTAGAGTCATACCAAATGCTTTAACAGAATAAACTAGGGAGGGGCTGCGGGGGCGGGGGAACAGCAGGGCCGGACCAGGGGCTAGCTTCCCAGGCCAGGAGCTCAGGGGCTGGGCAGGAGGCTCCCATGGGCCAGATGTGGCCCACGGGCCATAGTTTGCCCACCTCTGGACTACATGATCACAAAGGTCCCTTCTAACCTTGGAATCTATGAATTTATGAAATGGCAAGATTTTTAGACAGAGCCTGCATATATAGGTGTACTCTAGAGAGGCCAAGCCACAGCTGCAGCCCAGACTATGGCCTGAGTGGGAAGATGGCGGTGCTGTGTGCACAGTGAAAGGAAGGGTTGACTTGTGGGGGAAAGATCAAGAGCTCAGTTTGGACCATGTTGACGACTGGATGGCCATGTGAAGACATCGGAAAGATGGGCTGAGGTGCTGGATTGGACAAAGGGGATGTGATAAATGAAGGGCGGCAGTAGCTCCCTTTTATGAACACCCACCCAGCCAGTTAGCTATAAAATTCCTCTTTGTAGCTGTTCTCTAATTGCTTTACTTGCAAAGGTTAAAAGTCTCACTGCTATGCATAGGTGAAAGGAAGTGAGTGGGCACCTGACCAAAAGAGCCAATGGGAAGGCTAGAACTTTTTAAAATTGAGAAAAAACTTCCCCTTTGTTTGTCTGTCTGTTGTTCTCCCAGGGAGAAGGAGGCAGGGAGCAGTTATGTTGTAAGAAGCTTAGGCCAGGTATGAAAACCTATCAGTATTATACCTAGACACTACTCATTTGAAACCCCAGATATGTGAGTAGATCAGGAAATGTCTAGGAAGACGCGATTAGGTTTCTCTTTTATTTCTTTATGACTTGTGGATTCCTCTGTGCTAACCCCCAGGTGCAGTTGTTTTGCTTGTAACCTTTAAGCTGGACCTCAGGAAAGCTATTCTTGATGCTTAATCCTTGTAATCGTTGTGTTTTTTTTTTAATCTGGCAAAAGTTTAAGTTCCCAGATTTATTAATAAAAAAAGAGAAAAAATACAATTTACCTTTTTTAAGAACAGAGTTGGATTTTTGTCTCGTAAGAGGTTTGTGCACATGTTGTTTAATTAGCTGGTGGCAACCGCTGATTATTTTCTCTCTTTCTCAGCCTTTTCCTGGGGGTGGGGGTGTGTGTATGAAAGGGCTTGAAGGTACCCCACAGGAAGGAATTCCCAAGTGAGCCTACCTGGTCTTTCAAAGGGTTTCTGCGCTTGAGTGGTGGCAGCATCTACCAATACAAGGGCAGAGAGAAGCTGTAACTTTGGGAGTTTAATACCAGCCTGGAGTGGCCAATATTATTTTTTAGAATCCTTGGGGGCCCCCACCTTCTGCACTCGAAGAGCCAGAGTGGGGAAACAGCCTTGACAGGGGGATAGCTCATGGGAAGAGAGGGAGAGTTGGATGTTGGAGACTTCACTTTTTAGGGCTGCAGGCTATCAGGTCAGTGCTGTGGTTGGGTCTGATAGGCAGGAGACAAATAGGGACACCAAACAGGGGATTGTTCCCCCCGGCTGCAATCCATTTGCATTGAGATCAACTGTGGGGGGGGGGGGGTGAGAGGAGTGGGGGGGCTCAAATGGAACCCTCCCTCTCTGAGTGGTGAATTCAGGCTCCTCCACTCATTCTGAGTTTGGGAGTGGGAGCACTCCTAGAATTCACAGCAAGTGGCATTGGCAGGCCTGTCATAACTATAAAGGAAAGGGTAACAATGCTCCTGTGTACAATACTATAAAATCCCTCCTGGCCAGAGACACCAAAATCCTTTTACCTGTAAAAGGTTAAGAAGCTCAGGTAACCTGGCTGACACCTGACCCAAAGGACCAATAAGGGGACAAGATACTTTCAAATCTTGGTGGGGGGAAGGCTTTTGTTTGTGCTCTTTGTTTTGGGGTTGTTCACTCTTGGGACTAAGGGGGACCAGACATCAATCCAGGCTCTCCAAATCTTTCTGAACCAGTCTCTCATATTTCAAACGTGTAAGTAACAGCCAGGCAAGGTGTGTTAGGTTTATCTTTGTTTTCTCAACTTGTAAATGTTCCTTTTGCTAGAGTGTTCACCTCTGTTTGCTGTAACTTTGAACCTAAGGCTAGAGGGGGTTCCTCTGGGCTCTTTGAATCTGATTACCCTGTAATGTTTTTCCATCCTGATTTTACAGAGACGATTTTTACCTTTCTTTCTTTAATTAAAAACCTTATTTTTAAGAACCTGATTGATTTTTTCTTGTTTTAAGATCCAAGGGGGTTTGATCTGGACTCACCAGGAATTGGTGGCGAGAAAGGAGGGAGAATGGTTAATTCCTCCTTGTTTTAAGATCCAAGGGTTTTGATCGGTGTTCACCGGGAAATTGGTGGAGAAGTCTCTCGAGGCTACCCAGAGAAAGGTTATAGTACTTGGGAGGGAGATATTCTGTGGGGGAGGTAGACAGAGTTTCCCAAATGACTCAAATAATTTGGGTGGTGGCAGCAAAACCAGATCTAAGCTGGTAGCTAAGCTTAAAGGTTCTCATGCAGGTCCCCACATCTGTACCTTAGAGTTCAGAGTGGGGAAGGAACCTTGACAAGGCCACACCGCCAGACTGTGACCCACTGGCAGGGCTGGGGGAGAGGGGAAGCGTGAGGGGGTCACAAATGAGGTAGGGGAGGCAGGATCTAGGGGGGAAGGAAACTCATGGAGACTCAAGGATTGAGGTCACAAGTGAACACCCCCAAGCTGTGTGCTGGATTTCAGCACCGTCAGCCAATAGCCCACTCTTCCCCACCACATAGGATGAGGAAAGGTGCTGTGTTCAGTGTTCTCTACAGCAGTGGTTTTCATACTTTTTTTTCTTGCGATCCAGTGGAAGAAAAACACTTATCCCCACGACTCAAACAATATCATAAAATCACAACAAAGGACAGTACATGCTAGCTTTAACCACTTCACTTCACGTTATTACTAAAATTAGACAGCAATGTTACTTGTAAAACATTTTTAAATACAGCATAACTAGAATAAAAAGGGCAATCAGGTTGAGTTTCACTTACTTAATATGATGGGTGGACCTGCCTGTTGTTCATGATCTCGTTCCAATCTGGATCACAAGATGAAAGGCTACCCGCATATCAGGTGCGCTGTTGAGTCAGTTTCTTTCTTTTGTTTTTAACCTTATCAAAGTCAAAAATCCCAGTTTGCACATGTAGGGTGTTGTGAACCATACCAACAACAGAGGACTAATCTTACTTAACAGTGGATATTCTTTGAAAACACTTATCCAAGACTATGACAATTTTAATGTCTTGGGGCATGTTTTGAGTGTGATATCGTGGGAGAGTCACAGCAGCTCTTTTTCTTGTTCAGGCATCACGTTTAGCTCCGTTATTAAAGTCAGGATTTTCAAAAGCAAAAAGATCTTTCACCCAATGCCTTTCCTTCAAATTTTCAACCCCCTCTGCTGGGAAGTAGCAACTAAAATCGTCAGAGAGCAGTAAGATGTAACTGTATGACACAATTTCATTCACTTTTTCTTCACTGATGCTGTTCTCGGTGTGTTGTAACAGTGTTGGGCACATGTAGTAGCTTGGATGAGTACGTTTCAGTTGTGCTCACCCCAGTTCTAATGGCTTTGGGAATGCTTATATCTGTTCACAATTCAAAACAAAGACTTCCTTGTAACTTCAAATACAGTTAGTTTAAAATTGAGAAAATGTCAACTAGAGATGACAACTTTGTTAACCAGCTGTCATCATCAAACAAATTTGCCAAGTTTGTTTCTCTACCAGAAGACTATACAGTGTGACAACACCATCTGTTTTTTCCCCAAATACAGAACAGAAATATTTATTGAACACTTCTGCCTTTTCTGCATTATTAGTGATAATTCTAGCATTTCCATCTAGTAATGGACCAATACCATTATTAGGATTCTTTTTGTTCCTAATATACTTTGAAAAACTCCTTCTTATTGTCCCTAACTCTTGGCCATAGATTTCTTTGTATCCCTTGACTTCCCTTATCCATTTTCTACAATTCCTAGCTTCTGATTTATATTCATTATCATCAACTTGCCCTTTCTTCCATTTATTATATATCATTTTTATAGCTGCCTTCACTTCCCCTCTAAACCAGGTCATTTTTTAACTAATACAGTCTTCTTCCTTAATTTTGGTTTTTGGGGCCTCTAGAGTGTTCTCAAATAATTATCATTCATGTTTTTTCCTAATTAAATTCTTCCTTCCAGCTGATTTCACTCATAATTGTTTTCAGCTTTGTGAAACTGGTCCTGTTAAAGAAACAAGTATATGTGTATATGTGTGTGTGTGTGTGTATATATATATATATATATATATATTAATATATATAGTGACAAAGTTCCTCCTCTATCTGGGGTCCTGCGTTTATTGGCGGATTTGTTCACCTCAGTGATCTTCCCATCTTGTGGAACCCACAGTCTGGGTCAGCTCCTCCTGTGTCTGATCAGGATGAGAGGTTTGGGGGGACCCGGCCCGCCCTCTACTCCAGGTTCCAGCCCAGGGCCCTGTGGATCGCAGCTGTCTATAGTGCCGCCTGTAACAGCTGCATGACAGCTACAACTCCCGGGCTACTTCCCATGGCCTCCTCCAAACACCTTCTTTACTCACCACAGATTCTTCCCCTGGTGTCGATAATGCTTGTCCTCTCAATCCTCCAGCAGTACACTCTCCACTCTCAGCTCCTTGCCTTCTTGCTCCAGCTCCTCACACATGCTGCCATTTGGTTACCAGGGTACTAGGGATTTGTTTAGCCTGGGGCTAACATACCTGTTTCTCAGTACTTTACTGTAGCCATCTGGCCTTGCCCCATCACAATATATATAAATAAAAAAATCTGGTCTGGACTTTACTCTGTTTGCACGTTATAAATGTTATTAGCTCACGATCACTTTTACCTAAGTTATCATAAATTTTTAGTTCTCATCAGTTCCTATGTGTCTGTCAAAACGATGTGTAATATAAAATGCCCTATGTTGGATGCAACACTTTGTGAGTTAGGAAACTTATTTATCATATTTAGGAATTCCAAGGATGTTTTAGTACTGACAGCGTGAGATCTCCAGCATTTGGCACTCCATGATCATGCAACCTTTTTTTTCCTACAAATTATTGATAGGTGTGTAAGGAGCTGCTCACGTTGCTCCCTAATGTGATTTGGTGGGCTGTAGCAGACACTAACTAATACCCAATCTTGTGCTTTATCTACTAGGATCCACAAGCATTCAAGGTCATTTTCTTCCAAGTTATCAGGCTTGATTTTTTTTACATAGATTTAATTTTTTGGCTGGATTTGGTTAGCGGGTAAGGACTGAAATTGGGCTGCATACTTAGAAGATGGTGGTTTTTAAGGAGTATGTAGAAGTTAGGTAATATTTAGGGCTTTTGCAATGTATTGAATAATTTGGGCAGTGAAATGAGTTCTTTGATTAGAGTTAATAGATTTAGGAGGACTAAACTTAGGAATAATATGATTTAATAAGGTTTTTTTTATTTTTAAGGTAGTTGTTTGTTTAGCTGGGAAAGCTTTGGCTTAGTTAGTTAGTTGGCATACGATTACAAGAAGATACTTGTAGTTTTGGCACTTGGGCATTTTTGAGTAGTTGATTTGGAGCTGCTTTAAGGGCATATATGCTTATAATTTTGCTTTAGGGGGGCCTTTTGTTTTTTTTTTGGATTGAATTTTGTATAAATGTTATAGGTGGAAAGGATTTTTTTGGCTTTTTGGAATATTTTAGGGGCATATTGAAGTTTGTTTACAATAGCTGCTATGGCTTTTGCTTTGCTGTGTGTTTTTTGGTGTAGTTTAAATAGGGCAGGCCGCAGAGCAGCCCGGGGCAAGGCGTATTTTTAAATAGGTAGCTGCTATTTTTTTTTTTTTTTTGGTGTTTTAGTGGCTTTTATGTTCTTTTAGTGACTAACTTTTGATGGTTTAGGGATAAACAGGACCGGTGTTGATGGGGGAGAGGGTGCGAGCATTATTTGGTTGGTAATATAAGGTTATAGGGAGGCTGCTTTAGATGCTGCATTAGCTAAATGGTTTTTATGGATAGTGGGATTATGAACATGAATAATGGCAATTTTGGATGGCAGGTGCACGGCCTTTAATAGTTTTAGAATTAAGGGCTTATGTGCTATTTTAGTGTTATCGGAGGTAATAAAACTGCTTTGTTTAGAGTTGGCTCATGGCATGGCAAATGCTAAAAGCATACTTTGAATTAGTATAGATGTTTATAGAGTGATTTGCTGCTAGCTTATATGCTTGGGTGAGGGCTATTAATTTTGCTGCTTGGGCTGAGGTGGAGGGTTTTAGGGGTGCAGATTGTAATATTTTAAACTGAGTAAATACTGCCCATGGAGTTTGCCATATATAACAATCTGGTTCTTGCAAACACATTAGGAGCACATAAAGCATCCAGAGAATCAACGTGGCATGCACACAATGGTCTACATCAGAGCCACATCGACTATATCATGGTGCAAAACTGATTGTGTTCTGGGATTAACAGAGCTAAAACGAGGAGCTTCACCAGTGCTGATATTGGAAGTGATCACGACCTTGTGATGCTAAACTTTTGGCTGCGGCTAAGGAAAAGCATCAGGCCAAAGTTCACCAGAACCAAGTTTGACTTAGAAAGACTCAGAGACCGAAACATTGCAGAGTCATTCCAAGCAATGATCGGTGGAAAATTGCCTCACGGCTTGCTCTAGAAGAGGATGTAGAAACAGTGACCAACAATTTCAATGCTGTAATGAATAAGGCAGCAATGGACATCATTGGGAAACGCTGTAAGAAGACAAAACCATGGTTCACAAATGAAATATTACAAATGTGTGACATTAGAAGAGAACTCAAGAGAGACAAGAACAGCACTGAGGGAGCTGGTAAATACAAAGCAATTGGCAGAAAGATCAAGAAAGGAATGAAGGTGGCCAAGGAGATATGGATCAAAAACCAATGCTCTAAAACTGAAGAGTATATCAATAATAAAAATAGCAAATGAGCCCTCCAGGTTGCAAAAGATCTGACAAAGGAAAGATGGACCAAAGCGAACACAATTCAAGACAAAGAAGGGAACAGTCTTACAGAAGAAAGGGACATCATCAATAGGTGGACAAACTATTGCTCTGATCTATACAACAACCAAACAAATGGAGATCCTAGTGTCCTAGACCGCCCAGATTCAACAGAGGAGGATGACTTTCCAATACTGCATGATGAAGTGGAGACAGCTGTGAAATCACTCAAGAATGGAAAGGCTACAGGTACTGACAACACCCCAGCTGAACTGATGAAATTCGGAGAAGAAATAGTAATGGATGTACTCACCAAGATCTGGCAGACCGGTGAGTGGCCCTCCGTGTGGACACAGTCACTAATCATCACTCTGCCAAAGAAAGGCAACCTGCAATTGTATCAAAATTACTGGCCCATAAGCTTAATTAGCCACCCCAGCAAAGTGATGTTGAAAGTCATATTGAACAGACTGAAACCACAGGCAGAGAATATCATCGCTGAAGAACAGGCTGGCTTTCATTCTGGAAGAAGTACCACAGAACGGATTTTCAACCTTCGTGTTCTATGTGAGAAGTACTTACAACACCAGCAGGACATCTACCATGTCTTTGTTGACTTCAAGAAGGCGTTTGACAGAGTATGGCATGAAGCTCTCTGGGCAACCATGAAGTAGTATAATATTGGTCGTAAGCTTATTCTTACCATTAAACACCTGTATGCCAAGGCCAACGGTGCAGTTCTCATCAATGGCACAATAGGAGGGTGGTTTTCCACCACTGCGGGAGTCCGGCATGGCTGCCTTCTTTTGCCCACACTGTTCAACATCTACTTGGAGCACATAATGACTGATCACCTAGAAGATCACATATGCACAGTCAGCACTGGGGGCAAACAATCTCAGATCTTCAGTTCGCTGATGACATTGACAGCATGGCAGGCAGCAAAGATGAACTTGCCAACCTTGTGAAACAATTGGATGAAACCTCCACAAAATACGGCATGGAAATCAATGCGGAGAAAACCAAGCTGATGACAAACAAACGTGACGGGATCAGTCATATATAACTGTCAGTGGACAAGAGCTGGAGACAGTGAAACAGTTAAAATATTTGGGGGCAATCATCACTGATGAAGGATCAAAGACAGAAATTCTAGCAAGAACTGCGCAAACAGCAGCAGCAGTGGCAAAGCTAAAACCAATTTAGAGGAATAAGAACATCTCTCTCGAATCCAAACTGAAACTGCTGCATGCATTGGTCACCTCCATTTTTCTGTATGTGTGCAAGACATGGATCCTTATGGCAGAACTTGAACGGAAAATACAGGTAGTAGAGCTACTTCCATAAAATCCTGGGCATCTCCTACTTATACCACATCATTAATGAAGAGGTCTGTAACATCATCACCCAATGTGCTGGGTCATGTGAAGACCTCCTGATGGCAATGAAGAAGCGCAAGCTGAAGTGATGTGGCCATGTAACAAGATCATTTGGTCTCATAGATGCTGACTCCATGGGGAAAAAAGCAGCCAAGCTCCCCACCCCACCTCACTTCCACCTCTGGCTCCCCCCCGAGCATACTGCATCTCTGCTCCTCCGCCTACCTCCCAGCGCTTGCCACTGCCAAACAGCTGTAGCAAGCTCTGGGAGGGAGGTGGGAGGAGCGGGAGGAGGTGGGGCCAGAACAGGGATTTGGGGAAGGAGTTGGAATAGGGGCAGGGAGAAGAGAGTGGAGTTGGGGCAGGGAGTTTGGGAATGGGTTGGAATGGGGGCGGGAGGTGGTGGGACAGGGGTGGAGTCAGGGTGGGGCCAGGGGCAGAGTGGTGTCGAGCACCCACCGGTGCCAGTAGAAGTCAGCACGTATGTTTGGCCTATCCAAGATCATCCTTCATGGGACAGTACAGGGGAAGAGAAGAAGAGGTAGACAGAAGAAGAGATGGATTGACAACATAAAAGAGTGGACAGGAATGGACTTTGGAGATTCAAAACCGACAAACAATCATCAGTGGCAGGGCCGGCGCTTCCATTTAGGCGGCCTAGGCAATCACCTAGGGTGCCAGGATTATTGGTGGGCGGCATTTTGCCGGAGGGGGCGGCAGGCGGCTCCGGTGGAGCTGCCGCAGTCATGCCTGCGGAGGGTCGGCTGCTCCCACGGCTCCGGTGGACCTCCCGCAGGCACCACTGCAGCAGCTCCACTGGAGCCGCGGACCAGCGGACCCTCTGCAGGCACAACTATGGCAGCTGCACCAGAGCCGCAGGACTAGGGCGCGGGGCGGCGAAATTGCCGTGCACCGAGGGCGCTAAAACCCCTAGCGCCGGTCCTAATCAGTGGTGGAGACAACTGGTTGATTGCTCATCAATGATAGTGCCCCAATGACCAATGCGGTTATGGGAGTGATAGTGATGATGTTGAAATAGGTTATACCCATTCATTTTAACATCCAGTTGTGGGAATGTTCCCACCGGGTTTCAGTAATACCAACTAGATGAAATTTACACTCATAAATAAGCAATTCCAATTCCTTTGGTTTGTTACCCAGGCTCCTAACATTGGTGTTTAGACAATTAATTACATTAATCTCTTCATGTCCTTTGATTAATTTTTGCGAGGAAGAGGCACCGAATCCCTGGGGCACTTAGGCTTGTAGCTTTACCACAGCAAATCAGAGGAGTTGGAAAAGAGAGCTGAGGGGAGTCCTCTCTCCCCACCATACCCCCAGGGAGCCCCACTGCACCCCAAACCCCTCATTCCCAGTCCCACCCCAGAGCCCACACCCCCAGCTGGAGCCCTCACCCCCCTCCCGCACTCCAAACCCCTCAGCCCCACCCCTGCCACATACATTTTGTTATGTGCACTGATATGGAGGTGATGTGTCACACATCATCTCCATATCAGTGCACAAACAAAATTCATTCCGCACACGGGTGGGAAAAATTAGAGCGAACACTAGTCCTGATTGGTATAGCTTCTATATAAACCCAACATAGGAACAGGAAGTCATCCATGCAGCTGGGATGCACCCTACTCTGAACTGTGAGCCTTGTGCTTCCTGTTCCCTTGGCTCAAAGTCCTGGTATCCTGACTTAGTCTGACTCCAGTTATCGATCTGCAGTTCTGTTCTCAAGTTTGTCTCCTGCCTCTGATCTCCTGGTAACCTGACCCTGCCTGCCTCCTGATGCTTGACTCTCAGTTTGCCCTCTGGCCTATCTGCCTCATGGTATCTGACCTGGCTTGGCTCCTGCTTTGACCACTAGGGAAGGCTGCCCACATCTTGGTCCTGAAACTGCCACACTCAACCACGCTGGAACCTGCCACCACCTGCCAGGGAAGCTTCTGCGTCACTCCTACTGCCACAGACCCTTCCGTGCCATTCTAGCTGCCATCTTCAACCACACCAGAACCTTCTGCATCACTCCTAGAATGGAGAGAGGTAAATAGTGGTGCCCCCCAGGGATCTGTTCTGGGACCAGTCCTATTAAACATATTCATAAATGATCCGGAAAAAGGGGTAAACAGTGAGGTGGCAAAATTTGCAGATGACACAAAATTACTGAAGATAGTCAAGACCCAGGCAGACTGTGAAGAGCTATAAAGGGATCTCTCAAAACTGAGTGACTGGGCGACAAAATGGCAGATGAAATTTAATGTTGATAAATGCAAAGTAATGCACATTGGAAAACATAATCCCAACTATACATATAAAATGATGGGGTCTAAATTAGCTGTTACCACTCAGAAAAAGAGATCTTGGAGTCATTATGGATAGTTCTCTGAAAACATCCACTCAATGCGCAGCGGCAGTCAAAAAAGCAAACAGAATGCTGGGAATCATTAAGAAAGGGATAGATAATAGGATAGAAAACATCATGTTGCCCCTGTATAAATCCATGGTACGCCCACGTCTTGAATACTGCGTGCAGATGTGGTCACTCCATCTCAAAAAAGATATATTGGAATTGGAAAAGGTTCAGAAAAGGACAACAAAAATGATTAGGGCTATGGAATGGCTTCTGTCTGAGGAAAGATTAATAAGACTGGGACTTTTCAGCTTGGAAGAGGCGACTGAGGGGAGATATGATTGATGTCTATAAAATCATGACTGATGCAGAGGAAGTATTGTTTACTACTTCTCATAACACAGGAACTAGGAGTCATCAAATGAAATTAATAGGCAGCAGGTTTAAAACAAAATAAAGTATTTCTTCACACAATGCACAATCAACCTGTGGAACTCCTTGCCAGAGGATGTTGTGAAGGCCAAGACCATAACAGGGTTTAAAAAAGAACTAAATAAGTTCATGGAGAAAAGGTCCATCAATGGCTATTAGCCCGGATAGGCAGGGATGGTGTCCTTAGCCCTCTGTTTGCCAGAAGCTGGGAATGAGCAACAGGGGATGGATCACTTGATTCCCTGTTCTGTTCATTCCCTCTGGGGCACCTGGCACTGGCCACTGTCAGAGGACAGGATACTGGGCTAGATGGACCTTTGGTCTGACCCAGTAGGGCCGTTTCTTATGTTATGTTCCTACTGCCGCAGACCCTTCTGTGCCATTCCAACTGCCATCCTCAACCACACCAGAACCTTCTGCGTTACTCCAACTGTTGTTTCCCCCAAATGTTCTGGAGCCTTCCATATCACTCCAATTGGCACAAAAACTTTCACATTGCTCTGACTGCCATTCCCCCAACTGCTCCGGCACCTTCCATGTCACACTATCGACTGTTCCACCAACTGCTCCGGAACCTTCCATGTGCCCCAATTGCTGCCCTATCCCCAACCACTCAAGAACCTTTCGCATCACTCCAACTGCTGCTTCCTCCCAGAACTGCTCCAAAACTTTCCATGAAACTACAGCTGCCATGGAACCTTCCATGTCGCTCCAGCTGCTGCCTCCTCCCAACCATTCCGGAACCTTCTGTGTTGATCCAACTGACAGCTTCCTGCTCCACTGCTCCAGAACCTTCCGCATCACTCCAACTGCTGCCTTCAACCACTCCGGAACCTTCCACGTCACTCCAACTGCTGCCTTCAACCACTCCGGAACCTTCCACATCCCTCCACCTGCTGACCCACCCCACAGGGCCGCCTGTCCCCCACAAGAGTTTTTTGGGGGCCCTGGAGTGGGGGGGGGCACTTCCCAAGGGGGTTAGCCGGGGGCAGGCTGAGAGAGTCTTGTGAGTCTCCCACAGGCTGTGCCCCGTGCAGCGAGGGGCTTTGGAGAGCTCAGCCTGGCAAGCATCATCCTGCCCCGTTGCTGACAGGGTCACATCCAAGGGGCTCTGCCAAAGGAGATGGGGAGGTGGCCCGGGGGAAGCTGCAGCCCAGTGCCCAAGGCTCGGCCTCCAGCCATGGCTGCCCTGCCCTGCAGAGGATGGCAGTGGGGGAGTTAGCCCAGGGCAGCAGTGAGAGGGTGAGAGTGCAGAGAGGCTGCTCCGCAGCTTCACTCCCGCCCCCCGTGCCCCACAGCACCTGGCTCCTCTCCTTCAGCGCTCACCTCTGACCCTCTGCCCCCACCATGGGGTTAACTCCAGCCAAGCCAGCTCCACTGCCCCATCCCTGCTTGCCCATGTCCCACGCTCAGCCCACACTGTCCCCACCGGGCCGGCCTCCCGGCTGCGGCTGTATTTGGGCCTGGTGGGTGTGGAAAGCTGCTCGTATGGCCTATCAGGGTCAGCCTGCCCTCTGAGCGGCCTGGGGTCACAGCTGCCCGGGTTGCACGGCTGTTCATACATGACATAAGGCATTAGGGGGTGGCTGGGTCTGGAAAACCACCTAAAGTGTATTCTGCAATTGATGGGCTGCCCCATGGCTGGGGGAGGGCGCTCTGTCCCTGGCCCGCTGTTTTGGGTGTCCATCTGGATGGTTGGAGCAGGGGCAGCTCCAGGTTGACAAGAGGGATTGAAAATAGTCTACAGGGGCCAGTGACACCCAACTGCTCCATGGTGGGTGCTGAGCAGCTGCTCTGGGGAGCGCAAGCTGCAGGAGCCACTCCCACAGCTCCATGCCTAATGAACACATGGCCCACCCACTCCATGCCAAGCCAGGTCTGTGGGCAGCGGCTGTCCCCTGAAGTCCCAGCCCTACCACAGCACCTCCCCTAGGGTGACCAGATGGTAACTGTAAAATATTGTGACCGCTGCGGGGAGGAAGGGGGGCTTTTTAATTGTTACAGTCACCCGTCCGGGTCTTCAGTGGCAATTCGGCGGAGAGTCCTTCAGTCACTGATGGTCTTCGGCAGCATTTCGGCAGAAGGTAATAAGTCTTGCCATCAAAGACACAAGCACCCACCACCGAATTGCAGCCGAAGACCCAGATGGGTAAGCGTAACAAAAACACAGAACAAACAACACCCAAAACAAAATATCAGGACAAATGGCGTCCCAACCGTACTTTGGTCAGGACGCAGGACAAACTCAAAATCAGGACAGTCCCGATTTTATCAGGACGTCTGGTCACCCTAACCACCCCCTGCCATCATTATGGTTCAGACTGTTTCACCCTCCTCTTGAGGAAGATCAGAGTTGAGTCTCCTCTCCTGCCGCCTCTTTCCCTTCGCAAAGTTCCCCCTCTGGGTTCCTCACTGAGAGGCCACGAAGCCAGCCTGGCAAGGCAACTATGAGCCCCACCTGGCAGTAGCTGGTCGGGAGCAAGGTGCCAGCGTGCATGGGCATCTGGCCTGTGAGTGACCTCCCCACCCAGGACACAACCCAGCAGCCCCCTCAGCCCAGATACACACAGCTCAGAGAGAGGATCTTTATTGGGAAAGGGCCTTTACAAAGCACAGAAGGTGTGGGGAGCAGTCTCCAGTACCCAGAACTCAGCCTGCAGACACGATATGCTCTGCTTCTTGCTGGGGCAAGGATGGGGAAAAGCCCCTCTAGCAGCAGGAATCAGAACTCCTCTACTGCAGAGCAGGGCTTTACAGCACCTGGCCTCATGGGCTTCTCCGCTCACACAGGTGCCAGACCTCAGTAGGCTGCTGAGTGTGGGGCTAGGCCTTCCCCTCCTGGAAGGGGGCACTGGCAGAGGGCTCTCCATGCCCTTCCTTTTGTTTGCCAGGAGCAGACAGCGGTGGGGACTGCCATCGTCCCCTTACGTGGGCCTCATCTGTGCTGGGAAAAGCGACTGCTGCCCTTTTCAGACAGGAACAGCCCTGGTGCCCAAGCACAAAGGGCAACGAACAGTGCCAGCCACTCCACGTTTGGCAGAGGGCAGATCCCAAGCCCCAGAGTATCCAGCATGATAACAGCACTACTCCACAGTGCACCAGCCTCTCCACGCACTGCCCAGGGCTAGGCCAGGCCCGTTACGGACAGCACCATGCACAGTCCAGAGCTGACACGAGCCAGTGTCTACTCAGGGAGACTGGGCCTGATTCCTGACCAGCTCCAACAGCACAAAGGCCCCTGGAGACCTCGACCAGTGCAGGGGGTGCCCTGGGAGCAGCCCAGAGGGGCTGATGCTGAACAGCCCCATAGCAAACCTGCTGTGTGGAGTGGACTGGGAGTCCCGGCAGAACAGGGCTCCAGTGCCATCTGGAGCAGTCACCGGGTCACAGTGGTGTGCGGGGTCCTCTCTCTGCCTCCAGTCCCCTTCCAACAGGCCTGGAATAGGTTGGGGGATTCTGCCAGGCCCAGCTAGCACAGGGCAGTGGGAACAATCCAGCACCACTGCCCGTGGGTGAAACAGGGGGGAAGCTGCAGTGAGTTGGTGATGGTGGCGGGCATGGGGGACATGGGCGGCCCCCTAGCCCACGTTCTTTCCATCCTCCTCCTCCAGGGCCTGCTCGTAAGCACACTTCTGCTGGCGCTGCTGCCCGCCACACCCTGCCCGCTCCTCCTGGGAGCCGTCGCTGTCCTGCTCAGACTCCCCTTCCGAGCCCGTTTCGTCCGAGTTCTCAGCCTCCAGGTAGCGGTAGCCCCGCACCTTGTGCCGCGGCTTGGGGATCTTGGGCATGCGATAGAGCACGTGCTGTGCCAGCTTGTGCTCCATCCACAGGTAGGAGAGCACCGAGGCCACCAGGGTCAGTAGCATGATGGACAGCTTGGCCTGGGGGATGGGTGAGAGCACACTGAGCAGGGGTAGGACTGGACTCTCCCCCACCCCTGCCCCCCACCAGCTGGGACCAGATATGGGGACAGGCTGGAGCAGAGGGGTGACCCGAGCCAGGCTGCCTGCCTCACCCAGAGGGGGAAATGATGGGAAAGGCAGTTCCAGGAAGGGGCTTGTCCTGACTGAGGCCGGGGCCAAGCCCACAACTAACCAGTTTGATCCAGAACTAAAGGAAAGTCTCAGCCCATCTGCCCGAGCCTCCAGCTCCTTGCAGCCCCACTGGGGAGCAGGGTTATTGCCCCTATGGTTGGGGAAAATGGCTCCTGTCCCACATTCCCTGCCCTCGGAACCCTCCCTGCCCTAGGGATCGTGGTGTCAGGCCTGCACCTTCCATGAACCCAGCCCCCTATGCCCTGCCCCACTGAAGAGCAGGCTGGGAGCAGCCCCCGCTCACCTTCATGGGCAGCCCCGACCACAAGTACACCACGAAGATGGCCAGCGCCTGCCACCAGTGGTAGATGGTGAAGACGAAGTCCTGACGCTCCTTGTCTTGGTACAGCATCCCCAGGAGAGCTGTGGGGGGGACAGAAGCGGGCATCAGACAGCAGCTCCTCCCCCATGCTGGACAGGGTCACAGTTCCCGTGTCCACTGGGGCCAGGGGAGAGGCGGGGCTTCCAAAGGCACAGACAGACCCAAAGCCCCATTCCAGAGCTCCTGGGCTGCCTTCCCCATAGGGAGAGGGGTAATCATGGGGAGCAATGGGCAGGGGCCATATGGCATTGGGCCCAGGGCTCCACCCCACCTCCCCGACCCCACTACTCACTGCTGAGGCTGGTCTTGTTCAGGGCGCTGCCCAGCCCCCAGAGTGCAGCCACCAGGTAGAGCAGGGGGGCCTGGCCTGGGCCACGCGGCTTGGGCGCCCAGCAGAACAGGCAGATGAGCAGGATGGCGTGGACGGCAGCTCCAGCCAGCAGCAGGGCCTGGCGGGGCAGGCGCAGCATGGACAGCGCCAGGCTGGAGCAGGCTGCAGCTGAGAAGCCATAGGCCATGATGATGTAGGCCAGCTTCTCCAGGCCAATGGCGCAGACAGCGTAATTCTGAGGTGAGGGGCAGATGCTGGTTAGCATGGCAAGGCCAGCCCCCCACCAGAGTGCAGCCCCCCTCCCACTCCCCCAGCCCAATGCAGCTCCCCCTCCCACTTCTGCTCCTCCAGCCCACGGCCAAAGGGACCCCCATTCAATCCCCCACCCCTCTTGCTACATGCAGCCCAACCACCATAGTGCAGCCCCCCACCAGAGCACTGTACCCCACTCCTTCTGCTGTGGTCTCCCCAACCCTCACGGGGGTTCCCGGAGAGGGGCGCAGCCGTACCAGGGAGAAGCCGGTGCAGACGAAGAGCACCTCAAAGCCGCTGTAGATGAAGAAGGGGAAGAGGTGGCGCAGGCGATAGTCCCGCATATGCTTGAAGGGCAACTGGAAGATGTTGCCCCAGCCAATGCTGCGCAGGTCGATTTCCTCCGTGGGGCGATACGCTGAGCCACACAGAATCAGCACCTGGGGGCAGGGGGTGAGTACGGGAGACCCTGAAACCCGGAGGGGTAAGGACCCCGTGCCAAGGGAGTGATGGGAGGAGCTGGCCAGGGCTGTGGGTCAGGCTGGGTATGGGGGGACAGCTGTGGGGGGGGGGGCATAGCCCTGAGGAGACCAATCCCCCTCTCAAGCAACTGCCCTGTTCCACAGCTCCCACCGTGGGCTCCCTGACCCCACTGCACTCACCTGGGGGAGTTCTGATGGTGAGCATGGAGAGGGGTGGCACGGCATGGAAAGGAAAGCCCTGCCCCCATTCCCGCCCACCGGTCCGTACCATGACCCTGGAGAAGAACACCCCACCACCAGTCCAAACCATGAGCATGGAAAGGAAGGCCCTGCCCCAATCCATTCTCAACAGGTCCAGTCTGTACCATGGGCATGGAGAGGAAACCTACCCGTTCCCCCTCACCGGTCCGTACCATGGGCATGGAGAGGAAGGCCCTGCTCCCGCTGCCCCACTCCACCAGTCCATACTATGAGCATGAAGAGGAAGGGCCCCCCACACTCCCCTGCTGGTCCATATCATGAGAATGGAGAGGAAGGCCCCGCTCCCACTGCCTCACCCCACCAGTCCATACCATGAGCATGGAGAGGAAGCCCCCCACACACTCCCCTGCTGGTCCATACCATGAGAATGGAGAGGAAGGCCCTGCTCCCGCTGCCCCACCCCACCAGTCCATACCATGAGCATGGAGAGGAAGGCTGCGCCCATGAGCACGCTCTCGACGATGATGAGGTTGATGCTGCGTGGCAGGTTCTGCAGCACGGTGGCGTTGAAGCCGGGGAGCATACCTTTGCTCAGCGTGCCTGAGGAGCAAAAATAGCGTCACAGCCCAGCTGGCCTGCAGGGGGCGCTCAGAGCCCCACCTAGAGGGGGGCGTGGGACTCAGGGCAGGTGCTCCAGCAGCAAGGAGGGGGCAGGGGCAGGGGCAGTGCCCAGGAGATGTGTCAGGGAGCAACAGCCAGAGTGCTGGGTGAGGGGAGCGGAAGTGGCATGGATAAGGACGGGCAGGAGGAGCCAGTCTGCACTGGCTGGGTAATGCTGCCCCTCCGCAGATGCTCACCGCAGTTCTTCACATTGCAGAGTGTGTGGTTCAGGTCGTACAGGTAGGAATTCAGGAAGAAAAGCATGGGCATCTGGGCACAGACAAAGCTCAGCTGGAACGCAGGAACGGGGAAGAGGTGAGGCCAGGCCTGTCCCGTGTGTGTGGGGGTCTCCTACTGCAGCCCAGTGGCACCAGCACACTCCACCCCACCTGCAGCTCTGTGCTGGGACAGGAGCACTGCCCAGGACAGCCGCCATCCCAGCACAGCCCACTGCGTTTCCTGGACTTGGCACAGCTGCACCTCTGGCTTCTCAACACGAGAGCCAAGCTGCAGCCAGACTGCCCCCCTGTGCCCAGCCATCACCCTGCATCCCCCGCATCCAGCCCGCCTCCCCACCCCCCCAGCGCCTCCC
>NC_133772.1:6722344-6725549 GCF_003597395.2 Chelonoidis abingdonii
CTCCCTGCCCCCTCCCCAGTACCCCCAGCCCGCAAGGTCCAGCCCTCCTCCCTGCCCATGCCTACGCCAACCCCCGGGCCCATCTCCCTGCCCCCTCCAGTACCCCAGGCCCTGCCCTCACGTGGAAGCAGCCGTAGAAGAGGCTCTGGAAGGCAATGATGTAGGTGTTGTAGGCACCACGTGGGGCTCGCTGCTGCTCCAGCACATGATTCTCCTTGTAGTTCACGTATTCGTAGTACTTCTGCGCCATCCTGCAGGGGGCGACTGTGAGCATGAAATGGGGGAGGGGAGTGTGGTCCAGCAGCCCCATGAGCCACACAGTGCCCACCAGGGGGGCACACCCCCTCCTCCCCAGGAATGCCAACACCCGAGCGCCCATCCCCCACGCCCCATTACCCGAGGGCCCCCCGCCCCTAGCAGGTGGGGCCCTGCTCCATGGCAGCTCACCGGGTGACATAGTTGCCCATGGAGGCCCAGAGGGGCACAATGGCCACACCGATGGCCACGGCCGAGGGCACCAGCGTGTAGTAGCGCTCCCAGTAGTTGGTGGAGACGAAGAGGGCGTAGATCCCCACGGCCAGAAACATGGTCCACTTGGTGCCGAAGAACCTGGGGAGCCACATGGGGAGCCGGGTCAGCAGTAGGACCCCCATGTCCTCTCCCCCCCAGGGAGACATGGGGCTCTGTCTGCCTCAGGGGATAGGACTTGGGTCTGCTCACCACAGGGGGCACCAGCTCTGATCAGCCCCAGGGAAGGGACTGGCTCAGGGGGTGGGATCTCTCGGGCTCTGGAGGATGTGGTGGTTGCAGACTGGGCTGGTGGGCAGCAGAGGTTTGGAGTTAAGCTCCGGCTCCACTCCACCTCCAGGCAAAAACCTGTAGCTCCACTGCTCTGGAGCTGCTTCATGCTCCAGCTCCGGGCTCCGCTCCAAAGCCCCGGTGGGCAGGGCAAGTACCTGATGAGGACGGGCGTGTAGAGCAGAGCCACGATGGGGGTGACGTTGATGCCCATCAGCATCTTGCTGTCGATGTCCTGCAGCCCCATGTTGCTGTATTTCACCTCCCGGTACGTCTCGTCATAGTGCAGGATCAGCTGCATCTGCAGCAGGCCTGGGGGGGCCGGACGCACCAGGGTGAATCCTGCCCTGCATCCCATGAGCCCAGCCCAGCGTATATGAGAGCTGAACCCAGGGGACAGGGCTTCTTCCCCAGCCCACAGCCCCTTGCAGGATGGGGTGGCTGGGAAAGGATGGGGGAAGTTACCAGGGCCAAGGGGCTGCCATGCAGGGGCCCTGGATGCTTGGAATCAGGCTGAGATCTGACTCACCTCCGTTCCTCCCCACACTCCCCTGGGATTGGAGGGGCAGCGAGGCAGGACCCAGGGAGTGAGTGGAGTGGCAGGGACCCCCCAGCAGGTATCTGCAAGGGGAGGGGAGGGGACACAGAGGAAAAGTTGTGGGGGTACTAGGAAAAACCCAGCAGCAGAGTTAGCAGGAGGGGCCCCCCCAAAACAGTGGTCTGCACATAGGTAGATGCCGTATCCCAACATCATGCCCAGGTAGGGGGCAGTGGGTGGGGCCAGGGAGAGGCGGGGCAGTGGGTGGGCTATACTCAGGGAGACACCCAGGCTGAGGGTTGGGTGGGGTGGCAGGAGTAGTGGGGGAGCATACCCTGGTAGACGCTGTAGGTCAGCATCCCATCCAGGCTGGGGGGATTGGGTGGGTCCAGGAGAGGGACGGGGAAGTGGGCCAGCCACACCCAGGTAGATGCCTGGGGGGCAGTGGGCAGGGCAGGGTGGGACAGTGGGCGGGCCATACCCAGGTAGACGCCATAGGTCAGCATCCCGCCCAGGCTGGCGGCCAGCACGTTTTTGACGACAGCGAGGCGCTTGCGGCGGAAGTACTTGCGCTCCTCCTCCTCCTCGTTATAGTCAGGGTTGGCGCCCACAAATTCGTCCAGCTGAGGAGAACCAGGGAGCCATGAGGGAGGTGGGACCAGACCCGGGACCCCTTTTCCCAGGGCCCAGCCCCTCACTCTGTTCCCCACGCTGCTCCGTGGTGCGGCCCTGCCAGCACAGCGGCTGCACTCCTTGCCCACCAATCCCCATCCCCACCCCTCCCAGACAGTGACACCCCTCAGGCTGGATGCCCTGAGGGGCCCGGCTGGCCCTTGCCCAGCTCCGCTTTGACCCTCCTCAGCCCACAGCTGCCAGGACACAGCGCAGGGCCAGATAGGCTCAGCAGGGATTTGGGGTCTCACCTGCACCTCCCCCACATCCAGGCCAGGCACGTCACCAGCTCCCGCCACCAGTCTGTCAGCTGCCACCCCATTGCCCATGGCCTCCTGGTAGTGATCGGGGTCCTTCTCCATCGCTGCGTTGACATTGCCGCCTGCAGGGCCGCAGACACAGGAGAGAGAAAGAGAGAGAGACAGGAATGGAGAAAAGTGCCACGACCTGGTCACAGCACCGCCAGTGCCCCACACTCCCGACACCCCCTGCTATTCCAGCTCTGGGCTCCCCACACAGCACCACCAGTGCCCCTCACTCCCAATACCCCCTGCTATCCCAGCCCTGGGCTTCCCACATAGCACCACCAGTGCCCCTCACTCTCGACACCCCCTGCTATCCCAGCCCTGGGCTTCCCACACAGCACCACCAGTGCCCCTCACTCCTTACACTCCCTGCTATCCCAGCCCTGGGCACCCCCCACAGCACCGCCAGTGCCCCTCACTCCTTACACCCCCTGCTATCCCAGCCCTGGGCACCACCCACAGCACCACCAGTGCCCCTCACTCCTGATACCCCCTGCTATCCCAGCCCTGGGCTGCCCCCACAAAACTGCCAGTGCCCCTCACTCCTGATACCCCCTGCTATCCCAGCCCTGGGCTGCCCCCACAGCACTGCCAGTGCCCCTCACTCCTGATACCCCCTGCAATCCCAGCCCTGGGCACCACCCACAGCACCACCAGTGCCCCTCACTCCTGATACCCCCTGCTATCCCAGCCCTGGGCTGCCCCCACAGCACTGCCAGTGCCCCTCACTCCTGATACCCCCTGCAATCCCAGCCCTGGGCACCACCCACAGCACCACCAGTGCCCCTCACTCCTGATACCCCCTGCTATCCCAGCCCTGGGCTGCCCCCACAGCACTGCCAGTGCCCCTCACTCCTGATACCCCCTGCAATCCCAGCCCTGGGCACCACCC